>NC_057732.1:30816588-30848237 GCF_004010195.1 Chiloscyllium plagiosum
CATCAGCCATTTCCTGGACCACTCCCCCAAACTGTCTAGATCCTTCTGCAGCCTCCCCACTTCCTCAGTACTACCTGCCTGTCTACCTATCTTCGTATCATCGGCAAACTTCGCTAGAATGCCCCCAGTCCCTTCATCCCGATCATTTATATATAATGTGAACAGCTGCGGCCCCAACACGGAACCCTGTGGGACACTGCTTGTCCTGGCTGCCATTCCGAAAAAGAACCTCTTATCCCAACTCTCTGCCTTCTGTCAGACAGCCAATCCTCAATCCATTCCAGTAGCTCACCTCGAACACCATGGGCCCTCACCTTACTCAGCAGCCTCCCATGTGGCACCTTATCAAAGGCCTTTTGGAAGTCTAGATAGACCACATCCACTGGGATTCCCTGGTCTAACCTACTTGTCACCTCTTCAAAAAATTCTAACAGGTTTGTCAGGCACGATTTGTTCTAATCTGACCCTGCCCTTCCAAGAATTTAGAAACCTCATCCTTAACGATGGATTCTAGAATTTTACCAACAACCAAGGTTAGGCTAATTGGCCTATAATTTTCCAACTTTTGTCTTGATCTTTTCTTGAACAATGGGGTTACAACAGCGGTCTTCCAATCATCCGGGACTTTCCCTGACTCCAGTGACTTTTGAAGAATCTCAACCAATGCCTTCGCTATTTCCTCAGCCACCTCCCTCAGAACTCTAGGACGTAGCCCATCGGGGCCAGGAGATTTGTCAATTTTAAGACCTTTTAGCTTTTCTAGCACTATCTATTTTGTAATAGCAACCATACTCAACTCAGCCCCCTGACTCCCTTTAATTGTTGGGATATTACTCATGTCTTCCACTGTGAAGACTGACGCAAGGTACTTATTAAGTTCTCCAGCTATTTCCTTATCTCCCATCACTAGCCTTCCAGCATCAGTTTGAAGTGGCCCAATGTCTACTTTTGCCTGTCGTTTGTTTCTTATGTATTGAAAGAAACTTTTACTATCATTTCTAATATTACTGGCTAGCCTACCTTCATATTTGATCCTCTCCTTCCTTATTTCTCTCTTTGTTATCCTCGGTTTGTTTTTGTAGCCTTCCCAATCTTTTGATTTCCCAGTGCTCTTGGCCACTTTATAGGATCTCTCTTTTTCTTTGATACATTTCCTGACTTCCTTTGTCAGCCACGGCGGTCTAATCCCTCCCCAGATAATCTTTCTTTTCTTGGGGATGAACCTCTGTACTGTGTCCTCAATTATATCCACAAACCCCTGCCATTTTTGCTCTACTGTCTTCCCTGCTAGGCTCTGCTTCCAGTCGGTTTTCGTCAGTTCTTCTCTCATGCCCTCATAATTACCTTTGTTTAACTGTAACACCATTACATCCGATTTTGCCTTCTCTCTTTCAAACTGCAGACTGAACTCTACCATATTATGATCGCTGCTTCCTAAGTGTTCCCTTACTTTAAGATCTTTTATAATATCTGGTTCATTACATAGCACTAGGTCCAAAATAGCCTGCTCCCTTGTGGGCTCCATGACGAGCTGTTCCAAAAAGCCATCTTGTAAGCATTCCAAGAATTCCTTTTCTTTGGATCCACTGGCAACATTATTTACCCAGTCTTATTCTCATGTCTCAGAGTTCAGCTGTTATGTGATTTTTATTAAAAGAGTACAGGCTTTATTTTCTTCATTCATGGAATTACCAATGCACTAGAACTGCACTTCTACTCGTCAACATTTTCCAATCATTAACCAGCACATTGTTTCTTTAACATATTCATAGTAGATCCCCGGCGTTACTCATGATCTCCAGGAAACCTGCCTTAGTACAACAGAGGCTTAAAAGGTGGATCCAGCTTTTTGGCACTGGATAGGCATAAAGCTATGATCTATTTCTCACTGCCATCTCCAGCAACTCCGTTTGGCTACTGAAGACAAGAAATTCAATTGGTCTCTGCAGGGCATACGGGGGAACAGCACGCATACAGATATCTTGCAATAGTGCACTTTAACATGTTTATCAATAGCAGATAACATGCTCTAGTTGCATCGACTTAATATCAAATCTTACCATCTCTTTTTGTAGAAGGCACCATAGTAGTCTTCACATGCCCTTCTGCAATATTTCTGTACATGCAGCTGAACATGTAGGAAAGCAGTGAAGACTAGTATGATGAATAGCAAATCCCATTAAGAACTAGTCTTAATTACTTCAGTGGCTTCCACTGATGGATTGTTTCTGAGTAATGAAGCTAAATGTAAGCAAGCACCTTGGAAAACATTATTGAAATATGGTTTAAAGATCACTAATAACAGACTCATTTCAAAAAACAAAGCACCAAACTGACTTAGGACGGGATTTAGAATAATGAGGAGTGATCCAACTGAGTTGCCGTGAACTGGAAGGAGCTGTTAGCGCACAGATTCATACAGTTTGATGTTAGCAAAAAATATTGGATACTCCATTTAAAAAAAAAGCTAAGGTTGCAATGGATAAATAAAAAGGATAGAACCAATTAAAGTTGCAAAGATATGATCTAGAAGTACTCTACAAACAAAAAAGGAAACAGAATTTTAGAAAAAAGGAAACTGGGTTAAAAACAGGATTACGAAAGTTTAAAGGAATATGAGAAAGAATATGAATTTGTATATGTTTTACATGTATACAATAAGAAATTTGAGAAGCAAAGCAGCATGTCCAAAAGGATTGTACACAAAAAAATGACAGTTAAAAGATGTCAGAAAGATGAATCTTGAAACAACTTAAAGCAAGATAAACAATATTTTCATGTATAAAAGGAACATATAGGGAATTATAATTATAGTGAATTAAATGACAATAAAGTGCCAGGATAAAATAAGACACATCCTGAACTGTATGTAATGGAAGAAACTGCCAAGGCCTAAACATCCTATTCCATGGTTCTGTTGAATACGGTTGTGCACTAGGCAATAAATGTACAACCCATTTTTACAAATGTAGACAAACCCAATTCAGATCATTATAGGCTAGCTGTGTCCGTAGTAGGGAAAATTTTAATATCTTTTATTAAGGACAAAATGACCATATACTTTCATAAAAAGAGAATTTGGTTAGAACCTTTAATTTTTTAATGATGCGACAGAGGGTAATGCAATTAATTGCGTTTAAATGGACATCCAAAAGATGTTTGATAAAGTATCACAAAACAGTTGGTCAGCAAAGTTGAGGTACTTAGGATAAGAGACACTATGACAACGCTGAAGTAACACTGACAAAGTGCGAAATGGTTTTCTCTGGACTGGAAGAAGGAGTGCAATAGGGATCATCAGGAGTCAGTACCAGATATTTTTGACATGTATTAATCAAATATATTTATCAGCTGAATTTGTATGTATCGTACACACTTTCAAAAATTGCTGATTTGGCCTCGTTTGGAAGATTATATCCAATTCTAGCACTACACTTTAGGAAAAATACAAGGCTTTAGGGAATGGTGCAGAAAGGTTTTATGAGAATAGTCCTAAGGATGAAGGATTTTAGCTATGAGGATAGTTTAGGAAATCTCAAGCTGTTCTCCTTTGGGAAGAGCTAGTTGAGAAGCAATTAGATGGAGTTCAAAATCACAAGGATACACAAAATAAATAGAAATAAACAGCTCCCTTAGGCAAAGATTTAAAATTATTGACAAGATAACCAAATGCAAGATAACAAAACTATTTTAATACAGTGAGTGGTTAGGATTTGGAATGCACAGGATAGTAGAGGCAGATTCAATTGTGGCTTTGAAAAGGAATTTAAATAAGTACGTGAAGATAATAACTTGCAGGGAAATAGGTCAAAGCTGGTGAGTGGGTCTAGCTTAACTGCTGTTGAAGACAGCCCACGTGTCAAACACCCTCTCTGATCTGTAACCATTCAAAGTAACCAGCAGAGATTTTAAAATTGGAGAATTGTGTTTAATAAGTGGGTCTGTCACCTGGAAGGCCTTCATAGATACAGGAAAATTAAGATGAACATTTAGTCAAATAATTCACAGCCCCATTTTCCTTTGTCTTCTGTCCCAAATTTTTGCAGTCAGTTGCAATGGAAACCTCCCTTTCCTCCAGTGAATTTCAGCACAGGTGATGAACAGACTGGCTGTTCAACTAGCTCAGTACAGTGAGTAATCTTCCTCGAGAAACACAAGTTCCTCTTTAACTCATCCTCTGCTACTTTGAGTCAACAACTGGATAACTGAAATTATCTTTTCATATTTCCTGATCCTTCCTTCCTGTTCAGGTCTTAAAGAGGTTCAGAGATTCACTCGACCTACTGTAAATTAAAATGGTTTCACCCTCGGATAGCTCTATAGCTAATAGTCTGTGTTATTCAGAAGCACAAGAACAATGGATGAAACAAAAGGCAAAAACTGGACAAAGAAAATGTTTTCATTAGTTCAATGTTACAGATATTTTTAAAACAGAAGTATTACGTATAAGACGTGTTCTTACCTGTGCGCAGCAAATAAATACTACAGATAGAGTCAACAGGAATGCAGATGAAACAATTACATCTACTGATCGCTGTGGACCTCGTCTCTGTGAGGAGCGATTAATAACTGAATTAGAACTTTAAATATACAAAAACAAAATGATTTTTAAACATTTAACAGTTTTCAGGCATGAAAAAAAGTTTATGGATATTAAGAATACATGCAATAATCAGTCAGGATCTGCAGAAACTCGAAAACATACTAAAATGATCAGTTAGCTGAAAATATGGATCTATCATGACCTTTGTCACAAAACCTTCTGTAAAAGACTGTTGTGATTTCTTTAGAATTCATAAATGATACGAAGGGCCCAGCCTTCAAAAGAGAAAAGTGGCATGGTAATAAGAGAATGGTAAAAACTAAAAAAATTCTTTAAATAAAAAAGTTGGTCACAAAAGTGTATGATAAAGAATGAAAAGGTAAATTAATAAGAATTCCAGAAAACTACAATACATTAAAAACTTACATAAGCCACTAACACAATTATTACACTACACTTTCAAATATTGAGGTGATTGTACAAATTCTCATTTTTATAGCAATAGTTTTCCCAAAGTTCCAAACAGAAGAAAATCCACTGCATCACAATGAAACTAAACAGACACTATGTGCAAGCCATGACAAATATTTTAACAGAGATCATCTCATCTGACAATAGACAATGCTGAATTCATATCCATCAGAACTACAGTCAGTTCTGCTATAACACAGTACTTCTGTTCCCATGCAATCCTGTGTTATAAGAAAATCACATAAAGCAGCACCATTTAAACTAATGGGGCCGGAACTGCGTTATCACCAATATACACTTTAAAACTTAGCGCTTTAGAAACAGTGTTGCCAATTTGTCAATTGTATTATGACAAATTCACGTTTACGTAACGTGCATTATAGCAGATGATCGGAATACAAATTTTAAACATTGAACATGCCTTAACCTTAAAACATTCATCCCCTCCACTACTGACATACGTGCTAACAATATGGACATGTACAAGATACACTGTCATAACACCTCCTTTAGCAACATGTTCCAAGCTTGCAACTTCCATCACTTACAAAAAGAATAGAGGGTCCCCATAAATACCACCACCTGCAAGTTTCCCTCAAAGTCACACACCTTCTTAACTGGAATTATATCACCATTCTTTCACCAACACTGAATTGAAAGTTTGGAAGTCCCTTCCTCACAGCATTGGGGATGTACCAATAAGCCAGATAGACTGCCAGAAATTCAAGACAATAGCTAACTACCACTTCCTCACAGGCTATTAGGGATGAGCAATAAATGCTGCCATTGGTACTGATGGGAGGAGTGAACTGTTGCTGTAGGTCCACAAGTCACAACATAAAATAAATATAGTATACAGAGTCCTAATATGACCAATCATATGCTTTCTCTGTGTTAGATTGATAATTTTGTGATTATTAAAGAAACCTGGTTGATACAACTTTCCATTCAATTTACTGCAAAACAAAACTTAATTCAATGAAGCAGAATTGGTTATAACAATGAAAATATGCATCATTACCCCTCTAATTAATCCAATCCAATCCAAACCAAACACACACACACTTTCATTTTTCTCACCCATGGAACGTGAGTGTCACTAGCTGGCCAGCATTTATTGCCCATCCCTAGCTGCCCGAGGTGGTACTGAGCTGCCTTCTTGAACCACATTAAAAATTTCCAAACACTAGGTTATAGTCCAGCAGGTTTATTAGGAAGCACTAGCTTTCAGAGCACTGCTCCTTCATCAGATGGTTGTGAACAAGACGACCATAAGATGCAGAATTTATAGCAAAAGATTACAGTGTCATGCAACTAAAATTATACATTGAATAAATTTGAATTGGCTCCTCCACTTCTTGAACCACTGCAGTCCACCTGCAGTGAGTTGATCTACAATTTCCAAAGGGAAAGAATTCCACGATTTTGACCCAATGACAGCAAAGGAACAGTGATACATTTCCAAGATAGGATGGTGCGTGGCTTGGAGGGGAACTTGCAGATGGTGGTGGTCCCATTAAGCTATTGTGCGGTCCTTGTCCTTCTAGATAGAAATGGTCCCGGATTTGGAAGGTGCTATCTAACAATCTTTGGTGAACTTCTACAGTGCTGTTTCGCAATACACACTGCTGCTACTGAACGACAGTGTTGGAGGGAGTGGATGCAGTACCAACAGACAGGCTGTTTTGTCCTGAATGATGTGAAGCATCTTGAATGTTGTTGGAGCTGCACCCATCTAGGCAAGTGGGGCGTATTCTATCACACTCCTGACCTGTGCTTTGTAGATTGTGGATCGGCTTTGAGGTGTCAGGAAGTGAATTACTCACCGCGGTATTCCTAATCTTTGACCTACTCTTGTAGCACTGTTTGAGGAGAATCCAGTTCAATTTTTGATCAACGGTAACCCCAACAATTGTTAATAGCGGGGCATTCAATGATGGTAACACCACGAATGTCAAGGTGCACTGATTAGATTAACTCTTACTGGAGTTGGCCATCGCCATGAACATTACCTGCCACTTATCAGCTCAACCCTGGGCATTGTCCAGACCGTGTTGCATTTGAAGATGGACTGCTTCAGTATCGGAGGAGTTGTAAATATTATAGAACATTGTGGAATCACGTCCATGTGCAATCATCGGTGAACATCCCCACTTCTGATCTCATGATAGAGGGAAAGTCATTGGTGAAGCAGTTTAAAATGTTTGGGATGAAGACACTACCCTGAGGAGTTTCTGTAGAGATGTCCTGGAGCTGAGATGACTGACCTCCAACTATCACCACCATCTTGCTATGTATAACTCCAACCAGTGGAGAATTTGCTCCCTGATACCCACTGACTCCAGTTTTACCAGGGTTCCTTGATGCTTGGCTGAATGCAACCTTGATGTAAAGGCCCTTCACTCTTATCTCACCTCTGGAATTCAGCTTTTATGCTCCATGTTTGAACCAAGGCCATAATGAGGTAAGAAGCCGAATGGCCCTGGCAGAACCTAACCTGGGTAAAGGAAAATAACTAATTTTGCTTTGAGGAGATCATTTTAATAAGAAGCAAGCACTTTCTGGCCAAAAGTGGTTACAATACTGGGAACAAAGAGACCTTGGAATGCAGGTTCATAGTTCTTTGAAGGCAGAGCCACAGGTGGGCATTCGGTATGCTTGCCTTAATTCATCAGTGCATTGAGCATAGGAGTTGGAAGGTCATCCTGTGCCTGTATAGAACATTGGTTAGGCCATTGTGTGAAATTCTGGTCTCCCTGCTATAGGGAGCATGTTGTGAAACTTGGAAGGGTTCACAAAAGATTTACAACCATGCTGCAAGGGTTGGAGTGTTTGAGCTATAGGGAGAGGCTGAATAGGCTGGGGCTGTTTTCCCTGGAGCGTTGGAGGCTGAGGAGTGACCTTACAGCGGTTTATAAAATCAGGAGGGCCGTGGATAGGGTAAATAGATGTGGTCTTTTTCCTGGGGTGGAGGAGTCCAAAACTAGAGGGCATAGGTTTAGGATGAGAGGGGAAAAATTTAGAAGGGACCTAAGGGACAACATTTTCACATATAGGATGGTAAGTGTACGGAATGATTGCCAGAGGAAGTGGTGGAGGCCTGTACAATTACAACATTTAAAAGGCAGTTGTATGGGTATATGAATAGGAAAGGTTTAGAGGGATATGGGCAAAATGCTGGCAAATGGAACTAGATTCAATTAGGATACCTGGTCAGCATGGACGAGTTGGACTGAAGAGTCTGTTTCCATGCTGTACATCTCTATGACTGTATGACTCTATGACTCTCAAAAGCAATAAAAAGTAAAATGTTCCAAAGCTAGTCGATTTGATGTTATGTGGTTGTTACTAATCATGAACGGATACCTTTGGGGTCTTGAGAGACAGAGCTTGCTTAGAATATACAACATAGAGAAGAAATTGTTGCAGTTACTCTCCCAGGAGGACAATCAAGTTTCACACTGAATTCATCATAAAGGTGTTTGAGAAATAGGAAGTATGAGCTGAACAACTTGTTCTGTAGTAGAAACTGAAAATCCAAATAAAATAAAAATGTTCTGCTTCTGCTTAGTCTAAGTCTTTTTGGAACTTTTAGTCAATAAAAAAAATACGCAAAAAAAGTGGCAGGTAATGTTCAGTTTTACACACAGTGCTTGTGTGAAAGGTCACCACATGTTTGTTCAACAGCTCTGGAGCGATTTTTTAAACCTGTTTATCCAGATTTGAAATCTGATTGATAGAAGGATTTAAGGTTGATGAGAGTTTCAGCTAAACTTCTGATTTTTTTCGTAAGATTTTAAATGTTTAATGTTTAAAAATCTTTTGCAAGCTTAAGATTAAAATCTTTAGGTAAGAAACAATAGTTTTTTAAAATATATATGGTGCTTTTAAGAGCTTTTCAGGCTTAACATCATTGAGGGCATTCAAGAGACACATTGGTATGAACATAGTAGGGAAATGGTTAAAGGCCTTGCAGATTAAATATAAAAGGTTACGAAGAAGAACCTCAAAAAGGTAGCAATCTCTGGTTTACTCCTGGTACCACATTCTAATCAGAGTAGGAATAAAAATATAGGGCAAATAAATTAATGCCGGAAAAAATGCTGCAATGTGCAAGGATTCAGATTTTTGGATCACTGGAATCTCTACTGGGGCAGAAAAAAACCTGTTCAAAAGGAATGAGTTTCACCTGAACTGGAAGGGAACCAAAATGTTGGTGGGGAGATTTTTAGCTCTATTTCAGGAGCTTTTAAACTTAAGGTGAGGGGGGGGGCTAAGTAGCAGGAAAAGTAATAAGTCGAATGAGGATGTTCTGAATCAGAAAAGAGCAAATTCGTTAAAAAAGACAGACAGCAGCAAGTCAGAGAATGAGGTAACTCTGAAGAATTAAACTGCCTTTATTTCAACACAAGGGGTCTTACAGGTAAGGCTGATGAAATTATGGCATGTACAGGAACATGGCTCTGGAACACCATAGCTGTTACAAAAACTTGGCTGTGGGAAGGACAGGACTGGCAGCTCAATGTTCTGGGTTTTGGATGCTATAGAAAGGAAGGTAAGAGAGGAAGGGGAGGTGGTGTTTTTGATTAAGAAAAACATTACTAAAGTAATTAGAGGATATTTCTGAGGGATCGTCCAGTGAAATTGTATGGGTAGATATAAGAAGTAAGAAAGAGATGATGATCACCTTGATGGGATTGTACTATAAGTGTCCCCCATAGTCAGCTAGAAATTGAGGAGCAAATACATAGAGACTAAGATATATGTAAGAATAATAAGGTTAAAATAACAGATATTTTAATTTTCCAAATATTGGCTGCGACTGCCATGGTGTTAAAGGCTTGGATGATGAGGAA
Organism: Chiloscyllium plagiosum; assembly: GCF_004010195.1. Taxonomy (NCBI): domain Eukaryota; kingdom Metazoa; phylum Chordata; class Chondrichthyes; order Orectolobiformes; family Hemiscylliidae; genus Chiloscyllium; species Chiloscyllium plagiosum. The sequence goes on from NC_057732.1 coordinate 30,826,459, forward strand.
TTTGTTAAATGTGTTCAAGACAACTTTCTTTATCAATGTGCAAATCTACATACTAGAGGAGGAACAAAACTTGACCTCTCAGGAAATAAGACAGGGCAAGTGACTGAAGTATTATTAGGGGAATATGTTGGGACTAGTGATCATAATTCTATGAGTTTTAAAATAGTTATAGGAAAGGATAAGCCTGAAGTTCTTAATTGGAGTAAGGCAAACTTTAATGAGACAAAAACTTTCAAAAGTTGATTGGAGTAGAGTGTTCACAGGTAAAAGGATGACTGACAAGTGAAAGGAGAACAAGAGTCATTATGTTCCTGTTAGAGTGAAGGACAAGGCTGGTAAGAGTAGGGAATAATGGAAGAATAAAGGTAATGAGGTTCTAGTCAAGAATAAGAAAGCGTTATATTATTAAGTATAAACAAGTGGGAGACAGAGGGTGGTCACGGTGGCACGGTGGCACAGTGGTTAGCACTGCTGCCTCACAGCGCCAGAGACCCGGGTTCAATTCCCGCCTCAGGCGACTGACTGTGTGGAGTTTGCACATTCTCCCCGTGTCTGCGTGGGTTTCCTCCGGGTGCTCCGGTTTCCTCTCACAGTCCAAAGATGTGCAGGTCAGGCAAATTGGCCATGCTAAATTGCCCGTAGTGTTAGGTAAGGGGTAAATGTAGGGGTATGGGTGGGTTGCGCTTCGGCGGGGCGGTGTGGACTTGTTGGGCCGAAGGGCCTGTTTCCACACTGTAAGTAATCTAATCTAATCTAATCTAATGAAGGGCTGTTTTTCAGACTGGAGGTCTATGACTAGCGATGTTACACAGGGATTGGTATTGGGTCCAGATTTGCTTGCTGTTTGAAAAATACAATTTGGATGAGAATAATAGTAAATTGTGAAGAAAGTTATCTAAGATTAGAAAGAAATCTTGATCAATTGGGTAATTGGGCTGAGGAGTGGCAGATGGAGTTTAACTTGGACAAATGCAAGGCATTGCATTTTGGTAAAACAAACAAGGGTAGGGCTTAAATAATTAACAGTAGGACCCTAAATAGTGTTTTGGAACAGAGGAAGTGGTTTGCAGATACAGTTATAATATTTAAAAGACATTTGGAAAAAGTACATTAAGTAGACAGGGCATTTTAATGTATTATCTGAAAAACAGCAAGTCCAACAATGCAGCAATCCCACAGTACTTGATTTGACTTTTGCATTCAAGACCTCAAGCAAATTAATCCCACAGCCTTCTGAATTAGAGGGGAGAGTGCTATCAACTGAGCCACAATTAACACATACAGGCTGAGCTTGATTTGTTTTCATTGTAACTCACACAGCTTTTAAAAATTGCTATATTGCAATTCATGAAGTCATATGCCACTGCAATTTAAACAGAAACACTAGAACGCCCATCCCAGCCTGCTCTCCTGTCTCTTCTGCAGTATCTTTCAGCATATATCAACATCCTCTCTCTAGCATGTTGCTGTCCCAGCAGCGGCAACTGTTCCTGGTAACACTACAGAAACTACACAGCTAATTGTTTGGCAGATCTCCAAGTTGTGACTTGTATCTGAGTGAGGGGCAGAAGTCATGCACCCATTGCCATATTGCATTAATGAATCAGGGCAGCAGTGCTGATGGAATTACATTCTCCACTGACTGTTCCAGTAGTCTAGCAGGAACCTCTACTCAGAAAAATTCTGCTCTAGTTGTGAAAATACTCATAGAAAACCCACGTTTGCCTCTTACTTTGACAGATGGCTATTAAATATCAATAATAGGATTATCATTGAAAATGTTATTCTTGTGTTTTTTTCTTGATCAATTTTTATTGATCATATGATCAAACTAAAATATTAACTGCTTTTCATAGGAATCATAGAATTCACAACACGAAAAAAGACCATTTATCCGTCATGCTTCTACTGACCAACAAGAGAAATGAAGTCTGCAAAAGAGACAGAACAGTTTTAAATCTTTCAACAATGGAATACTCAATTAACTGGAGTTAAGGAATCTTGAAATCATTGAGGTAATTAATTCCTTAAAAATTAATGTCTAATGTCTAGCTGTCCAGTTATGGGGCAAATGAGACTTGTACAAATTAGACAGATTGCACCTTAACAACACCAAGATTAATATCCCAACAGGGAAATGCAATTGGAGACAGGTTAAACTGGATTGGCAAAGGGATGGGAACCTGAGGGGAAACTCAGTTTGGAGGGAAGGAAAAGTAGTAACAGGGGAAAAAGAAGCAAAACTAGAATACAGAAAAAGCAAAAGGAAGCATCAACTAGAATTTGGATGTAGGATAATGTTAAAAAGGCAGAATTAAAGGCACTATATCTGATGTAAACAGCATTCCCAACAAGGTTGACATTTTGAAGGCACACAGTGAAAGGGACATGATTTAATTGCAATTACAGAGACATAGATACAGGATGAGCATGACTGGGTACTGAATAACTAAAGGTATATGACATTTTGGAAAGTCAGGGTAAAAAAAGGAAAAGATAAGATAGCGTGCTTTATAGAGACAAGATCAGTACGTTAGTGACAGAGGACCTTAGATGAAAGGATCAAGGTATAGAATCAGTTTGGGTGTTGCTGAGGAGCAGCAAGGTACAGCAAACAATGGTGGGAGCTGTTTATCAACACCAAACAAGAATAGTGATGCTGGACACAGTTTAAAATCAGGAAATTAGAGATACATTTAATATGGTTAATACAGAAATAAGGAATGATTAATACAGAAATAATGGATGACATCAATATACATACACAATCAGAAAATCTAATCTGCACTAATGCTGTGGAGGATGAATTCCTGGACTTTGTACAAGACGGGTCCTTGGTTGCTAAAGACTAGTTATCTAGTCATATTTTATTAATACAATTACACTTGTCTTTCCATTTCCAGAAGCTGCAATTTGGTACTTTGCCACACTAATGGAGGCCCTTTTGAATTTTTACAATCTAAGATCACTAGTGCCAACTGATCTTTATCTTGCTGCAGCCACTTCAAAAGGAGGTATCACCAATAAATTCATACAAATTGGACCTAAATTATATATGAACTATTTCCCAAAAACTGAGCAGTCTAGACCAATATAGAATAGCTCACATTTAGCTACAAAAACGGTGATCTTTAAACCTTCACAGGACTGAGTGCACCAAGGGATTGAGCAAAAACAGAAACTGATTGAGAAACTCAGCAGGTTTGGCATCATCTGAGTGAGAAAGCAGATTTAACATTTTGGACCAGACTTTAAAAGCTAACTCTGCTTTTTCCCCAACAGATGCTGCCAGACCTGCTGAATTTCTCCAGAAATTTCTGTTTTTGTTTCCAATCTCCAACATCTACAGTTCTTTGTTTTATTTAAGAGACTGAGCAGATTTGGGATCAGGATCGGGGAATGTCATGAGGACTATTTTCTCACAGAAGTATATTTTTATACTTCATGGTTTAATATTTCAAGATAAATTACTAGGTTATGCAAGGATTCATTTTTAGAAAAAAAAGTTCTTTACAAATTGTGATCAGTGCTTAAGTTCCTTCAAAATATGACAAATTTTCTCTTTGATTTGGAAAAGCTAAATTTGCTTCTTCTACCGTCCCCATCCTCCCCCCTCAAGTATATGCATCAAAGTTTGCCCTACGCCATCCTGATGTTTGGCTACCTAGGTTACTTCTTTCACCTCACCAGAAAATCCAAAACATGTTCTCCTTGATAACTGATAAAGGAACCAAGAGCAGGATTTCACTTCGAAAAAGTTCACTATCTTTGGCAGTAACAGTATCTTCTTCCTGAAGAAGGGCTTATGCCCGAAACATCGATTCTTCTGCTCCTTGGATGCTGCCTGACCTGCTGCGCTTTTCCAGCAACACATTTTTCAGCTCTGATCTCCAGTATCTGCAGTCCCCACTTTCTCCTAGTAACAGTATCTCCCCTGGTTTGAACCTCTTTACAGTTATCATTTTGTACCATACCAACCTCAATGTAATACGTGAAGTTAGGCCACTGATCAACAGTGATGTCATTAAATAGTGGAAGAAAGTTCAAGGGGCTAAATGGCCTACTCCTGTTTCTAACGCTCAGCCCCTTACATGCCAGAGAATGGGAACACCCAGATAGGAGTCTCTAATACTGACTTGGGACCCCTGAGCTGGTTGAGCCAACAGGAGCAGGCAAGGCATAAATATTTAAAAGGGCAACCAAAATTTCAACTTAGCATACCTAGGTTTAGCCTTTCCTCAAACATTCTGCAGGGCTCCCGTTACAGTGGAAGTCTAACAGAATGGTCACATGTATTTGACCTCACAATAACATTAATAAATTGAATTTACCTTGAGATACGAACGTAACGAGAGCCATATTTTAATATTTTGCACCTTCTTGAGACGAAAATGAGGAACTTCAGATTTTCTGGCTCGTCTTGCCGATGTTAAATGGCCAAACAGTTTGGCGAATAGTAATCTCTATGAAAGAAAAATATGTTGTTTAGTTATTCCTGGAAAGGTTTTTTAATCAAAATAAATAAAAAAAGGTCAAGGATATGAATGTTCATTTGTGTCCAAAACAGCAGCAATCAAGAGAGGTTCAGCTGGATTTTAGTGCATCTAATCGATATAAACACATCCTAAGGGTAAGCTAAAATACAATATTGGCCTCTATTCAGCAGGTGTGTTTCCTGTCATGGTCAAAACATGAATAGAGGCCAATATTGTATTTCACTATTTATTCAATTCCCCACACTACCCACAAATGCCTGCCCACTGGTTGATATCCCTCTCCATGAAAAGAATCTGGTGGCTGTGATCATTTTTGAGGAGTGAGACTTCAAAAATGCTGAGAGGGTATTTCCATATTGGGGCATCTCCTCCCTTCCTTACCTGCATCAGCACCTTGCACTTCTTTCAGGATTATTTTATTCTACCCAGCTAGTGATGAAAGTTCACAGAGTGAGAAGATTGACTATTCTCTTCCTCTCGAGGGGAGGCAAGTGCCTAGTGGTATTATCGCTGGACTGTTAATCCAGAGACCTGATAATATTCTGAGGACCGAGATTAGAATCCTGCTACAGCAGATGGTAGAATTTGAATTCAACAAATATCTGGAATTAGGAGTCTAATGATGGCCATGAAATTGTTGCCGATTGTGGAAAAACTTATCTGTTTCACTAATGTCCTTTAGGAAAGGAAGCTGCCATCCTTACCTGGTCTGGCCTACATGTGACTCTAGACACTAACCAGTGACATCCTCATCCTAGGAGTAAAAAAGAAATCCACAGGTGCTGCCTTAGCTACTGAGCATCTATAGCTTTTTAAGACCACACTTGACTGTTTTGTGTACTTAAGCCAATTTGTTTTTAATCCAGCCTGACATTGATCCTCCCCTTTCCATTAGCCAGCCTTATATGTGGTACTTTCCTAAACTCTATATGGTCAATATCTGCTGCATTTCCTTCTGTTACTCCTTTAAATAATTAAATTAAACAAACATGATTTGCCTTTTAAAAATCTGTGCTGCTTCTTGATTACCATGTACTTGGAAATGTTTAGTTAATTTTTTTCCCTGATTTTTGTTCTGAAACCCTTATCCACTACCAATATTAAATCGACAGCGGTTTTTGGGAATGTTCTTACATCCTTTCTTTGAACAGGAGTGTCACAACTACTACTTTCTAACCCCCCAGTATCTTCCCTGTATCTAGGAAAGATTGAAAGATTATGGCAAGCCTTCCTCCTATCTCTATCCCCACTTCCCTCCACAACCTAGGATATAAGCCATCCACGCAAATCAACATCGCCAGTCAGATACATAGTCAGACTTACCAATACATTTTGCTTATCAATTTTCATCCCCATCCACTACCTTTCCAGTTCTACCAATATTTATCAGCTTTCTCTTCCTTAATAACTACAGATACAATGAACTGCAAGTACTCAAGCTTTGCCCCACACCTGTAAACATATGACATATTCTTTGTTCCTGATACATCCAATCCCATCTGTTATATAGTGCATGAATGCTATTAACAGTTGATGTCTAGAAAACATAAACTTAAGAACATGATTGAAAAAAAAGTTAAAGGCTTCCACCAGAGGATTGCTATGCCTAACAAAAATATTAGTGAAAACAAAATCTGTAAAATCTTTTAAATGTTAAGTAAATAATTATTTAAGAAAAAAGATTTTGCACAATATAACAAATAGGTCTATGATGTCAGCTTCTTGATAGAGCACAACTTGCCAAATAATCTCCTTGTGTTCTATACATTATGATTTTCCTTTCATAACAGTATTGTAATTCTTTATATTTCAGGTCATCATTTTGTACCAAATTAATTTTCCTCTTCTTCCTTCTCCATCTCACTGCTTCAATAAAACTTTACCAAAATGATTTCCACAAAATTGATGCTCCATTAAATTTGGCACGCTCAGAAATATAAGTGGTTCAAGCAAGATTAGTAATATAAGTCAAGATAATTTGCAAATTTGAAATATCTCAGCTCACCTGTTTATATGTTCGCTCAGCTACACACAGCATGAAGAAAAATATCCACATGAGGCACACACGCACCACAAAGCTTAGTGCAACCATAATAACTGTTTGATTTACATTTGAACCAAACGCAATGAAAAACACCTCTGCAGCAGACAGTGACATTAGTTGCTCCAAATCCTTTTGCTGAAAGAGTCTGAATAAAACTGGAGTGATGCCAAGAATCAGAGAAATCAAGTTTCCAAATAGTTGGTAACCAATACCTTGCTTGTAGCTGTTAACCTGTAGGGGTTCAAAAAAATTAGAAGTTCTAAAATTGTCAAATATATCTATAAATGCATAAGACTTTTTTAAACTGTGCAACAATTGATTGAAAATTACTTAAAACAGAGAACCCCTCCCTCAACACTGGAAAATTAATATTTGCTTTGTTAAAACATTATTACATGCAGTTTATTTGGAGAGAGCATATTTCAATATTTAAAATAGGAGAAATGTGGAGAAAGAATCGTTTGTTAATGAATATCAAGATATCAAATAACAGTTATCAAGTTAGTTTCCATTTAAGAGGCATATTTACAACCATCTGAACTCTAAATTGTCCCCATATTTTGTCAGGAAAGTAGATTTTTTATTTATTTATTCATTTTTGTTGGATGTGGACATCGCTGGCTGGCCAGCGTTATTGACTGTCCCTAGCTGCACTTGGTGGGGAACTGCCTTCTTGAACCACTGCAGTCCACCTGCTGTGGGTTGACCCACAATGGTGTTGGAGGGAAAATGAAAGATTTATTATGCAAACTGGGTGAATGTCCATGGAAGGTTACTGACTTAAAAATAGCCAAAATGATGTGAAATTAAATTAAATCTTTTATCAGAAGAGACCGAAACACATCATGTGTGAAAAAGCTCCTATCTCCTATTTATAACTTACAGGTAAATGATGGGTTTCATATATTAGAGACAAAAAACTCAGCTATGATAAGCCAGCTTAGAAGCAACAGCATCAGATATGAAAATACATGAATGAAATGCATTCCATACAACTGATTTGACAGAGCACTGGAGATATATTTTAAACAGCAGATGGATGAAGACCTCTTTCTTTATAAACACTTGTTCAGGAAGGACAAAGCAGCCAATGATATCCAACACTGATCTCCAATAATCATAGCTGCTGTTGATCCAGGATACTGCTAATCAACCACGATCCCAGGTTGGAACCTTACACCTCCAGGACACCCTAAAAATTTTAAACTGCATACTCTTTTATTTCTTTTTGCATATTGGACACTAGACCCTTTTCAACTTTATATATGTATGTGTGGAGGGAGGAAAAGGAATGAGAATAGAAGTGAAGGAGACTTTATTAATGAAGCCCACATTTTGACTTACTAAAGGATTCTTGAAATGTCCAGAGCTAAAAATGTATGAAACAGCTCAAGATTAATTCTATTAGTGATTGTAAGTCATCAGCAATTAGTTTCTGCTCCAATAGACAGCTGTGCTGAGATTTTATGACAGAGAAGAAATCTGTCTTAATTAATGTCACAGACCTTTCAAGCATATTATTTCTCAAGACAATACATCGCTAACAACACACTGTAGTTAGGACAGTTTCATGCATTTATTATAAACAGGAAAGAAGCCTATACCTGGGTCTGTGGGGACAACCTGCTTGGTCCTAAACTCCTAAAACAGATGTCTAACATCTATTGAGATTTAGAAAAACATCCCATTAATTTGATAGTTGTGATCAATTGTGTGTAATACTAAGTACACTTGATTTTCTGAAACCATAAAGTCAGCAACTTTATAGGAAATCTTTGCTTAGAAGAAATTACTCTTCTATTATCATGCTTCCTATGAATCGATGAGTAAATGAAAGCTCCATAGATTGAACTTAAACCTAAATACAATGTTGACATTTTAAGTCCTGGTCCCCGTTCTATATTATTGTTAGTGCTCCCTTCTATTACACCTTAAATAATGCAATCTAGTGAAATTTGTCATTTTGATTTTTGTTACCAATTAGCTTTATTTCTTCATCAACATTAATTGCTTTAAAAGATTATTCATCTCTAACATCTTGTTCTATTGAAGGTCATTGACACAAAAGGTCAACTTTTTCTTTTTCCAGTGATCCTGTCTGACTTGCTGAATATTGCTGAATTTTCTATGTTTCTCACAAAGTTACTCTTCTGAGGCCCTAAAACCAGGATGGTACTAAGCTTTGTCATTTCCATTTACTATGGATTGACGAAGTGCATTTTTCTTGTTTTTTTTTTAAATGAAGAAAGGTTGAGATAGATGTTCTAAGTGGTATGCTCAATACCAATAAAGCAAACAGTTTCTGAGGCCTTGGTTTCACTTCTTTTAGAAACTGGAACAACAGAAACATCCTGAATGGGTAGGGTCAAGTTCCACAGAACCAGGATTTTTACTTTGAGCTTTCAGCAATTGCTGGGGTCTCGAAACTGGGATGCGCAAACTCTTATTCCTCTCTCTGTTACAGTTAAAAGTTGGGGTTCTCTTCCTGTTGCTGGAATTGCATGTGAGGCAATCTGTTTTATTGCATTTGCCTTTGCTTAGGGTGCTTTAAAGGATGTTACTATATTGGAAGTTTATTATTAGTAGTAATATATTAATATATATTATTTTGTTATGCATTTCAATAGAGTTACAGTTAAAACAATTTTTCTTTTATTTTTATTTTCTCTTATGTTTACACAAAAGTTAAAATACAAAGTGTGTTTGCTTATATTTGAGTATCTATAATATCCCCATCTGGAACGCTTTACATTTGCCTTTAAAATAAGAAAAGGTTATGCCTAGGCTATATTCTTAAGATATTTTGATGGGGTTTGGTTTGGTCTGGTCCATAACAGCAGGATACAAATTGCAGTAACAAGGGTCTTCAACCATATTGAGATAATGTGTAGAAAATTATAAGACTTCAGACCTTAATGAGGAAGGATTTCATTTTTAAAATGGGAATGTTGTTTTGCACTCTAGTGAACAAGTTACAATATATCCCAGAATAGATTTTGCCTGTAATTGATGTCACATAATTTTAAAGAATGCTTTGTGCAAATTTTAGCTGTTTTTTCAATCTTTATATTCACAGCTATTAGTCAAATTAAGTCATACTATTCCAATAATATTGTCAGTAAACTATAGCATTTCTCATATGTTGATCTGGCATTTTTTGACAATCAGAATGAAAAGAACAAATTGAAAAAGGAGGAAAAATGGAATGGACTGCAAAACTAGCAGAAGACTGCAAGAATAAATAAACAAAATACAAAAATTTTTAGTGGTATAATTGCTAGGAACATATAGCTATTAAAGAAATATCACTGATATGGAAGTTTGCTATTTTTCATAAGTACTCAATAAAGTTATTGTAATTGTAATAAGTGCATGTCTGTAAAGGTTCCATTGTCTAGTAAGGGAAGACAAAGAACAATTACCAAAATTGAAGTGGGCAGAGTGGGAGAACAATGAAGTTCATTGAAGTTCTGAAGATTCATACTGGACTCAAAATATTAACTCTGTTACTGTCTTTAAAGTGCTATACTCACTCTTTTCATAATCATTCCACTGATTTCCATCACAGACATATCAGCTTTCTTACACTCGTTACATTCCCAGACGATTGCACTTACTCTTTCCAAACTTATACTGGAGCTGTGAAGCCATGGTGAATGACTCTGGAAAAAGGATAGGTTTTCATAAAGCAACACAAACACTTTAACACTAACTTATAGTCGAAGGGTCCCAATTACATGTTCTTTCGTGTTGATCAGCAAATACTGTTTTACCTCCTCCTTTAATGCTATGTGAATTCAAGGGATTTTTTTCCCTTAATTTAGTCACATTTATAAATACAAACTATTCTTAGCAAAACACATGGATTCTATATCATTGTAACTACATAAGGCACTGGTTGTACTTGCAAAGTTGCAATTTATATTTACTTTGGAAAAATAACACTGTTGCTGCTAGTGCTTTTCTCACCACAATATTAGTTCAACCAGAAGGCTCACTAACACCAAATTACAACAACTAAAAATGTGCCATAGATGCAGCCTTACCAGTGTTTCCCATACCCAGAGAGAAAGAGTTTAAAGCTTTATAAAAACTGGCATTAATATATACAATTGTCACTTCCTCATCAGTCAATAATAGATGTAGCGCTGGAAGTGGATATGTGATAGTGACCCAAATGTCTGATTATAAATTTGGGCTTTAAACATCTCAAAAGGAGGAAAGGGAAGTAAAGAGGCCAGGAGGTTTAGGGAGGAAAGTCATTTGTAAAAGAAGTAAATGTTATGCAAGAAAAAAAAACAACTTTTTCACGTAACAAATAGATAGAATGTCCAATGTATTACCTAGTAGGTTCAATTGAGACATTCAGGTATTGGGATGATTATTTTGGAAGACATAATGTGCAAGGGTATGGGGAAAAGGTAGGAAATTGGAAGAGGTAAATAATGCAGTGGATTTGAAGAGCCAGTGTCGACCCGATGGGCCAAATGAACTCCTTCTCTCCCCTTTAAATAATCCCGCATTCCAGGAATTCGGGCGGCATGGTGGCTCAGTCATTAACACTGATGCCTCACAGCGCAATGGGGCCCAGGTTCAATTCCTGCCTCGGACAACTGTCTATGTAGAGTTTGCACATTCTCCCGGAGCATCTGTGGGGGTTTCCTCCCATTTCCTCTCTCAGTCCAAAAATGTGCAGGCTAGCTAAATTGCCCATAGTGTTCAGGGATGTGTAACTTAGGTGAATTAGCCATGGGAATTGCATGGTTACAAATTGGTATCATCAGCAAATTTGGAATCAATAATTACAATTGTTCCCTAGATTCAAATCATTCATACAGACTGTGAACAATTGTGGAACTAATTCTGACCCTTGCAGTACCCCATAAGTAACAGCTTGCCATCTTGAGATTCAGCTTGTTATTACCTTCTTTGACATAGTGACTAAGTGTATTTAGTAGCATGCCTTTGAAGCATTTCACATTACTAATACTAATAGTTCCAGTTGCAGATATATAATGAATATAACTCATTGTATTGTAAAGAATTATTGTCTGGATTACTTAGGGATTGGTTTCAATACATAAGGCGTGCAGAATAGTTTTTCTTTTGCTGAAAATGAGAATCCAAATCACAACAGATGTCACCAGTCTGAAACTATGGACAAAATATTAATTGTGCAACTAAAATTAATTTAAATACTGCCTTCAATTAAATAATTAACTCTCGCAAAATATACAAGTTAAATATTATTGAAGAAACAACATTTAATAAAGTTATTATTTGAAACAAACCGGGTGAAATGGATCATCTCTGTATTCCTTCCTCCCCGAGGAATTCAAGTGGGAATTTTCTCCCTCGGTTTCACTAGTGCAGGAAGTACGACATTCAGCACAGTGCAGAAGATCCTCCCATAATACATCTTCAGTTTCTGACTCATGGCGCGTGCTTTCTGAATCTTGTCTCGAACTGCGTGAACTACAACTAGTAGCAGATTTAGCAGTCTCCTGCAAAATAATTTGACATGAAATACACTTTTAAAAGTACAAGTCATCAACAGAAACTAGAAATATGTACTACCCCTACTTAGATAACTACCAACTATAATTGAAACATAACTTACGACTTTAAAAGACCAACTGCCTGGTATTCATTTTGGCTTCTTCGTTTTAGTAGTCTTTTCATTACAAAAGTAATTCTCATAAATTTAAGACTTAACTAAGTTTTATCAATATTAATGTCCATCACAGTGTTATCATAGTAAAGTACCATGTATCATATAAAATATTGCTCATTATGATGAAGAAGAAGGAACTAGAGAATAAACAAAAAGTCTATAACCTCAGGAGTGTAGTGTCTTTTATACTGATTAGATTTTCTATTCCGTAATACATTGTCATTGGAAATTCGTTCTCCGGTCCGACGTTGTGTGAATGCTTGCGATCCAGCTTCACCATCTTCATCACTTGAAACATCATCGGATATATTTATGACTGGTCTCGATCCTTCCTATTTAAAAATATGAACATGAGAAAAGCCAAATGATTAAAGTACAATAATTTCCCGAATTCCACTTCCTTCATAACAGGCATCCTGTATGTTGTCTGTAGAATTTGAGAGTTTTGAATATTCCCTCATTTGCAAGGAAGTAATTCTTGAATGTTCGTGGAGCGCTAGAAATGAAATTCTTGAGGAAAGGCTGGTGTTGCAAGTGTTTATGCACAATTGAGTCACCTATCATAGGGTGAGAAAAAATAATACTAACTGTATTATGCATTACAGTTGAACTCCAGACCTCTGAAAATGCAGTCTTTTCTTTCTTCCATAAATAGTCTTGCTTTGCCAAAAGCACCTTCGACATTATCTTGCCCTTGATTCACCATTCCTAGACACTGGCATTCCACTTATTCTGCTTCTGCCAATTTCCGTGACTACCTCCTCTGCTAAAATAGTCACCAAGTAGTTTTCAAATTTGAAAGTCACAAGCAAAAGATTTATATTACTGTCCATCTCTATATGGAATATAATCTCTTCAGATTAAAGGAGATGAAGGGAAAAAACATCTCGTGACTGCACAGAAATTCATCAAAAGAAAACCAGCTGCAACTGTACCAGCCTGACCCTGAAAAGTAGCCCTAGTGTGAAGAGATTGGCAACATTTCACTGAGGTTTGCATGTTTTTAGGAAAATTTGGATAGAAGAGCTAGTGAGAGTTTGAATCTTTTCCTGATTCTGTAATGAAATTGTCCCAACTTTTGTCTACTGTAATAGTGTTCATGACTTTCTTGTTTAATAAGTGTTGTATTCTTTGTGCTAAAAGTACATGAGCACTATCTTGTGAATGTGTTCATTAAATGACATCCATGGTTAAAAAAATGAAACAAAACTTGGATCCAAACTAGCCTGGTTTTACAATGAGGATCATAGTATTGAGGATGAATCTATGACTTAGGTTTCCATACTACAAAAGGTGACCGATAGAATTAAACCTACTTTCAATTAAAGAAATATTATTCAGAGTGTACAGGTGAATACAGGAAAATGTAAATTTAGAACAGATTATACAGTCCAACTAACAGGTCTCAAAACTTATCCCTGCAAAACTCTCAAGTAGCTATCAAATTCTCCATTCAATGCTTCCATATCATCTTCAATGTTTTCCTGGAAAGTTATTCCATATATTTATAAGATTTTGTAAAATCAGACTGTGAATGTCTTCTTCTCCAAGTTTTCATCCTCTGATTCAAGCACATGACAATCTCAAACACACTGGGTTCAATTCACAGTAGTCCAAGCATGCTCTATGGTTTGTGTGGACTTACTAACAACAAGCCAACAGATTCTAATGCACTTACTTTATGGTTTACAGGACTGTGTGTATTTCTTCCTGTTCCTCTAATTGAGCTGTAATCTTCAGGTCCCATCATTTCATAGTGAGCAGTATGAAATACCTTAATATCTTCATGGCTTTTGTTACTCACTCTTCCATCCAGAGAAACATAGCCATTATCTGTTTCTGTTGATTTGTCTATCGAAAGTTTGGTTTTCTTTGACCTTAAAGATAAAGGTAAAATTCGGTCTTTTGTTTAGTTGCTAGATTCAACACAGCAAGTTAAGTCAAAATAAGACTGTCGAAATTGCAGAAATTTGCTATTAAATTTCTTTAGTCAGCCGGGTGTCAAGATAGCTAAAGAAACATATCACCATCCTGGAGCCAAACTTCTGAAAAATTCACAGGTAGAGTTTTGTTTTGGTCTAAATGGAGTGCACACTGTCCTTTTATCCAAGTTCAAGAGCTTAAGTACAATATGTCAGATAGTGAAACAACTACTTTTCATAACAAATGTATTATACTTTTCCCACACCGAAACTAACCACTTTGTGATAACTTTGAACACTCCAGCTTTCATTAACTGCATTTGGTGGAAATGCATTCCACAACAAAATATTATGAAGTTATTTCTGTAATCAGGCTTGTAAGGGTCTCTTAGCTTATAATTATCTTCTATATTTTCTTCTCAGTTTTTCCCACAAAGTATGTTTTAGTATACACAAAATTAAAATTTGAGTGCTTTCTCCTATATATTTCTCTAGCATCTCTTCATAATTCAGCCTGGAACTCCCTCCGGATTCTTTTCACTCATTTTATATAGTTGTATAGGACACCTGGCCCATCACTATTTGAAAGGGCTACCCAAGTAGTCCCATTCTCCTGTTGTTTCTGGAAAGCACAATAACTTAAATTGTTTTCAAGTATATATCCTATTCAAAATGATGATTGAATCTACATTTGTCACCCTTTCACACACTGCATTCCAGACCATAAATGGTCACTATATAACAATATTTTTCACCTAACTTTGATGCCATTGTTAAATTCCTTGAATCTGCATCATTGCTTTTCAAGTAATAGGTTCTCCTTATTTTTTCTCTTCAAACCCTTCATAACACGGCTGATAAATTTCCCCTCAAGGATATATGTTCCAAGGAGAACAATCTCACTTCTTTAGATTTTCACATAACTGAAGTCCCTCATCCCTGGTATAATTCTGACAAATTTACTTTGCACCCTTCTTAAGGCCTTCCTAGAACACCTTCCTAAAAGGTTGAACTCAGAATTGTACACAATACTCAAGTTTAAATCTAACCAGTATGCAAGGTTTTTGCTTTTGTCAGATCAACTACCCTCAACAACGGCTTTTTTTTCCAACCAACCCTGCCATTTTTAAATAGTTGGAGATGTTGTTATGACATGGGGTAAACTCTCCTGCTTACTGTAAATTAGCAACACAGAAAAGATTTATCCCATGCAGCAATCTGTGAAAATTCAAGAGGCCAAAAACTATTTAAAGTAAAAATTAACTTTATTTGTTAAAGTATAACAGAGAATAATTAACTAACAACTATTTACAATTCCTTCCTCTAATCTTTTTATTATCTTCCCTTCTACAATAAAAGTCCAATAAAACTCCCGATTACGATTTACAAAACAAAACTTATCTCAAAACCAGGCAGCTTTCAGCTTTCTCTGTATTCCTGTCATTCTTTCCCTCCTTCTTGGGGATTCTGCTTCACAGTTTACTGACTAATAAAGGTACCTTTTAAGAGAGCCCTTTTTCAGACCATCTTTACATGCTGCTAGCTTGGCAGTTCTCTTCTCAACTGTTCAATTTTCCCCACTCTTATACCTACAAAGCATCAGAGTGTGTCAATGGCTATAAAGATTGTCAATATACTAAATTCAGATTGGATTGGAGTTTGGTATTTTTCAGGGTTTAATTTAAACTGATTAGCCTAATTCGAATCTATTTTTTCATTTCTAGGCAACAAGCTACCCTAGCTACCCCAGTAGCTAGAGCCCATGTTACATTGTATCTTTTCCAGAACACTTGATGCTATCAGGTAATTTTTGCTATTAACTCAAAGGTACAGTAAACCCACATCTTCATAACACCTCCCCCCCTTAAGAAAAAAGTGAACCATCATAATGAAAAGATGGCCATTCACATCCTTTCCACCCTCTTGGGCTTCTTTTTTATCCTGTGGTAAATTATTACCATTGCCCTCTACTCTTGGTTTAGTAGTGTAGGATCTCCCTTCTCCTAACTTCTATCCCTCACAGAATGAAATTCTGAACTGAAGCTTTTCTTATGCACCAACATGTACTTACCTGCTAATTCTGCTGCCCTTCTCACTTCCTGAACTTTCTGTTCCTCCAGGTGAATTCTTACCATCTCTGGATGTGAGTTTTTAAACTCCTCCAGCAGAATAATCTCTCTTAGAGCCTCAAAGCTTTTATCTATTTCAAAGCACACACCCATCAATCAAAATGACTATGTTTAATTCTTTCGAACACAACCTAAGTCTGACCTGGTTCCTTCTTAGTGTTTCTGAACCGCTGTATATATGCTTCTTGCACCAATTCATAAGCACTTAAAATAGCCTGTTTAACCTCTTCATAATCTCAATCTGACAGTGTGGCAAATATCTCACTAGCTCTGCCTACCAGTTTAGTCTGAACCAGATTACCCATACATCCTCGGACTACTCCAGCTGCCTAGCCAATTTTTAAAATAAAATAAAGGCGGCTTCAACATCTTTCTCATCAAAATGTGCCAGTGTTTGGACATATTTATAGATTTATACTGCCTTCCCTTTTAATCTCCATCCTGTTAACTTGACTTTGCTAACTAAGTCGCAACTTCTCAAGTTCAAATTCTCTTCTAGTTTCTCCCTTTCTTCTCTCTCTCTTTGCTCAGCTAAGAACCTTTTCTCTCTCCTCTCTTTCTCCTCTCTCTGTTTATCTTCTAACTCCATTTTCCTCAATTGTAATTGAGGTTTTTCTACCTCTACTGCACTTGTCTGTTTCTCGGATACGTCTAGGTGTTTGAATAATTCCCTGACAATTTCAGCTTTAGATTAGATACTTACAGTGTGGAAACAGGCTCTTCGGCCCAACAAGTTCACACTGACCTGCCGAAGCACAACCCACCCAGACCCATTCCCCTACATTTACCCCTTCAGCTAACACTACAAGCAATTTAGCATGGCCGATTCATCTAACCTGCACATTTTTGGACTGTGGGAGGAAACCAGTGCACCCGGAGGAAACCCACGCAGACACGGGGAGAATGTGCAAACTCCACACAGTCAGTCGCCTGAGACAGGAAGTGAACCCAGGTCTCTGGTGCTGTGAGGCAGCAGTGCTAACCACTGTGCCACCATGCCTTATCTTTCCTTCTAAACTTCCTTGGCAAATTTGAGAATCATCTTCAAAGCCCAGAACGTATTTAGCAATTTTACAAGCTATTTCTCTCACTTTTTATTTAATCAACCACAAGTCACCAAATTTAAACAAATTGTCTCACCTATGTTTTATTTAAAAATTAGGACACTAATTGGCAAGTGTTTAAATCTGCTGGGATTTTTTGTACCCAAAATTTATTAAAATCTGTCTAAACCAGTTCAAATCCCAGGTGAGCTCCAACTGTTATGACATAGTTTACTGTAAACTAACAACACAAAAGATTTGTTCCATGCAGTAATCTGGGAAAATTCAAGAAGCCAAGAACTTTTAAAATAAAAAAATCAACAACTTTATTTCTTGAAGTATAACAGAGAATATTTAACTAAACTATTTACAACTCCTACCTCTTTAGGTGAATTGGTCATGCTAAATCGCCCACAGAGTTAGGTGCATTAGTTAGTGGGTTACTCTTCGGAGGGTCGGTGTGGACTAGTTGGGCTGAAGGACCTGTTTCCACACTGTAGGGAATCTAATCTAATCTAATACCTTCCCTTCTATAATACTAGTCCGATTATGATTTACAAATCAAAACTTCTTATCTCAAAATCAGGCAGCGTTCAGTTTTCTCTATATTCCTGTCATCTTTCTTTCTTCTTCTTGGGGATTCTGCTTCACAGGTTACTGACTGATAAAGGCACCTTTTAAGAGAGCTATTTTTCAGACCGTCTTTACATGCTGGTAGCTTGGCAGTTCTCTTCTCAACTGTTCAATTTTCCCCACTCTTAAAGAATCAGATTGCATCATAGGGTTTTAAGATTGTCAATATACTAAATTCAAACTGGATTGGAGTTTGGTATTTTTCAGATTATAATTTGAACTGATTAGCCTAATTCGATTCTTTTGTCATTTCCAGGCAACCGACTATCCTAGCTACCCCAGTAGCTGGAGCTAATGTTACATTGTACCTTTTTCAAAACACTTGGTGTTGTCAGGTAGTTTTTGCTAGCATTTAACTCTCTTAAAAGGTACAGTACACCTACATCTTCATAACATGAACTTCAAAATAAATTGACACCAACACTCCATATCTGATGTTCATATCCTTTCTTGGCACTTCTATTCCCTCTTGACTTGTATTTGTTTGTAGCTATTCAGTATAATGAGAGCTTCAAATGGCTGGACCACTGATAAATCTCAAATACTTCCCTTGCTCCATTTTAAAATAGTAGAAACAATAATTTGCACAAATGCTACTTCAGAATTATACAAGGTGTTATAGCATCTATTGCAAAATGTAGTCTCTTGGCTTAGTCAAATGGGCGGCACGGTGGCACAGTGGTTAGCACTGCTGCCTCACAGCGCCAGAGACCCGGGTTCAATTCCCGACTCAGGCGACTGACTGTGTGGAGTTTGCACATTCTCCCAGTGTCTGCGTGGGTTTCCTCCGGGTGCTCCGGTTTCCTCCCACAGTCCAAAGATGTGCAGGTCAGGTGAATTGGCCATGCTAAATTGCCTGTAGTGTTAGGTAAAGGGGTGAATGGGTGGGTTACGCTTCGGCGGGTCGGTGTGGACTTGTTGGGCTGAAGGGCCTGTTTCCACACTGTAAGTAATCTAATCTAATCTAATCTAATCTAATCAAATGTTTTGCTCTTTGGATCTTTTGCGAACTTATCCTCTATAAGGCAGAAATTATCTTTCTAATTCTTCATTAAACACAAATCACTCAACACTCTTGAACCCAGTAATCCCCCATGTCAAAACCGCCTCCAATTCCTGATTTCTGTAAACATGGGTGGTCCTTACCAACATTCCTTGACTCAGGAAAAAGAAGCATGCAGTTATTGTGATGGAAGCGAGTAAGATATCGGAAGTTCAGTTCAGAGTTGATAAATGCCAAGGGTGTTGATAGTCTGGTTCAACTTGAGTAAGAGGAGGTTGATCAAATTGATGGCAGAGTTACATCACAGAGGTTGTTGTAAGGGTAAAAGAACTGCTATTTCAATCTCCCCAACATGCATCTGAAGGAAAATGTGGCTCATCCAAGTCTGAATGTTGCACAAGCAATTTGATAACATATTGGAAGGGTCAAAACAACCTCAATGTTTTCAGATAACTTGTGGAACCTGATCCCAAATGTGGAATATTAGCGATCCCATGGCAACAGATACAGAGATAGTATAGAAGGCCAGTGAAACAGCACAGGGGGTGGAACTGTTGAAACAGAAACCTACTGTCTTCCAATAATCAGGCAAATTTCCTGAAATGGTCAGACATGGAATCAGAAACATGCTGGACTGTAATAGATAGGCAAATTAGGCTGCCAGGGAGCCAACAGAGAGCAACCTTCAGGTGCATTTTAAATTCTCTGTGGAGGACATGGGTTCCATGGACTGTTAATGCAGAGGTCTCCCAGATCCAATGCAGCAAGATTTAACAAAAACAGAAATTGCTGGAAAAGCTGAGCATGTCTGGCAACATCTGCTGAGAGAAATCAGAGTTAACGTTTCTGGTCGAGCAGCCCTTCCTCAGAGTTCTGCTATCAAACAAACAGTTTTAGTTTAGAATAAGCTGGTTGCAAGTGATACCTTTTTCAAGTATAATTCAATTGAAATGATGAATGTTGGTTGAAAGTGTTTAACATTCTTGGGGTGGAACTTTCCTTTTCAAGAAAAATGTGGGCGAACGTGAGTCAGCAATTGAAATCCAACAGATACCTTAACTAGCCACATTTGCTGCTTAACAGGGAGGTCTTGATCAGGGAGGTGGTCAGTTGATATCCTTAAGTGCCCATTAATAAGCTGTCCATGGACCTTGTTGCCACCTCACTAATTGTGTTTTGTGCAAGAATGAGGTGAGTTTTTCTCCAGGGCCAATTTGTCCCATTGTTTCTTTTTTTGTCAGTCCAAGGAGGAGAGAATTGGGATCTTGACAACTGAGAGAGTCTACTAACAATCATTAGGGTTTCTGGGGTGGCTGAGCAGAGGGGAAAGTACAATGGAGTATATAAAACAGGCCTAGAGTAGGGATGCTTGAAGGAGATTTGAAGGGAACAGCCTAATTAGAAGAAGACCCAAGAAATAATCTTTGAAATTGTGTTTAGATCAAGTGGTTAACCTTCCAAAACCTGATAAGTATCTGAGTTTTTGGGCTGTAAATGAAATGGGTATGGATGTAATGAAGAAACTTGCTTCAGAGTAATTGTGTTCAATCTACGTTTTAAATAATTTTAATGTCATCAATTTCCAATGATAGTATACTTATTAGTATTCATGTTGCTTTACTTATGTTAAAATTCTTTGGTCTAAACTGTCAACCTTGAGTCCCTTCATTCTTTTAACCAGATACATGGGTTTTTGGTTCTCCAAAACAAAAACAAACATTATTAGTGTCTACAGAGATCATATCACTCCATACATGTATCAAATCTAATTAACCGCTTTCATCATAATCATGACTTTACATTTTGTAAGCTAACAGATCTTTATATTTACCTGAATCAAGCTTTCAATTTTTTAAGAAAACTGAATATTTGAGGCAGGTTTTGACAATGAAGAGAATCACTGTGTTCAATTCAAAACTATGGGCAATAATTAACTTAGAGGTAACTAAGAACATTGAGCTAGAAATGGTCATTATGTAGTATATATGGAACAGGACAAACATGATTTCATATATTAAAAGTCCTGTAGAATACGGAATGGTTAAAACTAGCATTTATTTCAGATATTTAAATTGCCCCAAGGTTCTCAGTATCCAAAAACATATATCCTGGGACAGTATATATGGCATAAGTAAATATAAATTCTATTGTTAAAAATGAATTGTTTGATTGACATTTACAATGAATTATTAAGTCTCTATAATATGATTCTGTGGCTTAGTTGAGGAAAGTCATATTTCTCAAGGTTCTTGCCAAAGGCGGTATTGTACTGCCTGGTGAAAGCTGCATACTATACAGGACCAGGATAGTATCGTATTCAGTTCTTGGTCTGTGCTGGGTTAACTATTGGGGCAACTTTTCAGAGGTGCATTTCCCAAACCTGATCAGAAGTCACACAGCAACAGGTTTATTCGAAATCACAAGCTTCCAAATTGCTGCTCTTTTGTCATGTGAAATGATGAGAAGCACACAGGCGCAAATTTATAATTGGAGAGATCAAAAGATCATACAAATAGTATAAGTGGAATGTCAACAGGCTGAATAATAAGGCTCTGCAGGTGATCAAGAGTGTCAGGCGGTGTGACTAAAGTAGGAGGTAAAAACAATGACTGCAGATGCCCAGATTCTGGATTAGAGTGGTGCTGGAAAAGTACAGCAGTTCAGGCAGCATCGGAGGAGCAGGAAAATTGACGTTTCGGGCAAAAGCCTTTCATCAGGAATACAGGCAGAGTGCTTGACGGGTGGAGAGATAAAAGAGAGGAGGGTGGGGGTGGGGGTGGGGAGAAAGAAGCATAATGTAGACTCTGGTTTGAAGGCTGTAGAGTCATTGTCTTT
>NC_057732.1:30848430-30867526 GCF_004010195.1 Chiloscyllium plagiosum
AGCAACGGATACAATAAATGATATTGGTGGATGTGCAGGTAAAACTTTGATGGATGTGGAAGGCTCCTTTGGGGCCTTGGATGGAGGTGAGGGCGCAGGTTTTGCAATTCCTGCCGTGGCAGGAGAAGGTGCCAAGATGGGAAGGTGGGTTGTTGGGGGGCATGGACCTGACCAGGTAGTCACAGAGGGAACGGTCTTTGCGGAAGGTGGAAAGGGGTGGGGAGGGAAATATATCCCTGGTGGTGGGGTCCGTTTGGAGGTGGCGGAAATGTCGTCGGATGATTTGGTTTATGCAAAGGTTGGTAGGATGGAAGGTGAGCACCAGGGGTGTTCTGTCCTTGTTACGGTTGGAGAGGTGGGGTCTGAGGGCGGGGCACGGTATGTGGACGAGATGTGTTGGAGGGCATCTTTAATCATGTGGGAAGGGAAATTGCGGTCTCTAAAGAAGGAGGCCATCTGGTGTGTTCTGTGGTAGAACTGATCCTCCTGGGAGCAGATACGGCGGAGGCAGAGGAATTAGGAATACGGAATGGCATTTTTGCAGGGGGTAGGGTGGGAAGAGGTGTAATCCAGGTAGCTGTGGGAGTCGGTGGATTTGTAAAAAATGTCAGTGTCAAGCAGGTCGTCATTAATGGAGATGGAGAGGTCCAGGAAGGGGAGGGAGGTGTCAGAGATGGTCCAGGTAAATTTAAGGTCAGGGTGGAATGTGTTGGTGAAGCTGATGAATTGGTCAACCTCCTTGCGGGAGCACGAGGTGGCACCGATGCAGTCATCAATGTAGCGGAGGAAGAGGTGGGGAAGTGGTGCCAGTGTAACTACGGAAGATCAACTGTTCTACGTAGCCAACAAAGAGACAGGCATAGCTGGGGCCCATACAGGTGCCCATGGCTACCCCTTTGGTCTGGAGGAAGTGGGGGGATTTGAAGGAAAAATTGTT
The DNA here is from genome assembly GCF_004010195.1 of Chiloscyllium plagiosum. Classification (NCBI taxonomy): domain Eukaryota; kingdom Metazoa; phylum Chordata; class Chondrichthyes; order Orectolobiformes; family Hemiscylliidae; genus Chiloscyllium; species Chiloscyllium plagiosum. The sequence goes on from NC_057732.1 coordinate 30,849,368, forward strand.
AAGGGTGAGGACCAATTTGGCCAAACGAATGAGAGTGTCGGTGGAAGGGTACTGTTGGGGACATCGGGAGAGGAAGAAATGGAGGGCTTGGAAGCTCTGGTTATGGCGGATGGAGGTGTAGAGGGATTGGATATCCATGGTGAAGATGAAGCATTGGGGGGCTGGGGAAACGGAAGTCTTAGGAGGAGGTGGAGGGCATGGGTGGTGTCTCGAACGTATGTGGGGAGTTCCTGGACTAGGGGGGATAGGACAGTGTCGATGTAGGTAGAGATGAGTTCAGTGGGGCAGGAGCAGGCTGAGACATTGTCAACAGCTGAATAGCAAGCGAAGGGACGAGCTATAATCTGATTAGTTGAGGCAGAAAGATAATTACAAAAGAATTCAAAATAAGGTGGTGTTGGAGACAAACCAAATGACTGGCATAACATGATAGGTATAAGAGTCACATGCCGAGGGACTAACCAAAGTAACAAGTAATCCAAAGTTGTATAAATTAATTTAGGTAGAGAACATAAAAGTTATTAAGGTGATGGTGTCAAAACAGATACAGAACAGTATAGTTGGGTTACGTATTGCAGGACATGAACCCAAGATCACAGCTGAAGCCATCCTTATGGGTATGGAACTTGGCTATCAGTTTCTGCTCAGCGATTCTACATTGTTATGTATCTCGAAGGCCGCCTTCCCGAAGATCGGAGGCTGAATGTCCTTGACAGCTGAATTGTTCCCCGACTGGGAGGGAACATTCCTGTCTGGCGATATGTTGAAGGCTGCGAAGAACATGGCATAGTCCCTCCACTTTGGGGAAATACTGGACGACCAAGGGTACTCTATCAGTTGTGTCCTGTGTCTGTCTTCTGAGGAGGTCATTGCTGTTTTTCACTGTGACATATCAACACTAGAAATTGATGAATTGAGCATCATGTCCAGTTCTCATGTAGGTGTCTTTCAGTATGTTTAGGTGTCCATCGCATTCTTCCTCATCTGAGCACATCCTATGTTTATGCAGGGCTTGCCCATAGGGGCTGGCTTCTTTGTGTTTAGGCTGGAAGCTAGAGAAGTGCAGCATCGTGAGGTTAACCATGGGCTTGTGGTAGAGTGAGGTACTGAGATGCCCATCCTTGATGGTGGCATGTGTCCAAGAATAAGATCGATTCTGAATAGTCATCCATGGTCATTTTGATGGTGGGATGAAACTTGATATCGTTGTGTTGCCGTTTCAGTGATTCCTCACCATGAGTCCAAAGGAGGAAAATGTCATTGAATCTGGTGGGTAGCATCGGTTAGAGGTCCTGTACAGCAAAAGTTTTGCTTGAACTTGTGTATGAAAATGTTGTCACATTAGGGTGAAAACATGATTCCCATCACTGTTCAGTATGTCTGGATGAAGAGCTGGTTGTCAAAGGTGAAGACACTGGATTTGAGGATGAAGCAGACGAGTTGTAGGTCGGTCTCTGGAAATTGGTAGTTGTTGGTATTGAGTATTGAGGCTGTTGCAGCAATGTTGTTGTCATGGGTAGAGTGCCGAAACATCCATTGGGATGAGGAATGTTCCTGGTTTAACTGGTCCGTGGGCCCTGAGTTTCTGCAAGGAGTATGTAGTGTCACGACAGGAGCTGGGATTTCTTGTATAATGGGTTTCACGATGCCCTCAACATAACCAGAGAGATTCTCACACAGCATCCTGTGGCCTGATACAATGGGACATCCAGGTGTGTTGGCTTTGTGTATCTTCAGAAGGTAAAGTCTCCTGTGCAAGACGTACACAGGATGAGAGTGCATAGGATACTCTGAAGGTCTGGATCAAAGGTTTTGATCAGTCTGTTGAGCTGACGGGTGTGTTCTTTGGTTGGATCGGCAAATAGTTGCTTGTAGCGTTCCTAGTTGCTCAGTTGTCATTGTTATGATCTCTCTACCTTAATTAGTTTGAACAGTTTTGAATTACAGAGGAACCTTGATTATCTGAATATCAATTATCCAAATATCGGATTATCCGAAGGAGAGCTCCAGGTCCTGATAGAAACATTACATCAAAGATGTGTTTCCAACACTGATCGTGTCTTTTGTTTACAATGATTAAGCAGGCACTGTCTGATCTTCCGCCCTCTCAATCGCCCCACACTTTCCCTGGAGTTCTACAGAGGGGTGTACCCTAAACTCCCCTTCCCCAGATAATCTCTCCAACATTGTCCTATACAGTGTAAATGTGGAACCTGTCAAAAAGTGTGTGTGTGTGTGTGTGTGCTATTTGGAGACTTACCACCCAAAGGTGGCGGCGGCAGCAGCAACCTTGTTGTTGGTGTTCAGTCCGGCTGGCCTGGACCTGGAAAGGGGAGCGGAGGGCGGTGTTGGATGGATTGGGGGACAGGGGTGGTGTTGCTACAGGGTTGGAGCGTGGGAGGTGGGTGGGGGCAGTGTTGGACAGGTTTGGGAGAGTTGGAGGCAGCCGGAGACTTTAAAAACTCCGAGCCCCAGAGGAAAAACATTTAGTCGATTAACCAAAAAAATCGATTATCCGAACGAAATAGTGCCCACCCATCTCGTTCAGATAATCGAGGTTCTCTTGTACGTATTACTTTGGTCAGACTCTCAGCAAGCAACTCTTATACCTATCACATTAATTCAGCCATTTGGTTCGTCTCCAGCAGCACCTTATTTTTAATTTTTTGTAATTCTCTATGACTCTACCTCTCTGCCTCAATTAATTAATCAGATTATAAGTCATCCCTTCACTTGCAATTCAGCTGTTGACACTTTACACACACCATCTGACACTCTTGATCACTTGCAGAGACTTATTATTCAGCCCGTTGACACTCCACTCACACCATTTATATGATATTTTGATCTCTCTGATTATAAATTCTGTATCTCTGTGCTTCTCTTCACTTTACCTGACAAAGAAGCAGCACTTTGAAAGCTTGGGATTATATAGCCTACAGCCTAGTGTCATATGACTTCTACCTTGTCCACCCCAATCCAACACCGGCATCTCTACATCATGTTTCAGAAATCTGACTATGAACAGGTCAATAACAAAAATCTGGATTTTTGGTGGTGGTGGTTTAATGAGGATTTTATCAATGTTCAAGACCACTCAACATTTAACTGAATGCGAGTGTAGCACAAGGAATCTGCACAGACTAGTAAAATTATAATACATACCCTGGAAAGTAAAAAGCATGCCAGATCTCTCTCAAGATTGCACCAACACTGTAGTTGGTGCCTGTCCCAGACTGGTAGTGTATCTCCTGAGTGTTATCTGTTGTACTAGAGCCATCTCCTTCCCTATGTACTTCCAAATGAGCTGCTTTCCGCAGTTTCCTTTGTAAAGGAGATTAACAGATGAAGTTATGTTGTTCCATCAGTGCTAACATGCAACTACTGCTGTGTCTGTAAACCTTGTCAAAAATCAATGCAATAGGTTTTATAAAGCAGTCTTTTGATTTTCACAGAATACACAATCGATTTTCAGTTCATGTATTTTTTGCTTCTGGCTTCATCGAATATGACAATTGCAATTTACGTAAAATGCAGTTAAAAGATCTTTGAAGTAAAAGTGACACTTTTCTCATCAATATATATTAATAATAGTGCACATCAAAAATTCCTGAAACACACAAAAGGAACTACTTTGCAAAACAGTTAAATATCTACAAAAGAGTAACAGATTTAAGGTGTAAATGAGGATTGAAGAGAAAAGTGAGTATTAAGTACTTGGAATTCAAGTAACTTTGAATACAATGCAAATACAATTTGAGCTGTTTCACATCCAAGGATAAGAATGTCTCTCTAGTTCCCACTGATTCAGGTTTGGTAACATGCTTTAAAAGAGGCATTCAAAGTAAAGATGTTCATTTGGCCCCTCTGCAGAAGAGATAGGATCCAACTTTCACCTGCATGTGGCAGCACAGCAGACAAAAGAATATTTATACAGATATGAGACCATAATGTATGAATTATTGCATTAGTACAATAGAGATTTAACAGGCTGTGCCACCTATCACTGCTATTTCGTCCCTCTATTGTGGCCATGTTCAAGAAAAGTCATAATAAGACACAATTTGTCCAGCTCCATAAAAGAAAAGAAAATTAAATGTCAAATTATTAAAATAGATGACCATACAAAAGAAACTGCTTATAAATGCTAAATAAACATACTTTTAAAAAACTCAGAGACTTGGCTTTTATATAACTTGGCAATAGCTGAAATTCTATTTAAATAATAGATATTTCAACTAACTAAAAACTTGCCTACATTGGGGCGGCACGGGTGGCACAGTGGTTAGCACTGCTTCCTCACAGCGCCAGAGACCTGGGTTCAATTCCTGCCTCAGGTGACTGTGTGGAGTTTGCACATTCTCCTTGTGTCTGCGTGGGTTTTCTCCAGGTGCTCCGGTTTCTTCCCACAGTCCAAAGATGTGCAGGTTAGGTGAATTGGCCATGCTAAATTGCCCGTAGTGTTAGGTGAAGGAGTAAATGTAGGGGAATGGGTCAGGGAGGGTTGCGCTTCAGCGGGTCAGTGTGGACTTGTTGGGCCGAAGGGCCTGTTTCCACACAGTAAGTAATCTAATCTGTCCTACATTTATCATGCTGCATGATGGCAGTTGCATGATGTGTGTGTTTTTTTTTAATTTTATCCTCAGGCTCCCTGGAGAACTCCCTATACTTGATATCACCAAAATGTTTTTCAACTTTGGTAGCCCAGAGGTATACCCATACATTTCTCTGTTTTAGAAAATATATCCCTACTTAGTACAATTTACCTGAATATTGTTGTAAAGGCCCAACAACTGAGAGATATTCAAATGTTTGTAGTTTTTACAACCTGTTTTTGTGCGTTGATAAGCTGTTCGACAATTTGTAATCCTGCCTAAACGTCGTAGTAGGCAGGCCTCAAGTATCAAAGGATTAGTGGTACCTCACCCTAATCTGCCAATACCATTTCCACAATTTTCAACTTCTGCCTTCAAGTTTCTCGATGAATGAAAAAAGTACCAGGAACTGAATTTTCCAACCACTAACTTTTCAACTACTGCCACTTTAAATACAATTTCCCTTGGATTAAGCTTTCTATCAATCTACTCTGAAAGAGGCAAGGCTTTTTCACTCATTGTAACAATCAGCAAATGACAGTGATAAAGGATTCACATTCCACAGTTATAGCAATCTTAGCATCATAGAGATGTACAGCACGAAAACAGACCCTTCAGTCCAACGCGTCCCATGCCAAATAGATATCCTACGTTAATCTAGTCCCATCTGCCAGCATTTTGCCCTTTAAACCCTTGCTACTCATACACCCATCCAGGTGCCTTTTAAATGTTGTAATTGTACCAGCCTTCACCACTGCCTCTGACAGCTCATTCCATACACACATCACCCGTTGTGTGAAAAAGTTGCACCTTTGGTCCCTTTTAAATCTTTCCCCTCTCACCCTAAACCTATGTCGTCTAGCTCTAGACTTACTTTGATGTGCCACAGCATAGCATCTGAAATTTGAGAAACATTCTTGTCATTAATCAGATTGCTCGCTTTCATGTCAGGTAATGAAACACACAATCTTGTCCTGGCCTATCTCAATTATAATAACTTGTACCTTTAAAAATAATTAGAGATTAAGTAGGTTCTGGTTCCAATGTACGCCAAATGTTTTCTGTTCTACCAACAGTCAAGTGCACTTGGTTCATAAATGAAATCAACTATTAACACCATACCAGTCTCTGCATGGTATTAGGACTAGCACATTAAATGTAAAACATGCATTAGTTAAAAGTAATTAAAGTAAATAACATTCTGAAAATAAATGATACCTTCTTCTTTTGCCTCCACTACTTGGTGCAGGTTTGGGAGTGTGTGTTGATACAATCTGGCAATGAACTGTCCCAAGCAATAACATCAACCAGATAGGTCCAAATACTTCAGTGTATGGTACACTGTGTGTAACTTCAGCTGTGCAGAACAACACTATTGTTATAACTGTAAACAAAGAGTCAGAGAGAATATTTTGGAGAACTTTAATTCAAATGTACAATCTCTAACCGGTACTCACTTTATTCTAATAAATACATTGCAAGAGACTTGTAGAGTTAACATTTCAAATTCATGACTTCATATGACCCTTAAAGAAAAAAGGCACATGATATAACAAGGGAACATGGCACTCTGAATAGAAAGTTAGCTGACCTATAAGAGGGATGAAAACTAGATTCTTTCACTGAAACCAGAGACCTGACAGAAGTTTTTTATCTGATAAAAGAAATCATTGACCTGAAACACTAACTCTGTTTCTCTCTCCATTGTTGCTGACAGACCAGCTACATATATCCAGCACTGTTTTTATTTCAGCTTTCCACCAACTATGATGAGAATAAAAAAAGGACCAACAGTTTAGTCATAAAATTTTAACTTCTTGTTTGCAAGGTTTCAGAGTCATTATAAGCTGTTAAAGAAACTGGATTTTTAAATTACAATTCACATCTGTTTGTATAAATATCAACATCACTCTCAATATCACAAAACAGTAGACTATTCAGTTTATGTCGCCTGTTCCCAAAATTCAATTAGACTGTGGTTGAGGTGTATCTCAATCCCATTTAGATAACTTTGTGAGTTTATTGATAAAGGTGACATACTGAATGCTGCATTCATGCATTTTTAAAGAACATTTAGTTACATTTTAAATAATTTTCTTCGTAAAACTATTAAGTGAGCACTAGGACAGAAATTTTCAAAATGGTAAAAAGTTTAAATCAGATGCACTGGAAAGAACTGTTTCATCAGTCAGTGAGTCAGTAACTGGAGGACACAGGCACGGCAGACTAAATCTTTCTGAATGGTGTCATTCTATTAAATAAATTTAAGATCATGGTCACAATTTTAAAGGAAAAGGTTATAAGAATGTTTCTACTATGGGCGGGGTGGATATGCAACGCACTACCAGATGGTATATGTATAACAAATTTAGTAAACAGAATAATGAAAATTAAATGGGAATGCTGCCATTGAATGGCTGTGTGCCAGTGAGAAAATACCAGTTCTTCAATTGAAAATTGATTTTTAATACAGACAGGAGAAAATTAGAAGTGCTGGATTTGTGACTGTAACAAGGGAATTGAAGCAAAATCTGTTGATGCAATACAAGAAATCTAATGCTACTAAGCAAACAGGCCAAATATAAATTAGAAATATAGCCTGTCTTAAGCAAGTTCTTGGTCAGACCTTGTAGGATTTATATTTTTGCAGGACAGCAAGCGTTCATAAAGAATTTCTATTTCTGTATTTGTTATACGATGATATGCATAAATATCCCAAATTTAATCAACTTACTTTTAACATGGCAAATAATCATCATTTAAAGTTCAGCATTTACTTTATATGGATTTGAAATGCTGCTAATGTCAAGGAAAAAAAAAGTGTCAAACCAATTTTGAATATAAAGCTTTGTTTTTATACTGGGTATACTGAATGATTTTAACCTTACCAAAAAGTTCCCTCATATTCACTGGTCATAAAGTGAAAGTTAATTCTCACCTTGAAGGAGGTATAAAATAAGTAGCCATGAAAAGATGAATTTTGAGGTCACTTGTATCCACCATCTGAAGAAGAATGGAAAAAACACAACTCTCACAATTCCTTTTCTAGTTAATGAAGTCCATGGACTTTCAGGCTTTGCTTTAGCAAAAGCAGATCCTATGGGTTCAAAAGAGAAATGGAATCTTTCTAAACTACTAGGCAAAAGAAAAGCATTTCGTATAATTACTTAAACATTTTTCATAAATCTATGACAATTCACTGCATTACCTCAGAAGCCAAGAAAGTTTCTTGTAACTAGCAATGAGTTGCTTATCTTGATGATCCTCCTTGTTGCTGTGGGAGCTTTCCACTTCCAGGATCTCAATAACAATGACTCTTTGCAAGAAATGCAGCACACAACCATAACTGCCCATCAAGACAGGCTGCAGTACATCCCCTGATGAAGGTGCATTTCAGATTCATGCATAAATGTGTCAGTGATGTTGCACTATTATTCTGGTGCATGAATCGATCATATTTTACAAAGTGCTTAAATTGCGTTTTTGGATGATGTACAGGTGTTACATGAGCCACATTTGCAGAGAATAGAATAGATTTCCTAGAAGTAACTTCAAAACTCGTCTTTCTGAATCAGACTGTTGGGACTATTGGGAAATGTCAGTGCTGGAGCAGTTCCTAGACAGGATGACGTTCATACGTATAATGGGATGCTGTTGTAAGTTACTTGCAGAGTAAAAATTTTGCTCTTGAAATAGACAGTGGCGCTGATGCAACCTACACTCCTTTGAGAATTCTGATCTCAAAACTTACAAGCATGGTCTTACTGCTGCTAGTTACCGATGGGAAATAAGATTCGACTTCTTATTCTGACAACAATGTATTTGTGATACAATTGCCAACTGGTGACGAACTGACTGAAACATATTTGTCATGTAAGTCCATTTCCACATTATGACATAATTCAGTGATAGCCTCCTTTGTCAAACAAACTTCTAGAGACACTGTCAGCAATGGGAACAACGTCGGTTGTCCTTCTTTCTCTTCTTCAAAACAAAGGGAATACAAGAAGCACAAGTTACAGTGATACAAGATTTCTCATAGGAAATCCACCATTCTAAGAAATCAAGCAAGACTGATAGTTCCATAGCAAAGGGAAACACAAAATTAATTGATAACAGCAGGAAAAAAGCCTAAAATAAAATTAGAATTAAATTTTAAATTATGATACCTTCAATTTAAGGCAATCCAGTGACCCAGCAGTTTGATCTAGAATGACAAATTTTAAAGTTATTCCTAGAATCCATTTTCTGCAGATGTGGGTAATGTAACACCAGCATTTTTTGAAAATTTCTCTTCAGTGTTTTCCTCAGGCTAAAAGAGGACCCAGCAAAACTGAAGGAAAAATCACAAGGCATATGATACCACAAAGTCACTTTTCATTCCAGAATGAGCAGCTGACATAATAAAAACAATGGCTGAAAGTGTGATGTTGAAAATAGGATGAAGACTTGGAGTAAAATAAAATTTCATCTAATGTACACATCCAACTAATGTACAAGTCCACCAGTAATGCTTGTAAATGGGCACAACTAATCAAAAAAGCCAAGTTAGATTGTTCAAATACAGAAGGAATACTTTAACTCTTTAATTTCATTCATGGGATGTGAACATTTCTGGCTAGGGCAGCATGTATCACCTAACCCTTACTGCCCTCGAATTGGGCGGCCAATGTCCTGGACCCTAGATTATTAGTCTACATTTGAAATATTTTCTTTGTATAATGCATACCTTAAAGTTAATAGAGACCTTATGATCTTATTAAATGTTCACTGCTAATTATTAATGTGTAAACATTTAAGGAAATTATTCATATCTTGTATTTTATAATTAAAGAAAGACATTTTAAAAAGTCAGGAATAAGTGTGGCCAAAAACAAAAAAAAGGTCTGAAAGTACTCTCTGAAAAAATAGATCTGATAAAGAATCACATAGTTATAGCACTTTTTATGATTTGCAGTGAATGTAAATGCTTCTAGGCCACTTGTGTGGAATTATTGGGATTCAAGCAGTTAGAAACATTAGTTTTCCCTTGTTTACTGTCTACTACCATAATACTGGGGACCAAAACATTTGTATTAAATCACGAAATGTGACCTCAGTATTTCAGCAGTTAGCACATATAATACAGGATGATGTCCATACTGAAAGTAGGACATGTTCTTGCTGGATGATTTACATGTAAAATGTATCAAAGAATTATGAAAGTGCTTTGCAGACTATTTTCCAACATGACCTCATTTTAACTCACCAAAACTTCTCAAGGGCAGTTAGGTTTTGCTAACACTGCACACATCCCATGACAGATTATATTTTTAAAAAGATTTCGAAATAAACCATGCACCTAGTCACCAACAACAAAAATAATCAACAAAATAGCATACCGTCATTCAATATATTAAAAGTTGCACACAGATTAACATAGCTGAAACTTTATTGCTGGAACAGCACAGCAGGTCAGGCAGCATCTAGGGAACAGAAGATTCGACGTTTCGGGCACATGCCCTTCTTCAGGAATGAGCAGAGAGTGTTCAGCAGGAGAAGATAAAAGGTAGGGAGGAGGGACTTGGAGGAGGGGCGTTGGAAATGTGATAGGTGGAAAGAGGTCAAGGTGAGGGTGATAGGTCGGAGTAGGGTGGAGGCGGAGAGGTCAAGAAGAAGAATAAAGTTTCAGCTTTGATCTCCAGCGTCTGCAGACCTCACTTTCTCCTCACAGATTAACATATAATTATAATTAAAGATTTTAATTGGTTGCTTATTATAGGAAGGATGTGGAAGCATTGGAAAAGGTGCAGAGCAGATTTACCAGGATGTTGCCTGGTTTGGAAGGAAGGCTGAGAGACTTGGGTCTGTTTTCATTGGAGAGAAGAAGGCTAAGAGGGGATTTGATACATGTTCAGAGAATTAGATAGGGTAGACAGCACAAGTCTTTTTCCTACGATGATGATGTCAGCTTGTACGAGGGAGCATAGCTACAAATTGAGGGGTGATGGATTTAAGACATGTGTCAGAGGAAGGTTCTTTACTCAGAGCGTGGTAAGGGTGTGGTATACCCTGCCTGCCAATGTAGTTAATTCAGCCACATTAGGGACATTTAAACAATCCTTGGATAAGCACATGGATGATGATGGGATTGTGTAGGGGCATGGGCTTAGACTAGTTCACAGGTCAGCGCAACATCGAGGTCCGCATTGCCTGCACTGCACTGTATTGTTCCATGTCCTAGTCCCAATCCTTGAACTCTATACATTCATTCAACAGCCTCTGCTCACAACTACTCTCCCACATACACCAACTCATCCTCCCCATTCTCCACAAATAGCCATACCCCACTCACTCAGAAACCCCCTCCTCCAACTCTTAACCCTTTGTTTACCAAACCCCACCAAGACACTGACTCTGCTGCTCCCTCCCCCTCCTCCCACAGACTCATTACATAATTAGCAACAATGCACACACTCCTGCCTCGCCATAAGCCTGCTCCCAAGCCTTGTTAATGACAGAGATTTGTAGGTGTAAGGACCAAGCACAGGCAGGTGGGACCAATTTTGTTTGGGAATACGGTTGGTGAGGACTGGTTGGACCAAAGCGTTTGTTTCTATGCTGTATGACTCTAGACTTGAAATTAGAATTCTGCAAAATAGCAGGAATTTCTCATCCTAAAAATTCCTAAAAACTTTGCATAATTTATTAATGCTGAAATGACAGAGGTTTGTGGCAAAAGTTTGACCAGGAAACTAATCCGCCGGTCAGTTAATATTTTTTCCCCCCACTTTAGTCCACAGTATTATATGCTTTACCAGCAACAAGTGACTCATTTCTGAGATAAGAGAATAAGTGATCAATAATGGTCACTCTGCATTCAAGAAAACTGTTTTTAAGATATGTTATCAGGGACATGGAGTCACTTTCTCATGTGCACCCAGGTACACTTGCATTCTGTATACGAAGCCAATGAAACAGTTTGAAAGATAGCAATATTAAAAGAGCATCCGAATTATCCTTATAATTAGAAATCATCCAAAGCTCCTCAATCTTTTATCCAAGATAATCATTGCCTACTAAATTGGTCACACCAATGAATCTTAAAGGCAAATTTTATTCATTTGCACATGTTTGGGGATATCGCAAATTTACTTCCAGATTTTCAGAGACAAATCAATTTCTTCTATTTTAAGTGCAATTTTTTGTTTTTTAAAGATTAACCTCACTAAGATATGCCCTGCATTTTGTGTATTTTTGAAATAAATGTTATTCACATCAAAAACTGAAAAGATTTTCACGAGATCATAAGAAATAAGAGCAGAAGTGACTGCACAGTATTCCAAGCATAGTCTCATCAAAGTCTCTTTAGAGTGTAGCAAGTCTTCTTTATTCTTGACCTCCAATTTCCTTACAATAAAAGCCAACATGTCATTTACTTGTTGGCTTCTTGCATTCTTTGTATGAGTATTTTAATTTTAAAACTTTGTCTGCCAGATGCACAGGAATGATGTACAGATGCACAGAAATATAAATCTCAAGATTCAATTAATAAATATATTTATTATATCTGGTGTTCCCTTGAGCCCTGGGTTTTTTGTTGTGATTAATGCCTATAGCCATCTAATTTAAGTTTGGACATTTTGTCAAGAGTTTGGCAGGATTCTGGAGTGCAACTTTATATTTGTAAACGAACACAGTATCAGATACATTTTCATATCTAACTTGTGCATGGTGCCAAGATGTATATTTTATGAAGTGTCAAATTTCCTAAAACCAAAAGAGATATTTACCCCTTACAAGATCAACATCTATGAGGTCTGGCTTTACATGACCAGTTTTCTTTGGTTTGTTCTTCATACCCTATGGTAAAGAAACAATACAAGTCTTATAAACAAATATGCCCAGCTTTAACCTGCAATATGAGAATATCACAATGTTAACAAGTGCAATCAGAAACAAAAACATTCGGTGCAGAACCTGTTATCATCTTAACGGGCCAAACTTCATGCATGTAAAATTCATTCTCAATGTGTTAAATATTACTGAATTAATTGTGTTACTTTTTCAACATATTACAAGCACAGCGCACGACAATTGTCAAGTGCTTTGTACTTATTTGGAGTGGGCTAAAATGCGGTGGGGAAAGATTATTTGTTGAGTAACAGAATTATGAAAATAAGTTTGTCAGATTTTAAATTCTCTGCCTAGGATGTGACTACTGTTTACCTTGATTGGAAAACTACTTATTTACATATCTAGTTATTGTTAGAAATAATCCTTCTACATCTATCAGTTTTAATTTTACTTCAATCCCATTTAAAATATTTTTAAAAATCAGATGTAAAATTTACCTTCATCAACAACGCAATTCAACATCAATCCTACCTGACTAAGCTCATTGACTCTTGAGGAGTGGCAAAGCATTTTATAATCTGATTGATTTTACAGACATTAAAAATGTCCAGAAACAATCTGACCAAGTTCCATATTATCTTAAAGCTTTGGGAACTAGGATAAACTTGTAAGGCTGAAAGGGCAGAATGGGTTGGAAAACAAATTTGGGGTCCCAGGTGTTAGCATGGGACACAAATGTGAATAAGTGGGTCAAAGTATTGATCCCTGCGATAACTCACTAGTCACTGCCTGTTACCCATTTATTCCTGCACTTTGTTGCCTGTCAGCAAACCAGTTCTCTATCCACGTTAGTACACTACCCAGAATCCAATACGCTTTAATTTTACATTTTCATCTTTTACATAGGATCTTATCAAAAGCATTTTGAAAGTCCAAGTAAATCATATCCACAAACTCCCCCTTATCAACTCTACTAGATACATATTTTAAAAATTCCAATAGATTTGTCAAATTTCTCTTTTGTAAGTCTATGCTGACTACTTTTTTTTAAACAACGGGATTTCATCAGCTACTTGCATTCCATAGAAACTGCTCTAGAGTCTATCGAATCCAGAAGGATGAAAACCATTATATTTACTATTTCTAGGGCCGCTTCCTTAAGTATTTTGGGGTGATTGCTGGGCCCCTTGCTGAGATATTTGCATCATCGATAGTCACAGGTGAGGTGCTGGAAGACTGGAGGTTGGCTAGCATGGTGCCAATATTTAAGAAAGTTGGTAAGGAAAAACCAGGGAACTATAGACAGGTGAGCCTGATGTCAGTGGTGGGCAAGTTGTTGGAGGTAAGTTCTGTCCCTCAGGATTCCATGTATTTGGAAAGGCAAGGACTGATTAGGGATAGTCAACATGGCTTTATGCATGGTAAATCACGTCTTACTAACTTGACTGACTTTTTCGAAGTAGTAATGAAGAGGATTAGTGAGGGCAGAGTGGTAGACATGAGCAATATAGACTTCAGTAAGGTATTCGAAAAGGTTCCCCATGGGAGACTGGTTAGCAAGGCTAGATTTCATGGAATACAGGAAGAACTAGCCATTTGGATACAGAACTGGCTCGAAGGCAGAAGAAGGTGGTGGTGGAGGGTTGCTTTCCCAGCTGGAGGCCTGTGACCAGTGGTGTGCGACAAGGATCGGTTCTGAATCCATTACTTTTCGTTAATTATATAAATGATTTGGATGTGAAAATTGGTAGTGTAGTGGACAGCGAAGGTTACCTCAGAGTACAATGGGATCTTGATCAGATGGGCCAACGGACTGAGGAGTGGCAGATGGAGTTTAATTTAGATAAATGCGAGGTGCTGCATTTTGGAAAAGGAAATCAGAGCAGAACTTATATACTTAATGGTAAGGTCCTGGGGAATGTTGCTGAACAAAGAGACCCTGGAGTGCAGGTTCATAGCTCCTTGAAAAGGTAGATAGGATAATGAAGAAGGCATTTGGTATGCTTTCCTTTATTGGTCAGAGCATTGAGTATAGGAGTTGGGAGGTCATGTTGCGACTGTACAGGACGTTGGTTAGGCTACTTTTGGAATATTGCATGCAATTCTGGTCTCCTTCCTATCGGAAATATGTTGTGAAACTTGGAAGGGTTCAGAAAAGATTTACAAGGATGGTGGCAGGGTTAGAGAATTTGAGCTATAGGGAGAGAATGAATGTTTTCCCTGGAGTGTCGGAGGCTGAGGGGTTACCTTATGGAGGTTTAGAAAATCACAAGGGGCATAGGTAGGATAAATAGACTAGGTCTTTTCCCTGGATTGGGGGGGCCAGAACTAGAGGGAATAGGGTTAGGGTGAGAGGAGAAGATATAAAAGGGACAACTTTTTCACACAGTGGGTGCAGCATGTATGGAATGAGCTGCCAGAGGAAGTGGTGGAGGCTGGTACAATTACAACATTAAAAGGCATCTTGATGGATACATGAATAGGAAGAGTTTAGAGGAATATGGGCCAAGTGCTGGCAGCATAAGATGTCTAGTTGGCATGGATGAGTTGGACCGAAGGGTCTGTTTCTGTGTATTACGCCTCTATGACTATGGTCCCAATCTTCAGGTCTACAGCATTTTCTTTTAGTCAATTTGTATGCCCCTTCCTTGGATCTGACACTGACACTATCTCTAATTTCCCTTGTTAACCATAGTCAGGCTACTTTTCCTGTTTTTATTTTTGTGCCAGACAGAAATCAACAATTTTTGCAGTTCATTCATGCACTCTTGTATACCATTGCCTAATCACCGTCATCCCTTTAAGTAACATTCCCCAATTTATCATAGCCTCATACCATCAGTTTCCCTTATGTAGATTCTGACTCTAGTCTCAGAATCAATTGCATCACTCTCCATTTTAAACGAAGAATTTTGTCATATTATGTGGTCACTCTTCCCCAAGGTGCCTCATATAGCTGAACTGCCAACTATTGCTTTCTCATATACACGACACCCAGTTTAGGATGGCCTATTCTCCATTTGGTTCCTCAATGTATTGATCCAAAAACAATATCCCATACACACTCCAAGAATTTCTTCTTTACAGTATTGTTATGAATTTGATTTACTCAATCTATGTGCCGATTAAAGAAAAATAAAAGGGAGATTTTGGGGAACCACCTATAGAGATCAGCCCTGCAGAGAGTCACTAGACTTATATAGAGAACTTGCAGACTGGCTTTACCAAAAAAAATCAAGAACTTTATGAGTCTTATCTCAAAAGCCAATAACCTTTAGGTTTATATTGGAGGATGTGATGACATGGGAGCTAACACCACAGATCTTCCAAACATTCAATAGCACTCAGCACCTCATTAGTGTAAATGAATGTGCTATCTTCAAAAATAATTTATTAATATAACACAGACATTAGCTCTATACATGTGGTGAAGTGCACACTGAAAGTGCAGCAATGTTCTGTAGTATAATTTATATCCATGCTTTTAGTAGTTATCCATGTGCTTTGGGACGCAAAATAGCAAAACTATTTATTTGATAAAAGAATTCATCATTTTCACACCGATGGTGCACAGAAGAATATCTTTGAATTAGGCAGTAAATATACAAAAATTACAAAAAAACACCAAGGCCAGAATCTATTAGCATAAGTGGTCATAGCAGTATCCAAGCACAAAATGACTTCCTCTGAAACTTACCAATTTAATAAACTGCAAAGAGTATAAATAACATTAGAAAGGAGGACAAATAAATCAATGTCTAAGATGATAACTTAGTAACGAAACAAAATAATATCAAAATTAAACAAAGATAATGGAACTCAGGGATAAAACGTGGGGAATGAAATGGTCAATACAAGTAAAGTACAACTATCTGGCATAGCAATAAAGCTGTAGATAATGTAAACACATTTATTTACATCTAAAGTTTGATCAACTACATTAGCCATTCATCTCAGATGTTTCACACACCACTGAGTCCTTAAATATTCTATCAATACAGAAATCCATTGCACCACTCTTTTTAACCGGCCGAAAAAATAAAGATCAGTCGGACAACTTCCATATCAGTGAAAATAATTACTGAGCAGTTGATTGCATGAATGTTGCTAGGCATTAAAGTCTCAATTACAAATCAAGTAAAAATGCACCTGAACAAAATAAAGAAATAGTTTTTAATATCTACAAGTTTATACTTATGAGTGCAATGAAAAAGTGCAACGTTTAAAATATTTTGTAACACAAAATTAGTTGTTTACATTACTGAACTTGAAAATATGGAAATTTTTTCACCTCGCATTTGTGATTATGTTAATTAGAAGTATTAAGATATTCCTATTACCACCAATGTTATGACAATATCCAAAATTTATGAACCACAAAGAAGCTAAATTTACAGCCCAACAACTATTTGAGACACTAAGGCCTGATTCTCACCACAATGGAAAGCCTCTCTGTCATAGCAAAAACTACACATAAGCCAGAAACTGAAAAGCATATCCTGGTTCATAGCACTTCCATTTTTTACAGAGTAGAGAATGGGAACAGTTCGACATTTAAATCATCAGCTGCCTCCGATCCAGTCAGATTTTGGCAGTCGTGGTGTGTGAAATCTGAAGCATGCAGAGTACACAAGATAAGAGCAGGTCTGAACTTTCTACATTTCTTTTCCTAGGCAGGCTTTGGAGAGAGGAGACTTCATCTTTTCCTAGGACACATTTGGGGAACACATTTGGAATTGTTAAAAGCAAGCATGAATGTGTATTAAAGTGTATTCATGAACTGCCAACAGACCGGTCAAGAGTATCAAAGCTGTCAAAATCAACTGACAAGTGGATATGTCAAGCATGTTGAGATGATCTATCAAAACCACCTATCAAAGGGAACTGTAAGGCTCTCAACGCATTTAAAAGGCCTGCCCTTCAATTATTTGAAAAGGAAAAATTCCAACATTAAAAGAAGATACAATGAAACAGCAAACATAAATTTAGGATTTTCCTTATTAGATTACATCTAATTTCACAATAATCCACTATCAGAGTAGGGCCCCTGGCATTTCCTGGTTTGATTGACAATTGCAAGTGTTTACAGATTCTGTGAAGAGGGATCATCAATTTCAATGCTTATAGTTACAAATGATGGTACTTGAATAAAACATTTGTTGTTATATAGATTTTACAAAGCTGAAGGAGTGTAAATATAGCAAATGGGATTTTTTGGAATGAGTTGTACTTATTTTAATATTATGATGTCTGCAATAGACACCTCCAACATTATTTTATGGAATATTATTTGATCATTTCTTTCTAAGGAACCTAAGATCTGTTCATGAAAGATCAAAAAGAGTTGCCATAGTAAGTGCAACATGATTTGTGGGAAGTTTGGTATGAATTGGCACCCAGGCTACAAAGAGCCATGGATGGGTACAGAATCATTCCTGGATACAGAAGGATGTGATTGGTTGTGGGGGTGGGAACAGGTGGGAAGGATAGTGAATGGGAGTGTGGGGGGTTGGATTGGGAAATGAGCACTGGAAGGATATTTTACATTTCAACATAAAAAAATTGTTTTTACCCACAAAAGCAGAGCCCAAGGCAAATCATCCACCCAATTCACTCCTCACATCTTCCTGGGTCTTCCCCCATTGTTTCTAATAAGCTTCTCCCCACCATATCACCTAAATGTTCCAAATCATTGCCAGCATTTAATGTTGGTTGACATCTACCTCAG
>NC_057732.1:30868026-30962970 GCF_004010195.1 Chiloscyllium plagiosum
AAAGGCAAGGACTGATTAGGGATAGTCAACATGGCTTTGTGCTTGGGAAATCATGTCTCACAAAGTTGATTGAGTTTTTTGAAGAAGTAACTAAGAGGCCTGATGTGGGCAGAGCAGTGGACGTGATCTATATGGACTTCAGCAAGGTGTTCCACAAAGTTCTCCATGGGAGACTGATTAACAAGGTAGATCTCATGGAATACAGGGAGAACTAGCCACTTGGATACAGAACTGCCTTGAAGGTAGAAGACAGAGGGATTTGGTGGAGGGTTATTTTTCAGACTGGAGGCCTGTGACCAGTGGAGTGCCACAAGGATCAGTGCTGGGTCCCCTTCTTTTCATCATTCATATAAATGATTTGGATGCAAGCATAAGAGGAATAGTTAGTAAGTTTGCAGATAACACCAAAATTGGAGGCATAGTGGACAGCGAAGAAGGTTACCTCAGATTATAACGGAATCTTGATCAGATGGCCAATGGGCTGAGGACTAGGAGTTTAATTTAGATAAATGCCAGGTGCTGCATTTGGAAAAACAAATCTAAGCAGGACTTAAACACTTAATGGTACGGTCCTAGGAAGTGTTGCTGAACAAAGAGACCTTGGAGTTCAGGTTCATAGCTCCTCGAAAGTAGAGTCACTGGTAGATAGGATAGTGAAGAAGGCATTTGCCATGCTTTTCTTTTTGGACACAGCATTGAGTATAGGAGCTGGGGGGTCATGTTGTGGCTATACAGGACATTGATTAGACCACTTTTGGAATATTGCATGCAATTCTAGTCTCCTTCCTATTAGAAGTATGATGTGAAACTTCAAAGGGTTCAGAAAAGACTTACAAGGATGTTGCCAGGGTTGGAGGATTTGAGCTACAGGGAGAGGCTGAATAGGCTGGGGCTGTTTTCCCTGGAACGTCAAAGGTGACAAGTGACCTCAGATTTTAAAATATCATGAGGGGCATGGATAGGATAAACCGACAAGGTGTTTTCCCTGGGGTGGGGGAGTCCAGAACTAGAGGGCATAGGTTTAGGGTGAGAGGGGAAAGATATAAAAGTGATCCAAGGGGCAACGTTTTCATACACAGGATGGTGCATGTATGCAATGAGCTGGCAGAAGAAGTGGTGGAGGCTGATACAATTACAACATTTAAAAGGCATCTGAAGGAGTATATGAATGGAACAGGTTTGGAGAGATATGGGCCTCGTGCTGGCAAATGGGACTAGATTAGGTTGGGATATCTAGTCGGCATGGATGGGTTGGACTGAAGGGTCTATTTCTGTGCTGTACATCTCTATGATTCTGTGAAAAAAATTTCAAATATCAAACTGTCTTTTTCAAACTGTCAAGCCAAGAAAGAACATCTTGAAGGTCACTATTAATTTGGCTGCATCCTTGAAATAATTAATGAGGCACAGGGCTCATGCACGGAACAGATTTTAACATCAAAATGGAAGTTCCAGTTACATTCACAAATGACAGCCACAATTATTTAGCTGAAGCAAGTAGTTGTTTATAACAGCTGCTAACTACCAAAGCACTCGGGAGAATTAACAGACAGATGCAGCTATGGAACAAGAATGTTGGATTTCAATTCAGCTGGCCCAACTTAAACAGAAATTCTACCTTGAATTTGAACTCAGCCACCCTCTTTGGATAATAATAGGTTTATAGTGTGTAAGTAATGCTTTGAGGCACATTGAAAACAAACACGGTGTGATAATATATTATTTAAGAAACTAAGTCAGCAACGAACAACGTTTGTTAAAACAGGCCAGTAACTGGAGTGAACAATGAACATTTGATGAAACAGCAAGTTATGTCCTCAGCTTGCTGAAGAATTATTGAACATAACGCATGAAGCATTATAATCTGCTCCAGATGAGCTATGTGAAATCATTTTGATGCTGACTATAGCCAACAGTTAGAGAGAAAAACAAGTCAGCAATTGAAAAAGTTCAACACAGCTTCTTGAGTTAGGTTACTCAAGTAAGACAGAAATCTTTACATAGTGTTGAAACTAGAATACAAATGGAAAGTCTGGAAATTGTGTGCCAATTGGAAATTAGAAGAAAAACTCACAATAAAGTTGCAACAGTTGTGGAAATAAAGCACCAAGTTTAGGCCAGTAATTTATTTTACACAATAGTTAAGTTTATATACGTATTGAAAAAAATTGGAACCCAAAGATGCACAAAGAATATCTTATATATCAGAAAAATACAACATACAAAAGGACAGGAGTTCAGTACTAAGTTTCAAGCTCAATGAGGAAGTATTGATCATTATGTCACGTGTGCAAAAGTTCAAGTTTTATGAATACAGATCCCTTGCAATTCTTAATAGGGACAAAATCTGAAAGTAAAAATTTAAACATCCTCCTTCACCTTCTCCTGAATTCCACACCATTGTAAATGACAGCATAAAGCTAGCTTCAGTCATTCCAGGAAACCTGGAAAACAATTAAACCATTGGACTCAGCAAAGACTGTGGGTCCTGATAATGTCAGAGTTCCAACGAAGAACCAAGTACCTCAACTCCAGTAAATTTGATGACATCTGCTGCTACCCAACAATGTGAGATATTGCAGAGGTATATTACCAACAACAAAACAGAATAATTCTGATCTGATCAATTATGATCTTGTCATCTAATCAATGAAGTGACAAATAAAATCCTGGATATTGCCACCATTAACACTTATTTACCACTAACCTTCTTACTGATTCTCAGCTCATGTTTCTCCTGAAATATTTGACTCCAGAACTCCAAAACTTGATCCAGATGCAAATAAATTATGACAACTGAATAGACAATAGTACATACCCTCAAAATCTAGACAGCATTCGACTGTCGACACCAAGGAGTCCAAGGAATATTGAGGTCAATAGAAGTAGAAGAGAAATACCTCCAATGATCAGGCACATTACTCACATAAAGGAAGATCTTGTCTGCCAGTCAGATGCCATGACAGCCTAAGGCTATTAACTGCACAGCAATGTCCTTGGTCCAACCATTTTCTACCACTGAGCTTTTTGTAATCCCAGGTCAGGAGTGTGGAATGCTTGCACAGCATTCAATATCATTCAAAAATAAAATTTCCTTCAATGGTACCAAATCCCCCAACATTAATATCCTGGGAGTCACCAATGACAAAAAGCTGAATTAGAACAGCTCTTCAACAATTGACTAGAGCAGGGCTGAGATCGGGTACATGATGATATGTTTAATCTCTTGACCTATAAAAGCCCTTCCATCCATCGACAAAGTTTATCAACACTGTGATGCAATACTCAATCACCTGGGCAGGTTTAGGCCTAACATTCAGCAAATTTAATACCATCCAGAACAGTAGTTTACTGATAACATAATGATCTATGTAAAAGAATGAAAATGTCAGAAGCTATTTTTTTCTTCAATCCAATATGAAACAGAGGTTCATTGAATATATCATAGAGTATAGAGATGTACAACATGGAAACAGATCCTTTGGTCCAACTTGTCCATGTCAACCAGATATCCCAACCTAATCTAGTCCCATTTGCCAGCACTTGGCCCATGTCTCTCTTAACTCTTCCTATTCATGTGCCCATCCAAATGCCTTTTAAATATTGCAATTGTACCAGCCTCTGGCAGCTCATTCCATACACGCACCACCCTTTGGATGAAAAAGTTGCCCCTTAGGTCTCTTTTATATCTTTCCCCTTTCACCCTAAATTTATGCCTCTAATTCTGTACTTCACCACTCCAGAGAAAAAACCTTGTCTATTTACCCTACCCATGCCCCTCATGATTTTATAAACTTCTCTACGGTCTCTTCTCTTTTATAAACTTCTCTTAGCCTCTGACACTCCAGTGAAAATTGTCCCAGCCTATTCAGCCTCTCCCTGTAGCTCATACCCTCCAACCCTGACAACATTCCTGTAAATAATTTCAGAATCTTCTCAAGTTTCACAACATCCTTCTCCTAAGGCGGGAGACCAAAATTGCACAAAATATTTCAAAAGTGGCCTAACCAATGTCCTGTACAGCCATAACATGACCTCCCAACTCCAATACTCAATGCTCTGACTAATAAAGCAAAGTGTTTCAAATGCCTTCTTCACTACCCTGTCTACCTGCGACCCCACTTTTAAGGAACTATGAACCTGCACTGCAAGGTCTCTTTGTTCAGCAGCACTCCCCAGGACCTTACCATTAAGTGTATAAGTCCTGCTAAGATTTGTCTTTCTAAAATGCAGCACCTCACATTATACTACCAAGGAAGGAGAACAAAACCAAAGCAAATGATTTTATTTGAATAAAAATTATGAAAAACAGGAAAGACATACTAAAAGTGAGAGTAATCACCCTTAAAACACAATTCTAAGTAATTGTGGTTAAAGAAAGTGAAAGAGTAGCACTGTTAATCAAGGATAGCTTTGGTGCAATAGTTAGATATGACTTTGTTTTGGGAGATCACAATGTGCAATTGGTTTGGCTGAAGACAATAAGTAACAAGGGAAAGAAGTTGATACTGGGAAAGGTTTACAGGCTGATTAACAGCAATCACAAAGTAGGACTAAGTATACATGGAGAAATATTGGGTGCTTATGATAAGATATGGCAATAATCATGGGTGCTTTTAATCCATGTGAAATCTTGAAATCAGATTGCTGGTCATATCTTGGAAGAGGGGTTCATAAAATCTTTTTGCAGTAGTTTCCCAGAGCAGCACATTCTTAAACCAAGGGGAAAGCAGATTATACTAGTTGTGGCATTTGCAATGTGACAGGATGAATTCAAGACTCAGAGTAAAGGCACTACATGGTAGCAAGAATAACCTGATTGAATTTTACACCCAGCTTGAAAAGAAGAAGAATAGGTATTTTAAATTTTAAACAATAGTAATTACATGGGCACGAAAACAGAACTACCTGGAGCGAATGAGAAGGTAAGCTAGTGAGATAGATCCATTGAGAAGCCATGGCAGACATTTGAGGGGATCTTTAAAGATACTCAGAATTACTGTCAAGAAAAATTTTAAGTGACGAACCCATCATCTGTGGTTAATTAACAAAGAATGAACAAAGCATATAACAAAAGAATTAACAAAAAGCATATAAACATGCAAAGATACAGAGCAGATGAAATGATTAGAATGTAATTAACAGCAGAGAATGATGAAAAGATTAAATCAAATGAAAGAAATTAGTGGGCAAGGAGAAGTGAACTAGAAATATACAAGTGGATAGCAAGTGACTTTGCAGGCATTTTAAAAGGAAAAGAGTAAGTGAAGGAAATATCACTCTGCTAGAGTGTGCAAATTGGAGAGTTGAAAGACAAAAAAGGAAATAGCAGATGAAATGAACAATGTTTTATATTCTCAATAATAAAGACAAGTAAAATAAGTAAGTAATCGCTGTAAATCAGTGGTGGAAGAGAGAAAGGAACTTCAGAAAAAATAAAGTCACTTTGAAAGAGGTGCAGAGCAAATTCTTGGAGTTGTGGGCTGACAAGTCCCTGACCCTGACAGACGTAATCTGAAGGTCTTAGAGCAGGTGACTAATGAGCTAGGAGATGTGTTAATGTTAATTTTCCAAAATTTGCTACAGTCTGGAAATGTTCCATCAAACTGGAGAGTAGTAAATATAACTCCTCCATTCAAGGGAGGAAAGCAGAAAAAAGAAACTATAGACCAATTGCCTTGACATCTGTTGTAGGGAAGGTGTTAGAGTCATCTTTAAAGTTAAAACTGGGCACTTAGAAAAACTCAAGATAATCCTTAAAGTATTAGCATGGTTTTGCAAAAGGGTAATTATGTTTAACCATTTTATTGGAGTTCTTTGATGAATAGGAAAGGTTTGGAGGGATATGGGCTGGGTGCTGACAGGTGGGACTAGATTGGGTTGGGATATCTGGTCGGCATGGACGGGTTAGACCGAAGGGTCTGTTTCCATGCTGCACATCTCTATGACTCCATGACTCTGTAAAAGGAGAATCTTTAGACATACTTTACATTGTTTCTAGAAGGCATTTGTCAAAAGTTCCACACAAAGGTTTCTTGCACAAACTAGCAGCTCATGGAGTATGAGACTAAATATTATCACAGGTAGAAGATAAGTCTGCTGCATAAGTACAGAAAATGCATAAATTGGTCATTTTCTGATTGGTAAAATGTAGCTACTGAAGTATCATAGAATCTCCACAGTGTGGAAGCAAATCCACTTAGACCATCAAGTCCACACTGACCCTCCAAACAGCATTACACCCAGGCCCACCTCCATACCCCATCCCCATAAACCTGCTTTTCCCTTGACTAATCCACCTAGCCAGCTCATCCATGCACCCTATCGGCAATTCAGCATGTCCAACCCACCTAACCTGTACTGAAGAATGTAAGAAATAGGAATAGGCCATTTGGCCCTGTTGACCCTGCTCCTCCATTCAATAAGATCATGCCTGATCTTTTCTAGGACTCAGCTCCCCTTACCCACCAGCTCCCATAACCCTTAATTCCCGGACAGTTCAAAAATCCATTTTTGCCTTAAAAACATCGAATGGGCTTGCCCTCACTGGGCAGGCCCTCATTAGCACCCTATGCAGCTGCAGCATAACCTCCCTATTTTTAAATTCCATCCCTCTAGCAATGAAGGACAATATTCCACTTGCACATAGTTGGACTGTGGGAGGAAACTGGAAAACCCAGAGGAAGCCCACGCACATACAGGGAGAATGTGCAAACTCCACACAGACAGTTGCCTGAAGGTGGAAACAAACTCAGTCCCTGCTGTGAGGCAGCAGTACTAACCACTGAGCCACCATGCCTCTACTGCAGGGATCTGTGCTGGATCTCAGTTTTTTTTAATCATTTATATTGATGACAGATGAGGGGAGCAAAGTCATGGCAGCTAAATTTGCAAAATGACAAAAATAAATTGGAAAATACATTATGAAGAGGATATAAAGAGGATATAAAGTATTGAAATAGACAGGTTAATTAAGTTGCAAAAATCTGACACAGAAGGCATGTGGAAAAATGTGAAATTGGTCACTGGCAAAAAGAATAAGAGTAGAATATTATTTAACAAGAGAACTGCAGACTTTAAAACTGCAAAGACATCACAAAAAGTGTGCAAATACAGAAAATAATTAACAAAGCAAATGAATGCTGTTATTATGAGAGGAATTGAACATTAAAGTAAGGGTGTCGTGCTTCATTTATACAGGGCATCTATAGTATGGTGTACAGTTTCGCACCTCCTTATTTAAGGTAGAGTGCAAACACATTGGAGGCAGTTTACTATTCTGATATCGGAATGAGTCAGTTGTCTTATGAGAATGGTGAGACAGACTGGACAAGACTAAGAGATGACTGGATTGAAGTGTATAAAGATCTTGAATGGTCTTGACAATGTTGCATATAAAGGATATTTCATCGTGGGTCAATCTAGAACTCAAGGGCATGAGGGAAAATTAAGAATCTCTGTTTTCAGTCAGCAGTGAGAATTTTTTCTCACAGATGGTACGAAGTTTGAACTCTCTGCCTCAGAAGGTAATGGAGGTGGAATCATCGAAATTTTTTAAGGCAGAAATAGATTGATTCCTTTGCCTAACAAGAATCTAAGGTTGAAAATGTGTTGCTGAAAAAGCGCAGCAGGTCTGGCAGCATCCAAGGAGCAGGAGAATCGACTTTTCGGGCATGAGCCCTTCTTCAGGAACGTCGATTCTCCTGCTTCTTGGATGCTGCCTGACCTGCTGCGCTTTTCCAGCAACATATTTTCAGCGCTTTTCCAGCAACATATTTTCAGCTCTGATCTCCAGCATCTGCAGTCCTCACTTTCTCCTTGAAGAATCTAAGGTTATCAGGTGTAGTTAGAAAGTGAGATTCAAAACAAACAACTAGGCCACGATTTTAATTAAAGGGCCTACTTCTGCCCTTAATTCTTAACTTTGGTGCGAAAGAGTTAAATTTGTTCTAGGTAACATCTTTGCAAACAGATACCATCTCGAGATCCAACAACAGTGGGCGGCACGGCGGCACAGTGGTTAGCACTGCTGCCTCGCAGCGCCAGAGACCCGGGTTCAATTCCCGACTCAGGCGACTGACTGTGTGGAGTTTGCACGTTCTCCCAGTGTCTGCGTGGGTTTCCTCCGGGTGCTCCGGTTTCCTCCTACAGTCCAAAGATGTGCAGGGTCAGGTGAATTGGCCATACTAAATTGCCCGTAGTGTTAGGTAAGGGGTAAATGTAGGGGTATGGGTGGGTTTCGCTTCGGCGGGTCGGTGTGGACTTGTTGGGCCGAAGGGCCGGTTTCCACACTGTAATCTAATCTAATCTAATCTAATCTAAAAACAAAATGGATACAGATTACCCTCTTAATCCAAGTTGCTACAATAACACTTTATATTTATATTGCAACTTTAATGTAATGTAATGAATGTTCCAAAGTCATATTCTCAAGGCAGATTTAAAAATATTCTTTTAAAGCTGACCCAATGATTGAAAGTAATACATATTGATCACAAAATTGCCTCATCATACTGTCTGTGCACTACCACTAAATCCCATTCTCTACAGTAATTACCATAGAATGATTATCATAAGATATTTGATACTAAATTTAAATTGCTATACCTGACAAACTTTAGAGCCTCAATTTATACTTTATACAACATTAAAAATATGTCATGGGGTGGGGGTGGGGTTCTCAGTTTAATCCAGCTCTAATCAGAGTCTTATGTCATTCTATACAGAAGGCACCTATACTGTCCAATGCAAAAGCTTTTTTGAAAAAAATCTCTATCCAAGCACTGAGGTAGGGATAGGAACAGGGCCAAAGTCACCAATGCTCTGGTTAAGAGGCTAATAGGACACTAGGCACTTATTTTAACCATAGAATCCCTACAGCGTGGAAACAGGGCCCTCCAACACAACAAGTCCACACCGATCCTCCGAAGAGTAACCCACCCTGACCCATTCCCCTAACCTATTACTCTACATTTACCCCGACTAATGCACTCCACTTACACATCCCAAAACAATATGGGCAATTTAGCATGGTCAATTCACCTAACCTGCACATTTTTGGATTACAGGAGGAAACCGGAGCACCCGGAGGAAACCCGCACAGACACGAGGAGAATGTGCAAGCTCCACACAGACTGTCACCCGAGGCTGGAATCGAACCTGGGTCTCTGGCACCGAAAAGCAGCAGTGCTAACCACTGAGCCACCATACCGTGAGAAAAATATTAGCGTGGACTAGTAGCAAACACAAAAGGTGTGTTTCTCCCAAAGTCAGAAAAAAAAGTTTAAAACATGCACTGGTTGGCAAGTTACTGCAAGTCAATTACCTCATTGACATAATGTGTCACATATTCCTTATTCATAGAGATTAATTAAATTTGGCAAGGTTAAACAAGTTACGCAACCCTGATGAAAGATGTACTTTACAGACTCATTAGGTGATAAATATTATGAATTATTTTCTAATATTGCAAATGAGTGAAATAGCATTACCATTGTTATGAATGCATCATATACTCATAAAATGCTTTGTTTATTCAGACCACATTTTAGAAATAAATTCAAACAATCATTAATTAAAATATATGCGCCTGTTAAGTAAATTGTGAGATTAGATCTATTGGAAGTAATAAAAAAATGTTCTTCTGGAGATAACATGATGATATCAGATCATGGAAAGTAAGCCTCAGGAACTGTAAGCATGAATCAGCATCATTGATTAAGATGTGACTATGTTAAAGCTTAACTACAGAAAACCAAAACACTCAGAGGTTCAATTCCCCAGCTAATGCCAGGTTAGCCAATGCAGCGATGGAGGATCCTGCTTCTATGGGTGTGGGCCAAGAAAAATCTGGTGTTGTCCCCACATCTGACTGTTAGCTAGTATATACGATTGAGCAATGATTAAATTGGGCTTCTAGATACACTGTTGACATATACAATCTAATTACATATGCAAAAACTAAAAATTGTGGAGATAAAGAGGTACACAGCAACTTGTGATTCAGGGATTATATGCTACCAACATAATAATTCTACACATAACTTTGTTTCAGTAACTAATTCATTGATGTTAGGTGTTTTGTGATCAAGTGAACTTTACAGTGTTTGTTTTAATACAGTCCTGCAACAGGCAACATCCTTCTTAAGTAATTATTATAAGTACTACTAGAACTGCCTGATTGGATAGATAGTTTTATTTAATTCTAAATTTATGTCTAAAATAATCACTCTGAAAACAGCCTGTCTCCAAAAATTTTAAATTGCTTAGTTATAGTGATGGGATATTTGATGATTCATTTTTACAAGTGACAACAAATATTTGAGTGTAATAAGGAGATGCCAAGTTGACAAAAATTACTCAGCCAAAATGGAAAAATACCTCTCTCAATACGTTCGTTCAGGGATCAATTTAATAGATATCAATATTACTGAGTTAACATGCTCTATATAGATGTAGATCCCAGTCCCTGTTTACAATCCATAATGTTTGCACATGAAAGTAGCATCCAGGTTGAAGAAATAGCAAGAATCTCAGTTCATAATCTTGGTTCAAGCTGTACCACTGCTACTATCACTGAAGACTGTCAGAACAGAAACATAAATTACTTAATACTCCAGTTCAGTTTGATTATTATTTTAACCAGACAACAAGAGGCTCAGTTTATCAAAAGTTCTGCAGGTTATCCATCAGAAGAAAAAAACTGATAAAAAATGAACAGCTGATAAATAAATCTGAAAGTCAAAATATTACATATGAGCACTCCAGATCTATAGCAACAATTTCCTTCCATACATCCTTAATGAAATCAGAATGAGGTACAGATCGGCCAAGATCAAATTAGCGATAGAGTAGTCTCAAAGGTCTGAATGGCCTACAACAATTGAAAAGCTCATTTCAGTTACTTTAAATCAGAGATACTATATGACAAATACTTGAAAAATGTGGAAAAGAGTTGCACCTTCAAAGAGTTACAAGACAAAAATTGAAAGACCTACCTTTTTTTGATACCACACTATAGCATCTGTCACTTTAGACGCCATTTATTCCTCTCAATCATACAATGGACATGTTAGGCTGAAAGGAGAGAGAAGAAGAGATCAGCACCGCTTGCAATTTACTACAGTAATGGTAAAAAGAAGTCTGCTGGTGCTGTGCTTACGTTACACCCAACCTCATTATTAATTTAGTAAGACGTCTTGTAGTGACTTGTTACCATAACAACTGAAAGTTGCCAGGCTAGAACTGTACGGTCTACATATTTCTACACATTATAGACATTCCACCCATCAGTTGTCTCTTGGAATTGATTTAGTCATCTTATTATTTATTACACAATCTTATACAGAATAGTATTTTGGTTAGCAATTTGTGACATTCCCTTTATTGCAATAAGGACATTCCCTTGTCTCAAATGAGAGTGTTTCAAACACTCCATCAGGGGAATCATAATATTTTAAAAAATCAAGTGCAGGGTGCAGACAAAATTGTTATACATGCAATGTTTCTAAGCATACAGTAATTTGCCAAGTCAAATATAAAACAAGTTACAAAAAAGATGCAGCTGCAAAGATTGGTATGTCCACATTACACTTCAAGAATCCCAGGATCCTCCTCCACCAATCAGTTTTAAAGCCAAGTAAGATAATTTTCTAAAAATTACGAATTCTGCAGCTTTTGTGGAAGCACTTTGATTTTGTGAACTTTCAAATCTAACAATATTTCTCAAAAATGTATTCAACTTCAAATTAGTAAACTATATTACCTAAGAATTTGCTCATCTTTCCAACAACAATCTCCGCAAAATAATCAAATAAAGACACTACACCCCAACTATAAAATAAATTAGATTAATTAATTTCTTGCTGTCATATAATATATGTTCATACAGCACATCTCATAGCATTTCTGTCATGCCTGAATGTTAAATTTAATGCTAGAAAAACATTTCAAAACTAGCATTTATTTACATATCACCTCAGAGTCATAGGGATGTACAGCACAGAAACAGACCTTTCAGTCCAACTCGTCTATGCTAACCAGATATCCCAACCTAATCTCGTCCCATTTGCCAGCACAAGGCCCATATACCTCCAAACCCTTCCTATTCATATATCCAACCAGTTGTCTTTTAAATGTTGCAATTTTACCCACCTCCACCACTTCCTCTGCCAGCTCATTCCATACATGCACTACCCTCTATGTGAAAAAGTTGTCACTTCGGTCTCTTTTATATCTTTCCCCTCTCAGCCTGAACCTATGCCCTCTAGTTCTGGACTCCCCCATTCCAGGGAAAAGACACTGTCTATTTACCCTATCCATGCCCTTCACGATTTTATACACCTCTATAAAAGGTCACCCCTAACCCTCAGACGCTCCAAGGAAAACAGCCCTAGCCTATTCAACCTCTCCTTAGACCTCAAATCCTCCAACCCTGACAACATCCTTGTAAATCTTTTCTGAACCCTTTGAAGTTTCACAACATCCTTCCGATAGTAGCCTAACCAATGCCCTGTACCGCCGCAGCATGTCCTCCCAACTCTATACTCAGTACTCTGACCAATAAAGGAAAGCATCCCCAAAACACCTTCTTCACTATCCTATTGACCTGTGACTCTACTTTCAAGGAGCTATGAACCTGCACTCCAAGGTCTCTTTGTTCAGCTACTATCCCTAGGACCTTACCATTAACTGTATAAGTCTTGCTAAGATTTGCTTTCCCAAAATGTAGCACCTCCTATTTATCTAAATTAAACTCCAACTGCCACTCCTCAGCCCACTGGCCCATCTGATCAAGATCCTGTTGTAATCGGAGGTAACCTTCTTCATTGTCCATTACACCTCCAATTTTGGTGTCATCTGCAAACTTACTAACTATACCTCGTATGTTCACATCCAAATCATTTATATAATTAATGAAACATAGTGGACCCAGCACTGATCCTTGTGGCACTCCAGTGGTCACAGGCCTCCAGTCTGAAAAGCAACCCTCCACCACCACCCTCTGTCTTCTACCTTCGAGCCAGTTCTATATCCAAATGGCTAGTTCTCCCTGTATTCCATGAGATCTAACCTTGCTAACCAGTCTCCCATGGGGAATCTTATCGAATACCTTGTTGAAGTTCATATAGATCACATCCACCACTCTGCCCTCATCATTCCTCTGTTATTTCTTCAAAAAACTCCAATCAAGTTTGTGAGACAATTTCTCACGCACAGAGCCATGTTGACTATCCCTAATCAGTCCTTGCCTTTCCAAATACATATAAATCCTGTCCCTCAGGATTCCCTCCAACAACTTGCCCACCACCGATGTCAGACTCACTGGTCTATAGTTCCCTGGCTTGTCCTTACCACCTTTCTTAAATAGTGGTACCACGTTATCAAGATGAAGAGTGAGGTAGTTGATTCGGAGACTATGGTGCCAAATCTTAATAAAGGAAACTATGAAAATATGAGGCATGAGTTGGCCTTGATAGGTTGAGGAGAGTTACTTAAAGTGATGACAGTGTTTGGCAATGGCAAACATTCAAGGAACACAGGAGGGAACTGCAACAACTGTTTATTCCTATCTGGCACAAAAGCAAAAATGTGTAAAAGGACCAATCCATGGCTTACAAAAGGAAATTAGAAATACTGAACAACCTCAGTTATCTGAACGTCAATTATCTGAATTTCGGGTTATCCATTATCCGAACAAAATACTGCCCACCCGTCTCATTCAGATAATGGAGTTTGTTCTGTATTATTAGATCTTAGGAAGAAGCATAGAGATTGGCCAAGAAAAATAATAGGTCTGAGGATTGGGAGCAGTTTAGAATTCAGCAATGAAGAAGCAAGGGAAGGTAGTGGGGAAATTTCTCAAATTCATTATCAAGAACTTTATAGCAGAGCATTTAGAAAGCAGTGGCAGGATCAGATAGAGTCAGTATGGATTTATGATGGGGAAGTTATGCTTGACAAATCTGTTGGAATTCCACGAAGATGTAACTAGTAGAGTTGACAAGGGGAGCCAGTCAATGTGGTATATTTGGACTTTCAGGAATTGTTTGACAAAGTCCTGCATAAGAGATTATTGGGCAAGATTAAAATGCATTGGATTGGGGTAAGTCGATACCAAGTTGGCTTGGAGGATGAACTGTAACTAGGTTGCAGATATCCTTCAGCATGATCTGGACAGGTTGGGGAGTGGGCAAATCAATGGCAGATGCAGTATAATTTGGATAAATGTGAGGTTACTCACTTTGGAAGCAAAAGCAAGGAGGCATATTACTACCTGAATGGGCTGTAAATTGGGAGGGGGTAGTGTGCAGCAGGACCTGGTGTCCTTGTGCACCAGTTGGTGAAGGTAAACATGCGGGTGCAGCAAGCAGTAAAGAAAGAAAATGGTATGTCGGCCTTCGTTGCGAGAGGTTTCCAGTACAGGGGCAAGATGTGTTGTTGCACTTATACAGGGCCTTGGTGAGGCCACATCTAGAATATCATATACAGTTTAGGTCTCCTTTTCTAAGGAAGGATGCTCTTGCTCTCAAGGCAGTGCAGCGAAGGTTTACCAGGCTGATTCCAGGAATGGCAGGACTGACCTATGAGGAGAGATTGGCTAGGTTAGGGTTATTTTCGCTGGAGTTCAGATGAATGGGGGATACTGTTGGAATCTCATAGATCCTTATAAAATCTAACAGGGCTAGCTAGGGTATATGCAGGGAGGGTGTTTCCGACTGTGGATGCATCCAGAACCAGGGGTCACAGTCTGAGGATTCGGGGTAGACCATTTAGAACAGAGATGAGGAGAGATTTCTTCACCCAAAGAGTGGTGAGCCTGTGAAATTCATTATATAGGAAGTAGTAGTTGATGCCAAAACATTGAATGTATTTAAGAGGCAGCTAGATATAGCACACGGGGCAAGTAGGATCAAAGGTTATGAGGAGAAAGCAGGATTATGGATTTGGAACAATCAGCCATGATTGTGACTAATTGCAGAGCAGGCTTGAAGGGTCGAATGGCCTCCTCCTATCTGCTAAGTGTCTCTTTATTACCTCCAAAAGTTATATCCTCAAAAGAACTGTCACAAATTTGGCAAATATGATTTCCATTTCACAAAATCATGCTGATGTTTGATTGTGTTAAGATTTTCTAAATACTCTGCTGTTTCTTCCTTAATAATGAATTAAGGAAAGTTAAGCCAACTGGCTGATTTTTGACTCTTATCCTTTTTGAATATTATATTGGCAGCTTTTCAATCTTCTATATTGACGTTTGGAAGATTTACTTTCTCTGTAACTACTTCCTTTTCATCTCCTAGAAAGAGAACCATCAGATCCAGGAAATTTATCACCCATTAGCCTCTCTAGTTTCCCTTGTATTTTTTCTACTGATAGTTATAATATTTACTTTCCCAGACCCAACCACACACCCTATCCCTGTAATCCTACATCTTCCCTGGCCAATCCACCTAACCTGCACACCTTTAGACTGCAGGAGGAAATTGGAGCACATAATAGAAACCCATGCAGATACTGACTTATTTTTTGCCCTATGTAACAGGTACTGTTAGGAGGTCTATAGACTACTCCCACCAACATCTTCTTTCCACTGTTAATTTTTATCTCCACCAATATGGATTCTCTATCATCTGATCCCAGATCAATTGTTGCTCTTGTCATTTCGTTAAGAATGAAGTGAACCCACACCCTATTGTTCCTGCCTCTCCTTTTGAAAGCCATCATACCCTTGAATATTAAGCTCCCAGCTTTGATCTCCTTGTAACCATGCCACCGTAATGAATGTAAGATCATATCCAGTAACGTCTATTTGTGCCGAGCATTCACATAATGAGTCATTACATTTGCTTTTTTAACCACACTTCCTTTTTGATCCTTTTTAGGCTTGTACACTCACATTTTAATTCAAGGGATGATTTGGAGATGCCAGAGTTGGACTGGGGTGTACAAAGTTAAAAATCACACAACATCAGGTTATAGTCCAACAGGTTTAAGTGCAAGCAGTAGCTTTTGGAGCACTGCTTCTTCATCAGGTAGTTGTGGAGGACACAACTATAAGACACAGAATTTATAGCAAAAGTTTACAGTGTGATGTAACTGAAATTTTACATTGAAAAATACCTTAATTGTCTGTTGAGTCTTTCATCTGTTCGAATACCATGATAGTTTCACTTCTTTCATATGTAAATCACAAAAAACTTTTTTGTTTAAAAGTTACATTCTCAGGTTAACTGTAACAATTGGTGTTAGCCAGATAATGTTGAAAGTGTTAGCCCATTGTTCTCCGTTTGTGCTATAATGTTTAAACTTATTCTAATCTAAAAAGTGAGTTAACAAAGTCTTACATGAATTCATGCAGTTTTTGTGCAAAGTACAATGTAACTCAGCAAGTACAAATTCACCCCACAAACATATATGTATGCGTGTGTGTTGTGTCGGTCTGTCTGGGGTGGGGTGTTGTGTGTGAGAGAGAGTGTATATGTGTGTAGACTATCTCAGTCTGTGAGGGGGTGCATGCATGAGTATGGGAGTGTGTGTGAGAGTGAGAGAGAGTGAGAGAGAGAGAGAGAGAGAGAAAAAGTGTGTGTATATATAGAGTGGTCTAAGTCTGTGAGAGGATGCAAGTGAGAATGTGAGTGTGTCTGCAGGGGTGTGTGTGGGAGTGTGTGTGTGTGTGTGTGTGTGTGTGCATGGAGGAGTGCCTGTGTGCACGTATAGTGCAATGGTGGTCACCTGTAGTGTGACATGAACACAAGTTGATGCCCTCCCTATGGGTATGGAACTTAGCTATCAGCCTCTGCTCAGCCACTTTTCACTGCTGCCTGTCCCGAAGTCCGCCTTGGAGGATGGTCACCCAAAGGTCCGAGGTCGAATGTCCTGGACCGCTGAAGTGTTCCCCAACTGGGAGGGAACACTCCTGTCTGTTGATTGTCGTGTGGTGCCCATTCATCCGTTGCCGTAGCCTTTGCTCGGTTTCCCCAATGTACCATGTCTCAGGGCATCCTTGCCTGCAACGTATAAGATAGACAACGTTGGCTGAGTCACATGTACCTGCCACATACATGGTGGGAGGTGGCCTCAAGTGTAATGGTGGTATCCATGTCCACACTCCGACATGTCTTGCAGCGCCTACCGTGACAGGGTGGTATGGAGTTAACCTGAAAGCTGGGCAGTTTGCTATAAACAATGATCTGTTTGAGTTTGGCCTTTGTTTAAAGGCAAGCAGTGGAGGTGTGGGGGAGGTCTTGGCGAGGTGCTCATCCTCATTGATAAAGACACTCACACACACCCCTACAGACACACACACTCCCACACTCACATGCATCCCCTCACAGATTTAGACACTCTTCACTCACATACACACACTCTCTCTCACACACACACAACACACCACCCCAGACAGAACGACACAGACACATTCGCACATATACATATACATTTGTGGGGTGAATTTAAACTTGCTGAGTTACATTGTACTTTGCTCAAAAACTGCATGAATTCATGTAAGACTTTGTTAACTCACTTTTTAGATTAGAATCAGTCTGAACATTATGGCACAGACAGAGAACACAGGGGGCTAACACCTTCAACATTATCTGGCTAACACCAATTGTTACAGTTAACCTGAGAATGTAACTTTTAAACAAAAAAGTTTTTTGTGATTTACATATGAAAGAAGTGAAACTATGGTATTCGAATAGATGAAAGACTCAACAAACAATCAAGGTATTTTTCAATGTATAATTTCAGTTACATCACACTGTAAACTTTTGCTATAAATTCTGGATCTTACAATTGTGTCCTCCACAACTACCTGATGAAGGAGTGGCGCTCTGAAAGCTAGTGCTTCCAATTAAACCTGTTGGACTATAACCTGGTTTTGTGTGATTTTTAATTCAAGGAAGACCAACTCTGGTCCCCAACTTAAATAAGGGCAATTAAAGAAGTATGAGAAGAGTTGTCTAAAGCAGGCTTGGGAAATAGACTAAGGGAAAGATCAGTGGATGAGTTCTAACAGACATTTAAACAAATGTTTTATAATGCTCAGTGGTGAGAGAGGTCGATGGGAGTCATCCTGAGCAGTGGTGAGAGCAGCAACGGCAGTCCAAGGCAGCTGGTTGTTAAGGCGGTGATAGCTGTCAGCCCAGGCTGGCAATGGGGATGAGGTCAAGCCCATGTGAGGAGTGCAAGTCCAGCATGGTGAGGAGTTTATAGACATTGGTGTTGAACTGTTAACTGTGTTTCTTTGTTTTTCTACTTTTTAGTAAGAAGGTCTGTAATGCTTAACTTCTTACATTTTGTTTTTTTTCCTTTGTACCAAGGTTCTGTACCTAGGTGCCTTTGTATCTAAGATGGCAGCGTAAGTGGCAACTTGTAAACTTCTTAATGTACTCACTCATGTGTAAATGTGATAATAAACCTAAATGTAAAAATTGTCTTCATTCCAATCAAAAAGGACTCTGAGAATGATTGTTAACCATAGGTGGTCTAAGATGGTCAGGGAAGGTATCCAATCAAAAACTAAGGCATACAAAAGGGCAATAACTAGTAGGCTGGAGGACTAGGAATATTTTAGGAACCAGTTGGCCAGAGTTTATTGCCTACCCTAGTTGCCCTTGAGAAGGTGGTGGAACTGTGTAGTCCATGTGCTGTAAGTAGATCCACAATGCCCTTAGGGATGGAACTCCAAGGTCTTGACGCACAGACAGTGAAGGAATAACAATATATTTCCAGGTCAGGATGGTACGTGGCATGGAAGGGAATGTAAAGGCGAACATGGTGTTCCCATCTACCTGCTGCCTGTGTTTTTCTGGGCAGAAGTGGTTGTGGGTCTGATAGGTGCTGAATAAGGATCTTGGTTAATTTTTGCAGAGCATCTTGTCTTTTGCAATACCTAGGTCAATGCTAGGTGGTCCAAATGGTTTCCTTCCTTTGAGACTTTGTAGTGATCAATATAACAGAGTGCTAGACTATTTCAGAATCAACCACATTGCTGTGGAAGTGGAGTCATATGTAGGCCTAATCCGGAGTGAGGATGAAGCCAGGAAGGTCCAAATCGATGTCCAACAGACGAACAGTCACACTACTCCTGATTCGGAGCGTCACTGCTCCCAATTGCCCAGAGCTGTTGTGCAATGGATACCCCGATTCTCGATGGCTAAAGTTTGGGCTGCACCAGGCTCCTTGCGACGTCTTGTATTCCCACGTTGGGGGATGCTCCTCTCGTTCTCCTTTTCCCCCTGTAATGCTGTGTGTATAACTATGGGAAGACGACAACTGAGTCAGCTACTATTAGCACCTTTTTAACCTGTCCACCAACCTCCCTAATTTCCCACAATTCTTTGACACTCACATAATCCTCCTCAGTCACTTTTCATTATAGCCTTCTGTTGGATGCTCTTCCTCCTGTTGAGTTTCAGGTCCTCCATGATCTCCTTCTCAGTTTTGCTGAGCGAGTCAACTTCTCCAAAATCCTCCTCACTCCAAAATGTGTAAAATAATGTGGGATTACCAATAGGAAAAATATAACAAAGTTCTATTTCTCATTTTTGAAGTCAGTTTTAGGGCAAGAGGTAGAAGGTTTAGAGGGGAATCTAAGAGAAATATTTTCACCTAAAGTGTGTCGGGGATCTGAAACTCTTTAATAAGAGGGTGTAAAGACATAAATTATCAGCATATCCACTTATAATTTACAAGACTATTGACCACGAGTTGAAAGTAGACTTAAACTGGATGGCTACCTGTCAGATAGTACATACACAATAGGGAAAATGTGTCCTCTGTACTGCAAAGTACTACAATTGTGCATGTAGCATCTTTCACTTCTATAAACAACTGGACTTGGTTTTTAAAAAAATAGTTAAAAGGTCCAGCAATTAACCTCTTTTCAATTAAAAGCAGTGCATCAACATTTCTATTATTCAGGTAGCCACTCAGAAAGTTATATGTTTACTCAAACATTATTCACTGATACAGAATTATTTAGCCTGTTATTTGCTGTGCAGCCAATAAGCTGACTATATACTTCAAATGAGCACACAAAGCAAATTGCTTTCATCTTTCCACATAGTAAATAGTTGACTCACAAACAGAGTTGGCAATTTACACACAGACAATCACGTAAACAAAGTTTTTCTAATTGACTTTGAAATGAGGGGCTGAATTTTCATAGCCCCCACAAAAGGAAAGAACAGAGGCAAGAGCAGGAGGCTGAAAATAAATCAGCATCAGGCTGTATCACAAGGCATTCAGCCTGGTAGTGACAATAATTACCAGGGCAGGTGGAGGACAGGACAAGAATCCCACTCTCTCGCCAGTTGAGATCCATTAAACTAAAAACAAGCACCAATAGATTGTCAAAAGGGGAAGTCGTAATACTAAAATGGACACAGATTTCCAAGTTATCAGACCTTAAAACATAGGAGAAGTAGCCTATTCAGCCCTTCAAGTCTTCTCCACCAATGAGATCATAGCTGATCTGATAATCCTCAATTCTGCTTTCCTTCCTTTTCCCTAAAACCCTCAATTCCCTTACTGATTTAAAAGGTATATCTACCTCAGTCTTGAAATGCATAATGACCCACCACTGTTGTAAACAATTCAACGGATTCAGTACTGAGAAGAAATTCTTTCTCAGCTCTGGCTAAAATATGTGCCCACTTATTCTGAGATTATGCTCTCTGATCCCACATTTTCCACAAGGGGAAACAACCTACCTGCATCTACCCTGTCAAGTCCCTTAAGATGTGGAGGTGCCGGTGTCAGACTTGGGTGGACAAGGACAGAAGACACATGACACCAGGTTATAGTCCAACAGGTTTTTGAAATCACAAGACGAAAGAGCAGTGCTCCTTCGTCAGGTGAAGAGAGGTACATAGGCACAGAATTTGTAGCAGAGAGATCAAAAGATCATATGAATGGTGTGCGCGGAGTGTTGACAGGCTGAATAGCAAGTGAAGGGAAGACCTATAATCCAATTAATTGAGGCAGAGAGTTAATTACAAAAAATTAAAATTAAGGTGGTGCTGGAGGCAAACCAAATGGCTAGAATAACATGATAGATATTAGAATAGCATGCTGAGGGTCTAACCAAAGTAACAAGTAATCCAAAACTGTGCAAACTAATTAAGCTAGAGAGATCGTAACAAGTTATCAAGGTGATGGTGTCAAAACAGGACAATAAGGAAGATTTAACAGATACAAAACAATTTGGTGGGGTTACATGCAGCGCAACATGAACCCAAGATCACGGGTATGGAACTTAGTCATCAGTTTCTGTTCGGCAATTCTGCGTTACGTATCTCGAAGGCACCTTGGAGGACACTTACCTGGAGATCAGAGGCCGAATGTCCTTGACCACTGAAGTGTTCCCTGAATGGGAGGGAACATTCCAGCCTGGCAATTGTTGTGTGGGGTCCATTCATTTGTTCTCATAGCATCTGCACGGCCTTGCCAATATACCCATACCTCAGGGCATCCTTAAATGTAGCATGAGATAAACTATATTGGCACAGTCTCATTAGTATCTGCTGCTATGTACGTGGTGGGTGGTGTTTCCACATGCGATGATAGTATCCATGTCGATGATCTGACATGTCTTGCAGAGATTGCTGTGGCAGGGATGTGTGGTGTTGTGGTCGATGTTGTCCCTAAAATCGGGTAGTTCGCTGCAAACAATGGTCTGTACAAGGTTTGGCAGTTGTTTGAAGGCGAGAAGTGGAGGAGTAGGGATGATCTTAGCAAGATGTTCATTGTCATTGATAGCATGTTGAAGGCGGTGGAGAACATGGCATAGTTTCTCTGCTTCAGGGCAGTACTGGGTGACAAAGCCTACTCTATTGGTCATGCCCTGCGTCTGTCTTCTAAGGAGTTGTTGCATTTTATTGCTGTGGTATGTTGCTTAAGGATATTGTGTACTTCAATAATGTTGCTTCTATTCTTCTAAATTCCAATGTGTACAGACTCAATCTACTCATCCTTTCCACCATACCTGGCATTAGCCAGTGAATCTTCTCTGGACTGACTCCAATGCTAGAATATCTTCCTTTTAATGAAGTGCACAAAACTGTCCAGTGTTCCAGCTGTGGTCTCATTGGTGTGAGGTATAGTTTTAGCAAAACTCCCTATCTGATACTCCATTCCCTTTGACATAAAAGCTAACATTTCATTTGCCTTCCCTATTATCCGCTAAATTCGGATAGAATACATTCACTTTTCTCAAAATCATTAGTTTCTGAACTGTGGAGGAGGTGATGCACAGTTGGGAGAAACTTAAGGGTGCCCAAAGACATAAGCCCAGCTCCATAAAGGAGATCAGTGGTGCAAAAGGTACTTGGCACTCATTACAGGAGATATTTTCAGAAGGCATTTGACAAGGTGCCAAATACTAGGACATAAAAGCTCATGATTTGGGGGGGGGTAAGACATGGCATGAATGGAAGATCGCTGGCTACTAGGAAGCACAGAGTTGGAATAACTGGATCTTTTTCAGGTTGACAGGTCTCTTTATAATTTTCATAAATAACTTGGACCAACATATGATAGTAAAATTTGTTGATGACAAAAAGATAAATAAGCAGGCAAGTTGTGAAGAGGATATACGGAATAATAGGATAATAGGTTAATTGAGTGGGCAAAGATCTGGCAAATTGAACATGGTGATAAAGCATGAAATAGTCTATTTTAGCAGCAAGAAAAAAAAAGCAGATTATATAAATGGTTGCAGAGCTCAGATGTAGAGAGATCTGGGTGATCCATGGCATGTGCTGCAGAAGATTAGCATGCAAATACAGCAAGTAATCAGGAAAGGTGCATGTATGGAATGAGCTGCCAGAGGAAGTGGTGGAGGGCGGGTACAATTACAACATGTAAAAAGGCATCTGGATGGGTACATGAATAGAAAAGGTTTAGAGAGACAAGGATGAAATGTTGGCAAATGGAACCAGGTCAGAATGGAATGTCTGGTTGGTGGAGACCAGTTGGACCGAAGGGTCTGTTTCCACGCTTAGGAGTCCATGATATGTTTCATTGCAAGAAACATTCAGTACAAGGGTAGGGAGGTTAAACTTCAGTTATATAGGGCATTGGTGAGGTCTCTGGAGTACCACATAGAAGTGCTGGTCACCAAACCTACCGAAGGATGTTAATGCACTGGAAACAGTTCAGAGAAGGTTATTTTAAAAACAAGACTAATGCCTGGAATGAACTGACTGCCTTAAGAGAACATAGACAGACGTCTGTAACCTCTGGAGTTTAGAAGAGTGAGTCAGAGGTGACTTAACTGAAATATAAAAGATCCTGAGAGGCCTTGACTGGGTGGATGTGGAAAGGATGTTTCTTCTTATGGGTGAATATAAAATGAAGGTTTATAGCATAAAAATTGAGGCCACACACTGAAGGCAGAGAGAAGAGCCTTTGGAATTCTCTTCCTCAAAAGGCATTAGATGCAGAATCTTGAAAGTTTTTGAGGCATAAGTAGACAGATTCTTGATCACAAAAGGAGATGAAAGATTATTGGGTGTATGCAGGAATGCAGAGTTGAGGTTAAAATCAGAACAGCCATGGTCTTATTAAATGGCCCCATGGTCAACTCTTGTTCCTTGCCTGGATGTTTGTATGCAAGTTCTCTTGACACAGGATAGGTGGCAGAAGAGTGTATTCAGCAAATGGGCGTCAGAGTTGTCGCACCCCTGCATGACAAAGACAGAAGAGTAGGGGCAAGGCTACCAATCACAACAGAACAGCTACCAATCTAAATGGAAACTGCAGCTGGCATTGAGATCACAATGGTTAGATTTCATGCCCAGAGCAAAAAAGGCAAAACCTTTCTGAGGAGGTGTAGAACCAAGAGTATCAGAGGGAAGAGAAGCAGGAAGGGAACCAAAGCCATACCCTAAACACAATATCTACTGCCAAATACAATGGTGTCCGGAGTGGATCAAGATTCAGTGCTGCAGGTGGTTGCAATTCCCTAGGCAAAGTGGTCACTGAAATCTTTGGCCTCATCATTGAGGACCATATACTGTGAAGCACTGGACTCCATGCCCTCCCAGTATTCATCCAAACTCACTCTGGCCTTGCAATTCTTTGTTTTTGGTTCTTTCCAAAGATCAGCTATTG
Organism: Chiloscyllium plagiosum; assembly: GCF_004010195.1. Taxonomy (NCBI): domain Eukaryota; kingdom Metazoa; phylum Chordata; class Chondrichthyes; order Orectolobiformes; family Hemiscylliidae; genus Chiloscyllium; species Chiloscyllium plagiosum. The sequence goes on from NC_057732.1 coordinate 30,892,147, forward strand.
ATCTTAGCAGCATTTCACAAATGATGCATGCCACTACATCTCACAAGTCAATAATGTTCTCTTTGCCAGAGCTGGACAACACATTTATTTGATGTCAGACAGCCTTGAAAAGGACAGTGGGTATTGGGTTCCACCTCTGGTGCTGAATTTCCCCAGGTCGAGGCCATCATGTGGCCATTAAAATACCCAGTAAATGGCCAATGGCAACAGCACAGTAGGTAGTGTTCGGATTTGTTGGAGCTGTCCACTCAAGGTCAGCTGCATAATTTTGTGTACTTTTTGTCTTTTTTCTTTTCTTCTTCATCCTCAAGGCCAGAGAGCTGTCAGCAGGGCACTGGCTGCAGGGTCAGCAGTGTGGATCAGGACTCCTGGCAGCAGTGGTGGCACGCCCAGAGCCTGAATCCCTTGTGGTGGTAGGCCCAGACAGAGGGTGTGGACTCCTCGCAGCGGTAGGCACAGAGCGTGGTCTCTTGCCAGCAGCAGTGCTTTGGGACCCTGCAATTACATGGGATAACTGGTCAACAGTTTCCTCATTTCCCCACACCCGACATTATCCCAGTCCCAAGCCTCCAACTTGGCACTGCCCTCCAGACCCGTCCATCACTGCCCCCTCTGACCTATCACCTTCATCCACTTATCGCTTTCCTAGCTATCTCCCCCCAACTCCACTCCCCTTTCATTTATCTCTCAGCTCCGATCCACAAACCTCATTCCGAATGAAGGGCTTATGCCCGAATCGTCAAATCTCCTGCTCCTCGGATGCTGCCTGATCTGATGTGCTTTTCCAGCACCTCACTCTTGACTCTGATCTCTAGCATCTGCAGTCCTCACTTTGTCCCAATGGAATACTCAGTGTGGATATGAGAAGAACATATTTAAAAGGGCCTCAGTAGCAGATAGGATGAGGCTGAGGAAATTTTAAGTTACATTATGAAGCTAAAAGTAAGTGTTCTTTGTGAAAAAGAAGTCATGGGGTCAGAAGCTTCATTTGGGATCAAACAGCAAGGCCAGGTTGTGAAAAGTACCTTTCAAACTTAAACACTAGACATATCACAGAGGCAGCAAAAATAATCAAGAGTACCGGTGGGGAGTTGGAGATGAGTTCAGTCAATGTAAATATAGAATTGTTGAGCCAATTTGAGTGTCTTCAACAGTGTTATTTAATACGTTACGTACTAGCCAACCACAGCAAACTGTAATTTTGATTGATAAATTCTAAAAATGGAGTAATGGATACTTTCCTTGGCTATGTGATCACTATACTGATATTTGCATACTGATACTCTCTTTAGCCTTTTTATGTCAGAACAAAAAAAGTAGGACAGACATAAAATGTGAAAAAAATTTTTAAAAAAGGTTGGCATGCAGCTTCCAGATTGAGAAAACAAACAACAGGAACAACAGTAATTCTGACAGTATCAGGATGGAGAGGAGAGACATGATAAAGACTGCAATACAGTACACAGAAAGCACAAGAGTGAGACAATGTACAAGCAAGCACACAAAGATGGGACCGACTAAATGCAGACAGGAAACGAAAGTGAGTATATGAGATGCAGAAAGACAGCATAAAGGATTAATATGCACACGAAAGTAAGAAAGGGAAAATCCAGAGAGGGAGAGTGAGGGAAAGGTTAAGCTAACTGAATCACTCCTTTTAAAGGAAAAGTTCAATTAAAGCATTTAAAAATGGGAAAATGTGACATTAAGACAAAGGCAACTCTGGTTACATGTTCAGAAAACCACATTTTTCACTTTAAATGGTAATTAATAAATCATTAAACTGCAATCATGGCACTTGTTGATGAAACATTCACTCTCCTACAACTAGGACACAGGCTATTCAATATCTATGTTAAAGTACTGTTTCATTGTATAGGAAAGTAAGTTACAAAATTAATAATAAGTCATTCAGTAGACCTGCAACTTTTCCTGGCATTGGTTAATAAGCAGGCTTAAAATTTTTCCCTCTGTAACAGCAGGGTCAAACGTTTTGAAATTTTAACAGAAGGTTCTCTGTAAGTTCATGCTTTTTGTGCTCAATTAAAAGATTATTTTTAAAAAACTGAATTATACCAAAGAATGGTGGTAGTGGCAACTCCATTGGGGTGGGGGAGGGGGTGTAGAACTGGAGCAGATTTTCTCTCTAAACACATCCATGTAATGAGACAGAATGATGTATTCCTAGCATTCCAACTAGGATGAAGGAAAGTGGTTGACAAGCACTGAAATATTTCCTGTGGAAAAAGTGCATTAACATTAAATGTTGGCAAAGAATGAATATTATTTTCAGAAGAATTCCATTTTCCGTATTTGTCCTGACTCACCCGGTCTTCAAAACAAAGCAAAACCCTTAAAAGGTCAATAGAACTTCCCACTGAACAAAACACTTCAAAATTAATCCTTACAGGAGAAGAAAGTTGATCTGAAATACACCTAGAGTTTATAAAAGCCTTATAAGTTCATGCTATCTTTGTTTACGTGCTTGTACTTCAGAAACTAAAGGCAACTTATATGTGCAACACCACAAATATTAGCACAGTTGTAGTAATTTCATACCTGTGGATAGTAAACACCCTGAATTAATATTACTATTCAGGTAGCAATCTCACTTTTAAACCTGCTTATTAAATCTACAAAAACAACCTGCAAAAGGCCAGTGACTGCTAGACTCCACAAACTGGAATTCTGGCCACATTATGCATTCCAGTCTACAAACGACATTCTGCTGCCATGCTGCTGACTGTAGAGAACCACAGGAAAATTCTTTGGCTTAGATTGAATGGATCTTCATGCTAAGGACTAACACAAGCAGACCTCAGTAATAAATGAAAGCAGGTTATTTATTTAAAAAGCTATGTTGGCCATTTTGCTAGGATTTTTAAAGTTCACTTTTCTAAAGTAGAAATATTTCAACACTTTTCCACCTACCATAGACAAAATGAGGATAACAATCAATACTGGTGATACTGTAAAAAGAGATCAGCAAGTATAAAACTAAAATATATGAAAATTACATTTTTTGAAAGCATTTCCCGGTCATCTTACTTCCTTGGAAATTGCTATAAAACAAATACATTTGAACCATTAATCCAAGCAGTATTTAGCACAAACATTCCTGCTGAGGAATTAACCAAAATTTGAAAGATATTGTGCATTTTGTTTCAAGAACTCCCATGTGGCTGCCCACTTATTTACAACAAGCTTATTTATAACAACCTTTTAAGTGATAGCAACAATTTGCATTTACATAAGATCAGACATTTACAGTACAGAAAGCAGACCATTTAGCCCATCCTGTCCAAGCCAATAACATCCCAAAGCACTTCACAGGAGTATCATCAAACAAATTTGACACTGAGCTATTAGGAGATAGCCGAAAATTATGACTAAAGACTTTGTTGAAGAGGTAAATATTAGGAAGCACTAAACATAGGAGGAAGCAAGGCAGAAAGATTTAGGAAAAGAATTTAATGGGTTATAGCAATGAAATTAAAATAAAAAGATAATCAAGGGGCAAAGGATTAGATCCACAAAAGATATATTGGATAGTTGTAAGGGTGAAGGAGATCACAAAAGTAGTAAGGGGCAAGGCCATGTAAGGATCTAAAAACAACAAGGAGCCTTTTAAAATTGAGAAGTTGTTTAACCCTGAACCAACATAGGCCAAGAAACTAGGTGCGAGGCAAAGGTTTGGAAACTCTCAAATTTACAGACAGGACAATGTGGAAAGTTAGCCTGGATTACAGCGGAAGACTGAAATATAGGAGTAGTAAATGAGGGTTTCCGCAGATAAGCGGAGAGCAGAGGTGGAGTCAGGAAACATTACAATGATGAAGTCTGTACTAATAATCTCACAGGGAAATAGAGCTAGTGTCAGGACTAGACACTAATTTCAAGAAAAAAAATTATTAAAACAGAACACATTCAAATCTCCTTTAAGTAAAACAGCCCACAAATGTGCTCTTGGAGGTAACACGCAAAACCACACCTGTAGGAACTGAGTTTTTGTTTAATAAATCTAGGTCTATATTTGTGGGAAAAAAATTACCCACAGTATTGCTTCAAAAAACAGAAGCACTGCGTTACCATTTTGCACACCAGTTTCTAGGTCCAAACCAATGCTTAATACTTTGCCAAAAGCAAGATATTGCAGATGCTGGAAATCAAATATAAACAGAAAATGCGGAAAACATTCAGCAGGTCTGATATGTGTGAATGGAGAAAGAAAGTGAATATCTCAGATCAGTGGCCATTTATCAGATCAGAACATTTTGCTTTTAGTGAGTATTAGTTTGACTGAAACAATTACTTTTGGGTGTATCAAGAACCCCATACTCGTTATCTTGAGGGAAATCTTTGCAACAAAAAGGTACAGTTAGCACAACCTTCTTGGAGTATAACACTTCTATCTATGTAAGTGGGCATTTAATTAACAAGCTGACACAAACCAGATTCTGAAATAAAAGGTTCAGATTTTGAGTAACAGTTGTGTTTTCCATACTATTTTTAATACATTCCCAAAATGTGTTTTATAAAAAAAACTACTGTAATTATATTTTAAATGTTTTTAATTCAGAGGACATTTTAATTTGAAAACAAAAAGCCAACATTACAGAAGAGGAAGTGCTGGATGTCTTGAAACGGTTAAAGGTGGATAAATCCCCAGGACCTGATCAGGTGTACCTGAGAACTCTGTGGGAAGCTCGAGAAGTGATTCCTGGGCCTCTTGCTGAGATATTTGTATCAATAGTCACAGGTGAGATGCCGGAAGACAGGAGGTTGGCAAACGTGGTGCCACTGTTTAAGAAGGGCAGTAAAGACAAGCCAGGGAAATATAGACCGGTGAGCCTGACCTCAGTGGTGGGCAAGTTGTTGGAGGGAATCCTGAGGGACAGAATGTACATGTATTTGGAAAGGCAAGGACTGATTCGGGATAGTCAACATGGCTTTGTGCGTGGGAAATCATGTCTCACAAACTTGATTGAGTTTTTTGAAGTAGTAACAAAGAAGACTGATGAGGACAGAGCAGTAGATGTGATCTATATGGACTTCAGTAAGGCGTTCGGCAAGGTTCCCCATGGGAGCCTGATTAGCAAGGTTAGATCTCATGGAATACAGGGAGAACTAGCCATTTGGATACAGAACTGGCTCAAAGGTAGAAGACAGAGGGTGGTGGTGGAGGGGTGTTTTTCAGACTGCAGGCCTGTAACCAGTGGAGTGCCACAAGGATCGGCGCTGGGTGCTCTACTTTTTGTCATTTACATAAATGATTTGGATGCGAGCATAAGAGGTACACAGTTAGTATGATTGCAGATGAGACCAAAATTAGAGGTGTAGTGGGCAGCGAAGAGGGTTACCTCAGAATACAACAGGATCTGGACCAGATGGGCCAATGGGCTGAGAAGTGGCAGATAAATTTAATTCAGATAAATGTGAGATGCTGCATTTTGGGAAAACAAATCTGAGCAGGACTTATACACTTAATGGTAACGTCCTAGGGAGTGCTGCTGAACAAAGAGACCTTGGAGTGCAGGTTCATAGCTCCTTGAAAGTGGAGTCGCAGGTAGATAGGATAGTGAAGGCATTGGGTATGCTTTCCTTTATTGGTCAGAGTATTGAGTACAGGAGTTGGGAGGTCATGTTGCGGCTGTACAGGACATTGGTTAGGCCACTGTTGGAATATTGCGTGCAATTCTGGTCTCCTTCCTATAGGAAAGATGTTGTGAAACTTGAAAGGGTTCAGAAAAGATTTACAAGAATGTTGCCAGGATTGGAGGATTTGAGCTAAAGGGAAAGGCTGAACAGGCTGGGGCTGTTTTCCCTGGACCATCAGAGGCTGAGGGGTGACCTTATAGAGGTTTACAAAATTATGAGGGGCATTGGTAGGATAAATAGACAAAGTCTTTTCCCTGGGGAGGGGGAGTCCAGAACCAGAGGGCATAGGTTTAGGGTGAGAGGGGAAAGATATAAAAGAGACCTAAGGGGCAACGTTTTCACACGGAGGGTGGTATGTGTATGGAATGAGCTGCCAGAGGATGTGGTGGAGGCTGGTACAATTGCAACATTTAAGAGGCATTTGGATAAGTATATGAATAGGAAGGGTTTGAAGGGATATGAGCCGGGTGCTGGCAGGTGGGACTAGATTGGTTTGGGATATCTGGTCGGCATGGACAGGTTGGACCGAAGGGTCTGTTTCCATGCTGTACATCTTTATGACTCAATGACACAGTACAATCAGCCTTAGTTCAGTGGTAGCACTCTAATCAGAGTCAGAAGAGTTGTGAGTTCACATTTCATTCAACCCTATTTGCTGACAGGGCAATACTGAATCCTATTTAAAAGGCCTCCTTGATGCATTTGAGGACAGGAAGAAAATCTGAATATTGAAATTTTCTATTCAATACTTTAAATTGAAAGTTGATAGTAGATGGCACAGTGTGATTATTGGGCCACTTCATCCTTTCTGCGTACTTCAATATCTTTTAAAGATTCAAATAGATTCATTCACATCTAATCAGTTATTCCAAACATTTAAAAAAGCCTTGATCAGATACTACTTTCTTTGTATTTGATGAAACGCATCAGAATACCTCTGAAGATTCCACCAGTGGAAATACGTATCAAGGGAGGCAGAAGTAATTCGGATTTCAAGGAGTCATATCATATTCACTATATTATTAAGTCTGTTACCTCAATAGGACATTAAAAAGTGCATACATGTTAAACAAGCTGTAAAAATGCAGTGAACAGCATACTGATCAATGTCAGTATTAAAACTAAAGGTCAAGTGCAATTCTAAATCATGTTTTACAGACCATCCAATGAAGACCAAAAAGAATTAGCGGAAACATTAGTCTCCTTCAAATCATCAGAAAGTTATGCAATAATTCGACATCTACTGCAGAGAAGGCTGTTGGTACATTGATGGAGTGTTCAGGAAATTGTGGTGTCACTTGCATCCAATCTTTACTTATTGGCAATTCAAGTCATAACCATAACCATAAATACAAACCTTGATGTATTTCTGCACAATCAATGTGGCCCAGGACCTTCTAGAGGGCAGATTTAGAGGCCTCCATCAGATCGAAGGTCAAAATCATAGGTTGATACTGCTTGCAGTATTTCTTTCATTTGCTAAATGGTAAAGATTGGATATGTGCTTCACAATATGTTAAGACCACATTGGGTTTTCAGCAGAACAGCAAGTGGAGGAAGGCAGTTCAGCACAGACTTTACCTTCTTAATCCAGTAGCTTCGGGATTGGGCCTTTGCAGGCCCAAGGAATTTATCATCCTCGAGAAGGTCTTGTGTTAAGTTCAAAACAGTAAATCAAATGCAAATCACTCGCTTTAGTGCTATGGTCAGTGACTAAAGTCCTGCTAAAACTTTTTAAGGCATGAAAATTATCAAATATATTCACGCACACATACTTTATTTCAAAACAACAGTATTTAGAATCTAAAATGAACAAAATGCCACAAAAATAATGTGAGTAAAGATCAGTGCAGATTGACTAGATGCTACACAGGGAAAATTAAGAGTACTGTAGGTGTCAGACCACAGGGAAGTTAGAGGTAGAGCGTATGAGACTTCTCTGGAATGAAATAACTGTCACCATTCCATACAGTGGACTGGGGTTTAGCATCTTTCCAGTAGTGGCAGGCAACTGGAAGCTCAGGGTCATTTTTGAGAACAGAATTTCAACGCATCACTGTGTTTCCTAGCCAACATTTCTGTCTTAGGCCTACTGCAGTGGTCCAGCAGGGCTCTGTCGAAGCTGAAGAACAGCATCTTATTTTCCACGTGGGGACCACGCAGCCTTCAGAACAAGGTCAATAATTTTATGGCTTGAAAACCTTCTTCCATGTATTTTACCCATCTATAAACCCAAAGCCCTGTCATCAGGTGGGTTGCTTTCAGGACATTTTAACCTACTTAAAGTCCCCATTAGCAGCTTTTCTTTCTCCCTGGCTTACCATCATCCAGCCCTTTGTCTACCTAACTATATTTCTCTGTTTCTCTCCACCTATCACTTACTCCTTTAGCAACAGCCACCTCCAACTCCCTGTCGTTAACATATAGTCCACCTTTTCAGAGTTACCATCAGCTTTGAAGGGTCACTGGATCCAAAATAATAACTGCCTTCTCTCCACAGATGCTGCCACACCTGCTGAGTTTCTCCAGCAATTTCTGTTTTTGTTTCAGATTTCCAGCATCTGTTTTAAATTTAAATGCTAGGCAAGTTAACACAATTCTTTTCCTTATACATTAAAAATGAAACTTTAAGTTTCAGAAATTTGAGTTCTTTCCCCTCAGCAGGAATGGCTCAGACTAGTGTCCTGGGCTCAACAATCTACAGCTGCTTTATTAATGACTTTCTCTCCATAAAGGTCAGAGGCAAAGATGTTCACCACAAATTACAAAACTTTCAGCAACACTTGCAACTCAGACTCTCACACAGTTGTGACCATATGCAGCAGGATCTGGACAAAATCCACGTTTGGACTGATAAGTGGCAAGGTGCATCAATAACCATCTTGAACAAGAGAGAATCTAACCATCTCCCCCTGACATTCAATGAAATTATCATTGAATTCACTATTTTCAACAACCTGGGAGGTTATTATTAGCCAGAAACTGAACTGCACTGGGCATTTGGTATGCACATATAAGAACAGGTCAGAAGTTGAAACATTCTGTAGCAGGTAACCCATTTCTAATCTCCCCAATGCTTGTCCACAATCTACAAGGCACAATTTGCTACATATTCCCACTTTCCTGGAGAAACGCAACTCCAAAAACATTCAACAAGCTCAACACCATCCAGAAACATAGAAAATAACTTTTAGCCATTCAGCCCTTCAAGACTACTCCACCATTCAATATGATCATGGCTGAACATCCAACTCAGTATTCTGATCCCACTTTCTTCCCATACCTTTTAATTTCTTTAGCCCCAAGACTATAACTAATTTCTTCATGAAATAATTCAATGTTCTGGCTTCAAGTTCTTTCTGTGATAGAGAATACCAGGTTAGTTAGTCTCTGGGCAAGCACATTTCTCCTCATCTATGTCTTAAATGGCTTACCCATAGCCTTGAACTCTGATCCCTAGTTCTGGACTCCCCATCATCAAGAACATCCTTCCTGCAATTACCTATTCTGCAGTGTTGCAAGAATTTTATAGGTTTCTATGAGATCCCAACACATTCTTCTAAACTTCTGTAAATATAATCCTAACCAATCCAGTCTCTCTATATCTCAGCTCAGGTAAACCATCACTTCACTCTCTCCATAGGCAAAACATTCGTCCTCAGATAAAGAGTTCAAAACTGCAAACAATACTTCAGATGTGGTCTCACCAAAACTGCAGCAGGTTTTCTTACTCCTGTATTTGAATCTTCTCACTATGAAGGCCTTCTTCACCGCCTGCTGCACCTGCATGTTTACCTCCAGCAAATGGTGTAACAAGAACATCAAGGTCTCGTTGCACCACTCCCCTTTCCCAATCTATCACCATTCAGGTTGATATCTGTCTTCGTTTTTTCCACTGAAGTGGATAATGTCACATTTCACAACATTATACTTCATCTGCCATGTATTTGTCCACACATTCAACTTAACAAAATCACATTGAAACATCTCTGCATCCTCTTCACAGTTCACCTTCCCACCCATTCTTGTGTTTCTGCAACTTGGAGATATTACATTTTAGTAATCTCATCAAAATAATTAATATATATTATGAAAAGCTGGGATCATGGCACGGATCCCTGCAATACACCACAAGTCACTGCCTACCACTCAGAAAAAAGATCCATTTGTTCCTACTCTTATTTTCTATCAGTTAGCCAGTTTTCAATCCATGTCAGTACACTATCCGCAATCCCATGCACTTTAATTTTGCTCATTAACGTCTTACGTGGGACCTTTAAAAAAGCCTTCTGAAAGTAGAGCAAAAGCAAAGCAGCTGTTTGATTGGCAACCCATTGAACACCTTAAACATTCACTCCTACCATCACTAGCAACACTGTATACCTATCCATCAGAGTCATTGCAACAATGCACAAAGAATCTTCAGAGAGCACCTTCCAAACCTGTGAACACTACCGTTTAGAAGGACAAAGGATGCAGGTACATAGGAATACCATCACCATCTAAATGGTGGCCTAGCCAACAGAATCCATATCGCATGAATAAACCAGAAAAAGGGATAATCAGACGTCTATCCATCTGTAACTATGCACCATTTTTCTTTCTTAGGAAAATGACATTGAGTGGCTTGGAATGTGGTCCAAACCAAGTCATTCTTCCCAGCCCAGAGGCTCATTTGAAACATGCTTGGATGAGATGATAATTCACATTGCTAACAGCCTAACAAGACCCTCAAATCCTGCATGTGGGCAACAGGGACACCCTTGTGCAACAAGTACTTTAAGGTTCTGCATCTATGCCCTCCACCCATTCACTCCCTTCAATAAGTTGTATCCTTCTAGGGCTTCATTATCCTCAAAATGCACATCTCTCTGAAGGGTCAAATTATGGACAGCAGGGCAGATTATGTCTGAGTGAGACCTTTGCAGAAAAGCATTGCAATACACTAATCAACCAGTTCAGGCATCGATACCATTTCTTCAGAAGCCCAAAGACCTAATTAATGTTTGTCTGAATGAGCAAATTGTTTCAGACCGATACCTCATTCTCAAGTTCTCATAGAAAAACACATAACTAGCTCTTGAAGGGATAGCCCTAGGCCCTAGATGTCATCATGTAGCTTGGAAGTAAAGAGCTGCAGAAGATGAAGGAGTCATGGCACTTGCCAGGAAAACAAAGCATACATGGAAGAAGATCTTAAGAGAATGGAAGCTTCTCCTGTTGATGAATCTCACTGGATAGTCAGTACCTTGATGGTATATGGGTGCAATCGATGGTGCCATGCTTCAGAAATGGACACAAAATTGCTCTGTGCCTTTGAAACACCAACTTGTGTGCTAAAGTCTGTTATATCAAATTACTCCTTCAAAGGGCTCACCTAATCCATGGCAGAGCCATTACTGGCTTCCTACTGTGTGCAGCTGTCTGCCTTAGTCAACGTATACAACTTGTACACCACAATCAAAATCAGAACACACCCCTTACTGAGCTCTCATTGAATACTTTAACAATAGTAATTGACCTTAATAGATCAGGCAAGATCATGACATTGTATTCCCACCACTATGGCACCATGAAACTGGCACACTGGTACGTTTATTCCCATTTATCTTGGCCTCCACTCCAAACTTAGCCCAAACTACAACTCTGGGGATGCAACAAGTCCCTTTTGTGGTCTAAATTATTTATTATGGTGAAGAAGCATGTGAAAGCATGAGGGAATAAAGTTATTCTATTTTGCTATCACAAGTGAAGTTAGTGTACATGATGCAATTAGATCTTAATTTAACCAATGGAACCCTCCTCCAAAACTCTCCCTATCTCAGAGTATGCTTTAATTATTTCCTGTTCAACTTCATGTGTTAACGAGCTGTGGGTATGACAGAGCAGTTGCCTTGCCTAAGCCTAAGGCTTACCACTCACTTTCAATGGTGTGGCCCTTTTTTTGGAACAATCCAAAACTGACTTTGCTAACTTTCTTGCATGTCTTAAACAACTGCTGCCTTTACAAAAGGAAACACAAATTTTCTTTTAAAGTACAAAACTTAAGCAACGTTTTACTCTAAATTCGTTCAGTAAAAAAAAACATCCAATCAAAACCCCCAGAACATGACTATTTGAGATCTGCACCTACTAGAAATGTCTCAGATGACAAGTGAAAATGTCTCTAAATAAAGATGAATTTTGACTTTATGAATTTTTGATTAAGTAAATAGTCAGTCCAAAACATTATTAACATGATAATTAGGTCATGTACCATAATATTCTAACAACAATTTTCCTGCCAGATTTCAATCCAGTGGACTGAATTTGGGACTTTACTTTCAAGCTCACTCCACATCTGGTTCAGAATGTCACACAAATTCATTAAAAAAAAAGTTATTCAGATTCACAAAACATTAAATGCCAGTGTTCAATCACCACTGCAACAGTGTCAAATAATTATATTACATGACTCTATAAGGCATATAAAACCCACAAAATTAAAACTGATTTACAGCTATGGTGCAACTATTTCATGGTAAACTGAAAAAGGAAATGAAACAGGTTTCCTTCATTAAGTTAGTATGCTTCTGACAGGATACATAGCGATCATATCAAATATAAAAAGCAGAATGTGATGCCTTCCATACTGAATAGCTCATGAATATTTATTATCAATGCTCACAACGGCCTTTGGAATCTCTTGAAAATTGAGCATGTGAATCCCAGAAAGACAGTTGCAGAAAATCTAATGCCAAGATGAAAATGTAATGTTTTACATGATTACCTAATTTGTATACACATGATGAAAAATAGGAATCTAAATGTTATGATGGATTGAATACCAAAATTTACACATCAATTGCATAAAACAGAAGCAAGTGTGGTACCATTATAACTAATCTGTATCTGGCTGGCGTTAAAAAGCTATTACATTAACACCATCCATAAAATGGGATCATTCTGAAGTTAATCTGAATTAATATTTATGGACCAAATTTTCCAAGGTACCAACAGTACAGGTAGATTTATTCAGTGACATTATCAAATACCTAAGCTGACACAGCAGTAAAACTAAATGACCTGATAACAAAGTCTATGATTTAGACACACTTAAAATGTTTGACTGTGTCACTTCCCATCTGGTTAGATAGCGCTAACTATTTTCTTCATTATTAGGAAGACAAAATTACATATTCTGGGATTAATGGCAAAATATATCATCATTTGATTCACAAATCTATTTTCAATCACTACACTCTGCAATACCCAGACTTCACCAGCATTTTTACTCATTTAAGCAAAGTTTCTATCTCTGTTCCAACTAATCTCTTGATCATTTACTCCTCCCCCATGTTCTTCGGAGATTTTCTTGTCGAAACATTGTATTTTTAAGCTTATTTAATCACTGTCCCCAGAAACTGGTATTCAATAATTTCAATTTGTATCTAATTCATACGATCCACTCACCCACAAGAGTCACTTGCCCCTCACTCAATTCAACACTATGTTATCCACCCCATGTCTACAGTTATCCTTTTGACCTTGGCATCATACAAAGCCCTTTTACCTGAAGTCACACTCGCTGATTCTTTAATTATATGATTATCCTTAACAATACCTTTCACAAGATCTGCTTCCACTCTCGTCATGCTTATGGATTTCTGCCAAGAACAGAATCACTCTCTTTTCAATGTGCTTACTCAGATGGAATCTATAAATGCCCAACCTCAGAGTCCTCTAGTGTGCCAACACTGCTTGATTTAACCTGGATAACATCACCTATTTGCATCCCAACTACATTCCTACAATCCAACCCATTTTCCAGCACTGCTGGATCCTTTCAGGGAAGGAAAAAAATAACTTATTCTGCTGGATAAATGCATGGCATAAATGTGTACTAAAACATACAAACAAAGAAAACTCCAGGTTCAATTCCTGGATGTGCCGAGTTCGGAAATCTCAGCTAGGACAACAAAACAGTCATCAAACTTGCAGGTTAGAGAACAAATTATTTCTACTTGCAATCATCATTCAATGACTCCTAGAATGTGCTGAGAATGTGTTGCTGGAAAAGCACAGCAGGTCAGGCAGCATCTGAAGAGCAGGAAAATCGACGTTTCTGGCAAAAGCCCTTCATCAGGAATTCGGCTGGGAGCCTCTGGGGTGGAGAGTGGGGCTGGGGAGAAGGTAGCTGAGACTGTAATAGGTGGATGGAGGTGGGGGTAAAGATGATAGGTTAGAGAGGAGGGTAGAGCGGATAGGTGGGAAGGAAGGTTGACAGGTGGGACAGGTCATGAGGGCATTGCTGAACTGGAAGGTTGGAACTGAGGTAAGGTTGGGGAAGAGGAAATGAGGAAACTGGTGAAGTCCACATTGATGCCCTGGGGTTAAAGGGTCCCGAGGAGGGAGATAAGGCATTCTTCCTCCAGGTGTCAGGTGGTGAAAGAGTGGCGATGGAGGAGGCCCAGGATCTGCATGTCCTCGGCAGAGTGGGAGGGGAAGTTGAAGTGTTCAGCCACAGGGCAGTGGGTTGGTTGGTGTGGGTGTCCTGGAGATGTTCTCTAAAGCGCTCTGCGAGAAGGCATCGAGTCTCCCCAATGTAGAGAAGACCGCATTGGGAGCAGTGGATAACCAGATAACAGAGCAATGCAGAGCCCTCTAGTTCTGGACTCCACCACCCCAGGGAAAAGACCTTGTCTTTTCACCCTTTCCATGCCTCTGATAATTTTATAAATCAATATAAAGTCACCCCACTGCCTCTGACACTCCAGGGAAAACAGCCCCAGCCTATTCAGCCTCTCCCTATAGCTCAAGTCCTCCAACCCTGGCAACATCCCTGTAAATCTTTTCTGAACCCTTTCAAGTTCACAGCATCCTTCCTGTAGGAGGGAGAATAGAATTGCATACAATATTCCAAAACGTGGCCTAACCAATGTCCTGTACAACCACAACATGACTTCCCAACCCCTACACTCGATGCTCTGACCAATAAAGAAAAGCATTCCAAACGCCTTCTTCTGCACTCCACTTTCAAGGAGCTATAAACCTGCACTTCAAGGTCTCTTTGTTCAGCAACACTCACCAGGACATTACCATTAAGTGTACAAGTCATGCTCTGAGTTGCCTTTCCAAAATGCAGCATTTTAGATTTATCTAAATAAAACTCCATCTGCCACACCTGGTCCATTGGCCCATCTAATCAAGAACCTGTTGTACTCTGAGGTAATCTTCTTCGCTGTCCACTACACCTCCAATTTTGGTGTCATCTGCAAACTTACTATTATCCTATGTTCACATCCAAATAATTTATATAAATGACAAAAAGCAGTGGACCCAGCACCAATTCTTGTGGCACACCACTGGTCACAGGCCTCCAGTCTGAAAAGCAACCCTCCACCACCATCCTCCATCTTCTACCTTCAAGCAAGTTCTGTATCCAAATGGCTAGTTCTCCCTGTATTCCATGAGATCTAACCTTGTTAACCAATCTACCACGAGGAGCCTGTTGAATGCCTTACTGAAGGCCATATAGATCACCTTGACCACTCCACCCTCATCACTCCTCTGTTACTTCTTCAAAATACTCAATCAAGTTAGTGAGACACGATTTCCCACATACAAAGCCATGTTGACTATCCCTAATCCTTCCTGATGAAGGGCTTTTCCCGAAACGTCGATTCTCCTGCTCCTCGGATGCTGCCTGACCTGCTACGCTTTTCCAGAACCGCACTTTCGACTCTGATCTCCAGCATCTGTAGTCCTCACTTTATCCCTATCCTTGCCTTCCCAAATACATTAAAATCCTGCCCATCAAGATTCCCTCCAATAATTTGCCCACCACCAATGTCAGGCTCACCAGTCTATAGTTCCCTGGTTTTTCCTTATCACCTTTCTTAAATAGTGGTACCACGTTAGCCAACCGCCAGCCTTCTCAGAAAGGGGCCCAGCAATCATTTAGATCATAGAGATGTACAGCATGGAAACAGAGCCTTCAGTGCAACTCGTCCATGCTGACCAGATATCCCCACCTAATCTAATCCCATTTGCCAGCACTTGGCCCATATCCTTCCGAACCTTTTCTACTGCCTTTCAAATGTTGCAATTGTACCTGCCTTCACCAATAATTCCTCTGGCAGCTCATTCCCTGCACGCACCACCCTCGTATGAAAATGTTGCCCCTTCAGTCCCTTTTATATCTTTCCCCTCTCACCCTAAACCATGATCTCTAGTTCTGGACTCCCCCATCCAGGGAAAAGACTTTGTCTATTTATCCTATCCATGGCCCTCATGATTTTATAAACCTATATAAAGGTCACCTCTCAGCCTCCGACGCTCCAGCGAAAACAACCACAGCCTATTCAGCTTCTCCCGGTAGCACAAATCCTTGTAAATCTTTTCTGAACCCTTTCAAGTTTCACAACATCCTTCCAATAGGAAGGAGACCAGAACTCCAAGCAATAGTCCAAAAGTGGCCTAACCAACATCCTGTACAGCTGTAACATGACGTCCAACTCCTGTACTCAATACTCTGACCAATAAAGGAAAGCATACCAAATGCCTTCTTAACTATCCTACCTACCTGCAATTCGACATTTCCCCGGCTCTTAGGAAAGACATCAGCAGGCTGGCAAAACATATGGATCTCTACCTCAGTATGAGTTAACGCTTTTAAATGAATTGCAAAAAACAATTACATCACTTTGCCAAAAAAAACTACCATGAGGAAAAATCTAACTTAAAATAAAAGTCCAACTGAGTTGTCATGGGGATGCATGATCACCACGGATTACTGCTTAGGACCAGTCAGTAACATCTGACATTACTCGAGAGGCACACCTTTGTTGTTTTGTTTCTTCAATATCCTTAACAAAACAGAACTACAAGCTGTGGCCTCTTCCCTCACACAAATTAGAGTAGTTCCTAAAAATAAAACTTCTTAATTTTCTTTTATGTTGAACTTTTATTTATGATTCTCTCAAGTCTGTAACACATACTTAAGTCCCCTGTACCTCAGATGATGCCAAAGAAATGTTTCACAGCGCTCATTCAAGGCTAATTCAATTCATCGCAACATGAAAGGCACCTCCTTAAATATCAATTTCACTCATTTCTATCTCTAGGCATGTTGCCCTTAGCTTCTATTTCTCTTATCAAAACTCAAATTCTAATTGTTTCAGATTTTTCCATCCTTACTGTACAGGTCACTCAAACAATCCAGTACATAATGCATATATTGACGATGTTCCTTATGTTCACTTTAGCGCGTGTAGCTATAAATTCCCCCTTCATCTTATTAGATGTATTTGATATTATTTTGCTCTTATAACCTTGACAGCTGTCTGAAATTTTCAATATTTGTCAAACAAAATCATCTAGTCTATTTGATCAACTTCAAAATTATCATATCAGCAATATTCATACCACGTTATTTTCTACCAGTACCCTGAGAAATCTATCAATCAGCCTGATCATTCGGCTAAACTCATAAGTTTTTGCCTCATGCTTAACTTAAACTGTTACTTTGTAACTGCACCCTACTGCTGAATTTCTCTAATCATGGTCTCAGGTACCTTTTGTGGGAATGCATTGTCAATAATCACAAATGAGACACATCCACTCTGGCAGACGTTGGCATGATGAATAAGTTAGCATCGAATAGTTGACATTAAAACAAATTTCATGGGCATCTACCTTCCTTTTGGTTAGCTAACATTTCAGTGCTGACATTTTTCAGACAAGTCTTTCTAATATGGAATTTTACATGGCTTTTGCCTCTGATCTTTTTTGCATAAATTACATCCTCCATTTATTAGTCAATCCCCAGCTATTCATTTGATGAAAATTCCAATCTAGTTCATCAATTTTCTTTAAATATACTTACAACATAGAGTACATACTGATCTCATAACTTACAATGGGGTAAAGAAAATGTTGCTTCTTTCAAATTTTTTAAGTCCCAGTTACTTGTGGTAAGTCTAACCAGCATCCAACTCTTTCATTGTTGCTATATTATTTGCTGCTCTCAACAGCTTTGGTCTTACTATCTTTCTGCTCTCAAAAGAAAATCTTACACTGTCCTCCAATGCTAAAGCATTTGCTTTCTCTCCAATTCTCAATCGGGTCCAAGACTATCCAAGATGTAAAAGCTTTTTGTCATGTGCCATCTCACAGCTGCCCCATACTTTGACACCTATTATAGTATACTTTGCCCTTTAAGAAGTAGATTCGCAAATGAAGTGAAATGAAGAACGGGAAATAATTTGTGCAGAACATTTTTGAATCTACCTATAAATAATGTCTCAAACTCTTGGATGCAAGTAGCAAAAATTAATCATAATTTTCTTCAGTTTTCACAACTTTATTTTCTACCCATTGACTACTTCTGACCTCACATGCAGAGCTGATGTTGTTCAAAACAATGAGAAAAAAATATGCTTACTGTGCTTGGCAACAGGCCACATGAACTTATCACCTGTGGCTCATGTTGATTGGCTCACTTTTAACTAAACTCTACAGATGGCTAGTATTCAATTCTGTTACCCACTAGAAAGCTCTCTTCTTTAATCTCTTCTTCAACATATGTTTGGAATCCGTTAAAATGACGGATAAAATAAAATAAAACAAAAAAAGAGGGAATACAGAGTTGAACGCATACAGATTGCTACACAGTACCAACAAAATAAAAGCCTTCTAGGATGCTGATAATCCAAGGTCACTCATGCGAAAATCAAAGTCTTGGAAAACACAGCCAACAGTCATTCAACAACCAATGTCATCTGTAGCATCATCTCATCAGGGACAGTTCAGTTATTTGTGCGGGGGGGGGGGGGAACAAAATGTTTTATTTCTGAACCATTTACAGAAATATAAAAGGAGACAAAAAAAATTCATTCAGTATCAGGTTCAAATATTTGTGTCACTTAAGAACTCAAATCTAAATGTTGGTTGAATCTTAGCCCCAAAGTTGGCGACCACATTTCAATTCCTTGGCATTTCAGTTGTGTGCGGAAAAATGCAAATAGAAGTACAGCCGACTTCTCTTGAATAAAAGGAGGGAATCACTTTTAAACCTCCCAGTAAAATCTCGGAATCATCCTAAGATAAAAAGAAATCGATTAACTACCTCCATGCAACAACAAAAATATCTTCTACTAGAGACTTAATCGATAGGCCTTAACAAGATCAAAGTGTCAGATTTACATTAGAAATTACTGTGGCTTTTCCAGTAATAAAACACATAGAAATAAGGTTGTCTTAAATGATCAAGGGTGTATTCTTCCAGCAAATCCCAACACCTTCATCCATTTCTATTCTATATCATTATCTCTTAGCGACAATAGTATCCAAAGACAATCCGTTTTTGTTTAAATTATTCTTTCAAATGGTCGCGACGTTATCACTTACCAACATATTACATTTCCCCTCTCATTTCCATTTCTGTTGAGTCAGCTCTTTCTCTGAAGCGGTGATTAACTGCCAAATCCTCAGCTTCCTTGCTCCTTTTAATTTTGAATCACGTCTGTTTCCAACTGAGGAGGCTGCAGTCGAGCTCGCGCAGAGTAACAGCCTTTCCCGTCCGTCCTCCAGACAAGCGCCAACCTACCGTAATACTCCAGATTGCAGCCCCTTTACCGTAATACACAACTAACCCACCTACCGCACAATACCGCAATATAACAAATATACAGCCAAAAATACCGCAATACATCAAATATACCACACCCGCTAGGCATTTCAGTCAAACGACCGTCGTATTTCGAATTCATTTCCAAACATATAGGTGCATCGACTTCCCTCAGTCTAACTGTAAGTCACGTCACCCACTCTCTAGCAGATCTGTAATTTCATAAATTGTACAGCCTCCAGGGTCTAGAATGCAGCATCATCTCCCAAAACATTGTTTTGATCAAAATCAGTCATTTTACTTTGGAATTTTGACTTTTGTTAAAGTGCCCCTTAGGGACTTTCTGCACTAATTTTGTTTAATTTGATTATTTTAAGATAGTTATAGCCAAACCATCTCATGTACCAGAACCAGAGATAAATTACATATAGAGAGGCGATTCAGACAATCATGACTGTTAGCTGAATAAACTAGCTACCCCTACCAACCCCATTTTCCAACACCTGGTCCATAACCTTGTGGGTATCAACACTTCAGGTGCAAATCCAGACTCAGTGATTCCCCCCTTTTATTCTGGAAAAGTCAGCTGTTGTATTGTCTCTCTTTGCATTTTTCTGCGCACAACTGAAATGCCAAGGAATTGGAAATGTGGCCATGAGTTTTGTGCCAGTACCAGAAAAGATCAATCAACATTTCAGCTTGAGTTCTAGTTCAAGCAGCAAAAATCTTTGAAGCTGATACTTAATAGATTTTTTGATCTCATTTTTGTATTTTTGTAAATGATTCTGAAATAAAACATTTGTTCCCCCACACCCCATCTCCGCACAACCTGAGTCTCCAGACTCCACATTAGGGTTTCAGTTGGAGATGGGAATCAAGGCCAGTTGTGTTATGTTGTGGAGGCGATTGTTTTAACAGAGAAGATGTGGAAATAGAAAGCAACCTGTGGGTCAAACAGATTGTAAATGTTATATACAACCTCCATTTCAACATCCAAATTGGGAAGTGAATTCCAGACACTCAATACCCTCTTATCCCCTCTAATCCTTCTTAAATTCCATCACCTTAAATCTATGCCCTTCCCCACTCCCTCCCCAGTAATTGACATCTCCATGAAGAGAAACAGGTCTTCCCTGTGTACTTTATCCAAGCCCCTCATTGTTTTGTACACATCAATCAAGTCACCCCCTCAACATCCTCTGTTCTAAGGCAAACAACCTTAGGCTAACCAATCCTACCTCATAGTGCAATTTCCAAGCCTTGGTGTAAGATCAAGCAAAAATTCCCAATATTAAAACACTTGGACAAAACCCTAGACTTTCAAAACTTTTAAAAGAAAAAGACAGCTCTATATTCTGTGGGAAATCTGCAACATAACCAGCAGATCAGAGATTGCAGCCTGGGGCTATTGTTCAGCCTGGAATCCTAAATTACACCTCCTCTCGGGAAGAAAAATCAATTGAAACCAACAGACCTTAGCCTGAGACAGCTTTTACACCTTGGGCTACACAGTGGAGACAGAATGGGGCCCATAGAGATACTAGACATTCAACCTTGATCAAAACCCATTCACACATTCTAAACATAGTAAAGCTAATTAGTTTCAGAAAAAAACCTCAACAGCTCAATAAAACTTTGTTTTATTTTAAAATCTCACACAATAATGCATCTTCATAACACTTTATTGAAAGTTTGGTGGAGCATTACAACAAGAACATGCCTTTACCATTGCAAACTGTACCAAAGTACTTCACAGGGGTATTATGAAACAATGTTTTAGGAACATTTGCTTCCTGTTCCTCCTACCCTTCCTCAGAGACATAGAACATAGAATAGTACAACAAGAACAGGCCCTTTGGCCATCGATGTTGTGCTGACCTTTTATCCTACTCTAAGATCAATCTAACCTTCATACCCTTCATTTTACTATCAGCTATGTGCCTATCCACGAGCCACTCAAATGTCCCTAATGTATCTACTGCTACCACTGGCAGTGCACTCTCTGTGTAAAGAACTGACCTCTCACATCTCCTCTAAAGCTTCCTCCAAACACCTTAAAATTATGCCATTTCTGCCTTGGGAAAGTGTCCCTGACTATTCACTCTGTCTATGTCTCTCATCATCTTGCACACCGCTATCAAGTCACCTCTCCAATGAGAAAAGCCCTAGCTCCCTCAACCTTTCTTCATAAGACATGCTCTCCAGTTCAAGCAGCATCATGGCAAATCTCCTCTGCACCCTCTCTAAAGTTTCTACATCCTTCCTATAATGAGGCTATCAGAACTGAATACAATTTTCCAAGTGTCGCCTAACCAGGGCTCTATAGAGCTGCAGCATAACCTCACGGCTCTTAAACTCAATCCCCCTGCTAATGAAAGCCAACACACCATTCGCCTTCTTAACAACCCTATCAACTTGAGTGGTTACTTTGAGGGTTCTAAGGATTTGGACCCCAAGATCCCTCTGTTTCTCCACACTGCCAAGAATCCTGCCTTTAACCCTATTTTCTGCATTCAAATTCAACCTTGCAAAATGAATCACTTCACACTTTTCCAGGTTGAACTCCATCTGCCTCTTCTCAGCCCAGTTCTGCATCCTGTCAATGTCCTGTTGCAACTACATCAGCCCTCCACCACTCCATCAATCTTTGTGTCATCAGCAAGCTTACCAACCCACCCTTTCACTTCTTCATCTAAGTCATTTATAAAACTCACAAACTGCAGAGGTCCCAGAAAATATCCCTGTGGAATACCACTGGTCACGGAGCTCAAGGCTGAATACTTTCCATCAACTACCATCCTCTGTTTTCTATGGCCAGCCAATTCTGTATCCAGACAGCCAAATTTCCCTGTATCCCATGCCACCTTACTTTCTGAATGAGCCTACAAGGGGAAACCTTATGAAACACCTTACTAAAATCCATGTTCACCATTTCCACTGCTCTACCTTCATCAATGCTTTTTGTCACATTCTCATATAATGGGTGTGAAGGAAGGGTAGGAACATTCACAAGCAGGCTCACCACACTCATAGGAGTGGCTAATTCTGTTTGTTCTCACCTTTACCTGGTTTCAAGTTTCCCTAGTTTTATTCCCAGCCCATCCTCATCCTTTCCCATAACTTCCATAATTCTAACTCAGTTATGGTCACTATCTCCAAAATGCTCTTGTACTGAAATAAGCATAGAGATAGTAAGCAAGTGGTTAAAAAGGAATAAGGACAAAGAATAGAAGTTCAAAGTAACTTGCTATATCCCATATTCTAAACAAATGAACAGAGACAATGTGGGATGGGTGGTGTTCAACTCAGGCATTCCAACAGGGCAAAAACTGGCAAGAAGGCCACTGTCACACAGCCAGATGACTTAAAACAACATCTATTTACCTCCCTAAACTTTTTACACAAAATAAACACACATTCTTTGCTACCTTTGGAAAAACAATACTAAGTCTTCGTAAAGCAATTACCAAATATAATTACCATTATGCAATTATCAGTTATTAAGTGGCAGATGGAGTTTAATTCAGATAAATGCGAGGTGCTGCATTTTGAGAAAGCAAATCTGAGCAGGACTTATTAACTTAATGATACGATCCTAGGGAGTGTTGCTGAACAAAGAGATCTTGGAGTGCAGGTTTATAGCTCCTTAAAGGGGAGTCACAGGTAGATAGGATAGTGAAGAAGGCATTTGGTATGCTTTCCTTTATTGGTCAGAGTATTGAGTACAGGAGTTGGGAGGTCATGTTGTGGCTGTACAGGACATTGGTTAGGCCACTGTTGGAATATTGCTTGCAATTCTGGTCTCCTTCCTATCAGAAAGATGTTGTGAAACTTGAAAGGGTTCAGAAAAGATTTACAAGGATGTTGCCAGGGTTGGAAGATTTGAGCGAGAGGGAGAGGCTGAACAGGCTGGGGCTGTTTTCCCTGGAGCGTCGGAGGCTGAGGGGTGACGTTATAGAGGTTTACAAAATTATGAGGGGCATGGATAGGGTAAATAGGCAAAGTCTTTTCTCTGGGGTCAGGGAGTCCAGAACTAGAAAGTTTAGGGTGAGAGGGGAAAGATATAAAAGAGACCTACGGGGCAACTTTTTCACACAGAGGGTGGTATGTGTATGGAATGAGCTGCCAGAGTAAGTGGTGGAGGCTGGTACAATTGCAACATTTAAGAGGCATTTGGATGGGTATATGAATAGGAAGGGTTTGGAGGGATATGGGCCAGGTGCTGGCAGGTGGGACGAGATTGGTTTGGGATATCTGGTCGGCATGGACGGGTTGGACCGAAGGGTCTGTTTCCATGCTGTACATCTCTATGACTCTAATTATCCACAGCACAGGAGGCAATTGCGTTTTGGCTTTTGTCTATCTGATACTGTTAGCTGTAACTAATAATGAAACATATACAAACCATGCTCATTTTGAACTTTACTGGAGATGCACCTGGATTGCCCAATTCCTGCATGTATGCTTAATAAAACTACTTGAACATTGCACCTCAATTCCAAGTGTCAAAATTTTATTTAAGTATCTGCTCGGACCTTTTGTGTTCAACCTTTCTCAACAACATAGGTTCTTTGTCACATGAGTGAGTTGAGCGAGCTTTCTCCAATCTGCTTCTAATGCAATGACATCCTCTTTAAATGAGAAACCAAAATTGTAGTACTCCAGATGTAGTCTTGCATCTTATTGAAAGAAGGCCTGTTTGACTATGCAGCCAACACTCAGTACAAAAACGGGAGTGTCAGTCTTGAGTACTACACCATATGAAAATGAAAAAATTATGTGGATGCTGTAAATCTGAAACAAAAACAGAAATTGCTGGAAAACCTCAGCCTGTCTGGCAGCATCTGTAGAGAGAAATTGGAGTTAATGTTTTGGATCCAATGACCTTTCTTCAGAACGGTTTTTTAGTTCTGAAGAAGGGTCACTGGACTCAAACATTAACTCTGATTTTTCCCTTCAAAGATGCTGCCAGACTATGTGAAGGTAACTAGGGGCAGCAAATGTGTGGTAGCCTTGCCTAACTAGTGGCTGGTATTGTGTGTATATTTTGGCTTGTGGAAATGGATTGAGTAATGTCTGGTAATGGCAAAGGTATGAGTTAGGTTTCAGGTGGAAGGTGGGAGTTGAGGCCAGTTGTGTTATGGTGTGCAGGCAGTTAGCTTTTGTAACACAGAAGATATGGAAATAGAAATTGGTCTGTGGGTCAAACAGATTATAAACGTTGTGTGCAGTCTGATTGAGTTGGTAGTGGTTGGGGAGGTTGAAGTCAGAAGCTAGAATGTAGAGTCTATGAAAGGAGCCGAGGAGAGTGGATTCAGTCTTCCTGTGCTTATCTGGAGAAGTTAAGATCATCCAAACAATCAGGCTGAGTAGATGTAGTGGAAGTGTCAAAAGAGCTCTCAGATAAATAGAGTTTGGTATCATTGGTGTATCATGCTAACCTAACCATGTCTGATTTTATTTTGAATATCATTATTTAAGCAAAGTTTTGTCAGTAGGACTCAAAACCTGACCCTGAGATTGAGTCCCATCATCTACCAATTGAACTAACCAGGCTACAGAGGAATTTCCTGCACAAAGCTTTTCCAACTTGTTCACTGGTTCAACTTACTCCAGTAGATCAAAACAAAAATCCACCCTCTTTCACTCTCTCTCTCTTTCGCAAGCTCTTCTCTCTATGTAAGTTGGGGCTCTTCTTTTCCTCATACATAAAGCATTCCTTCACCCTTTTCCATCTCAATAAATGCTGGTATTAAACTTCCTTCTTTTATCTCTTATTGGTGTCCTTCCATTGTCATTGAAGTTAAAAATCACATAACACCAGGTTATAGTCCAGCATGTTACTTCGAAGCACTAACTTCCAAATAAACCTGTTGGACTATAACCTGGTGTTGTGTGATTTTTAACTTTGTCCACCCCAGTCCAACACCGGCACCTCCAAATCATGATTGTCATTGAAGTCACTGTTGCAATGTGTGAATCAGCAGTCAATTTATGCATCACTATTTCCACAAACAGCAATGTGATAATCAGCCAAGATTCAGATTTTGCAATGTTGTTTGAGGGATAAGTATTAATCAGGATACCAGAGATAATCCACATTAAATGATGTTGACTATTTTAACTTGCCTTTGTTTTAGTGCTGCTCCTTGATGCTAATTATTGTCAGTTGTCAGTTACTCAGTGTATTATTTAGTAGCAGATTGGTGTCTGTCTTTCCTTCTGTGTTGGGCATGACGCATTGTAACAATGTCAGTGTTGACTTGATTTGGAGATGCCGGTGTTGGACTGGGGTGTACAAAGTTAAAAATCACACAACACCAGGTTATAGTCCAACAGGTTTAATTGGAAGCACACTAGCTTTCGGAGCGACGCTCCTTCATCAGGTGATTGTCCTGACAATCACCTGATGAAGGAGCGTCGCTCCGAAAGCTAGTGTGCTTCCAACTAAACCTGTTGGATTATAACCTGGTGTTAGTGTTGACTTGGTTCTTTATGGTAGAGTGCTTAGTTACTCAGTTCATTACATCAAGATGCCTGGTTATACTGTAATTGTTGGAGCGAGAGTATGGAGGAGATTTACAAAAATGTTGCTCCAGTGTAAGGTTCTGGTTTGCAATCAGTTAAGTTTCTCATTAATAAGTGGTTTCAATTGCTCCCAGACCCCTGGTTCTGGACACTGGACTTATTTATGGGGAGAAAATGAGGACTGCAGATTCTGGGTATCAGAGTCGAAGAGTGTGGTGCTGGAAAAGCATAGCATCCAAGGAGCAGGAGAATCGACATTTTGAGCTCTTCATCAGGAATTACTTATGGGGATGTGAAATGAAGAGGCAGTAGTGTTCTCGAGCAGAGGTATCTCTGCGTTTATTTAAAATAGATAGATACAAGAAATTGGAAATGCAATAAATCAAGGAAATTAACACAATGAATATACAAGAGAATAGTAGAACTTGAAAATACACTATTAAACATAATGCATATATCCTGAGGACACCATAGTCTAGCGGTAATATTGCTGGTCTGTTAATCCAGAGACCCAGGTAATGTTCTGGGGACCCAGGTTTAAATCCTGCCCCCATTACAGATTGTGGAATTTGAATTCAAGGAACAAAAAAAATCTGGAAGTAGGAGTCTAACAATGACCATGAATCCATTGTCAGAAAAAAAACACCCAATTCACTAATGTCCTTTTAAGGAAAGAAACTGCGATCTTTACCTATATGTGACTCCAAACCCACAGTAATGTGATTGACTCTTAATGGCCCTCTGGGCAATTTGTGACTGGCAATAAATGCAGGCCTAGCCAGCAGTGGCCTCATCCTGTGAATAAGTTTTTAAAAACACTCGATTACCACTCTTAGAACACAACCCCACTGACACAGAATCAACAGACTCTGCAATACTGTATTCCCGATGAAGGGCTTTTGCCTGAAATGTCGATTTTACTGCTCCTCGGATGCTGGCTAAACTGCTGTGATTTTCTAGCACCACTAATCCAGAATCTGGTTTCCAGCATCTGCAGTCATTGTTTTTACCTACAGAATCAACAGTGTTTAATTTCAGACTCTTAATCAGAATTTCTGCCTATAGGGTCCCAATGCACTGTCAGCACCCGCCTTCCCCTCCTGCTAGTTAGGTTGGAACTTTGGGGTCTTGGGATTTATGCTCACTACTCAGTTTTGAAGTACAAATGGCTGTTCTGGCTTTCTGTACCTGGAGCTTGGATGAAGACTTCAGCTGCACAGGTTCTTCTGTTTCGTTAAGTCCACTGGTGTGTTAAAGTGCATATTCGATCTATCTGGTAAGTACCTAGTTTTCTTGACTTTTGCTGGTTTGGTGAGCTCAGGTTGTGTCTGAGGACTTGTGGTATTGGCCAAGTCAGGTGTTGCTTCAGGTTTGAGGTCTTTAGTTCTGATGGTCATGGTTGGTTGTTGAGGTTCTTGCTACTGGTGTTCTCGATTCGGAATAGGTGCGTGCTCAGAAGCTCTTGTTCAGATTGCTCGGTTGGCTTCCCCCTCTCAGATGTATTTTGTTCTGATGAGGCCTTTGGTTCTGTTCCCTGTTCTCAGTTCGGCCTCTGTGGTCCTTGGTTATGAAGCTGCTTGTGGGGAAGCCTGTGGGGCAATTGTTCATGCAGCCGCTCATTGTTGAAAAAGGCTCTCCTCGGGTGAGAGTGGGGTTAACAGTTATACTTACTATGGGCCCTGTTATCTCTGCTCAAATAGAAGGGCCCAGCAATCACTTCCCCAGCTTCCCGCAGAGTTCTAGGGCACACCTGATCAGATTTTGGGGATTTAGCAACCTTTATGCGTTTTATGACATCCAACACCTTCTCCTCTGTAATATGGATATTTTTCAAGATGTCACCATCTATTTTCCCACATTCTGTATCTTCCATGTCTTCCTCCACATTAAAATCTGATGCAAAACACTCATTTTGTATGTGCCCCGTGGTTCCGCAAATAGGCTGCCTTGTTGATCTTTGAGGGGTTCTATTCTCTCCTTAGTTACCTTTTTGTTTTTAATGCATTTATAAAGTCCCTTTGGATTCTCCTTAACCCTATTTGTCAAGCTATCTCATGTCCCCTTTTTGCCCACCTGATTTCCCTCTTGTACTGCCTTTATATTTTTCTAAGGATCAACTTGATCTTCGCTGTCTATATCTGACATATGATTCCTTTTTTTTTACCAAAACCTCAACTTTTCTAGTCATCCAGTATTCCCTACACCTACCAGCCTTGCCTTTCACCCGAACAGGAACATACTGTCTCTGGACTCTTGTTATCTCATTTTTGAAGGCTTCCCATTTTCCAGCCATTCCTTTACCTACGAACATCCGCACCCAATCAACTTTTGAAAGTTCTTGCCCAGTACCATCAAAATTGGCCTTCCTCCTTTTTAGAACTTTAACTTTCAGATTCTGTTTATCGTTTTCCTCACTATTTTAAAACTAATAGAATTATGGTCGCTGGCCCCAAAGTGCTCCCCCACTGACATCTCAGTCACTTGCCCTGCCTTATTTCCCAAGGATAGGTCAAGTTTTGCACCTTCTCTAGTAGGTACATCGACATCCTGAATCAGAAAATCTTCTTATACACGCTTAACAAATTCCGCTCTATCTAAACCCTTAACACTATGGCAATCCCAGTTTATGTTTGGAAAGTTAAAATCCTCTACCATAACCACCTTATTATTCTTACAGATAACTGAGATCTCCTCGCAAATTTGCTTCTCAATTTCCTGCTGACTATCGGGGGGTCTATAATACAATCCCAATAAGGTGATCATCCCGTTTTTATTTCTGAGTTCCACCCAAATAACTTCCCTGGATGTATTCCCTGGAATACCCTCCCTAAATACAGCTGAAATGTTGGCCTCATCAAAAACACCACTCCCCCTCCCCTATTGCCCCTTTTTCTATCCTTCCTATAGCATTTGTATCCTGGAACATTAAGCTGCCAGTCTTGTCCATCCCTGAGCCACATCTCTGTAATTGCTATGATATCCCAGTCCCATGTTCCTCACCATGTCCTGAGTTCATCTGTCTTCTCTCTTAGGCCTCTTGCATTGAAGTAAATGCAGTTTAATTTATCAGTCTTACCTCGTCCTCTGCTTTGTTCCTGCCTGTCCTAACTGCTTGATTTGCTCCTTTTCCCAAGTGTACCAGTCTCAGAGACTGGTCTCTTTCCTCACTATCTCCCTGCCCACTGCCCCCCACTTCTCCACCTCAACTTACTGGTTTAAATCCTCCTGAGCAGCTCTCAAAAATCTCCCTGCCAGTATATTAGTCCCTTTCCAATTCAGGTGTAATCCATCCTTCTCATACAGGTCACTTCTACCCCAGAAGAGATTCCAATGATTGAAAAATTTGATTCCTACTCCCATACACTAGCTCCTCAGCCATGCATTCATCTGCTCTGTCCTCTTATTCCTAACCTCATGAGCACATGGCACTGGGAGTAATCCAGATATTACTACCCTTGAGGACCTCCTTTTTAAATTCCTGTCTAAATTCCTATATTCTCCCTTCATAATCTCATCCTTTTTCCATCCTATGTCATTAGTTTCAATGTGTACAATGATCTCCTGCTGGCCCCTCACTCCCCTTTGAGAATATTCTGCACTCTCTCCGAGATAGCCTTGATCCTGGTACCAGGGAGGCAACACACAATTCTGATTTCTTGCAGTTAGCTACAGAAACGTCTGTTTGTGCCTCTGACTAGAGAGTCCCCATCATAATTATTTGCATGTAATGTGATGTACCCTTCATTACATTAGAGGCAGTCTCAGTACCAGAAACCTGACTGTTTGTGCTGCATCAACCTCCACATTTTCCAAAACAGCATACTTGTTTGAGATGGAGATAGCCACAGGAGACTTCTGCACTAGCTGCTCTCTTGCCTACCGTTCCTGGCGATAACCCATCTACCTGATTGCATCTGCAGTTTTTGTCCCTTCCTATAACTGCCATCCACCAACCCCAGCTGCTGTAAATTCCTCATAGCTTCTAACTGCCGCTCCAATCAATCCAAGATATCTGATAGAATTTGCAAGCAAACACACTAACTGCAGTCATAATCATCAGTAACATGCAAATTCTCCCTAATCTCCCATATCCAACAGGAAGGGCATACCACTCTACCAAAAGCCATCTTTGCACCTTAACAATTTATAGATAATAGTAGTCTTACTGCTCTAAAACATACTGCTGCAGGCTAACTTAGTTAGAGACAGATGTCAATAAAACATATAACCAAAAACAACCCACTCTATTCACTATTTAAAAAAAGGATAGCAAGTTTACAGTTTAAAACCATGCACTTTTCTGGTCCTGTGCCGTGAGCTCTCCCACACAGGTTCCTCCAAGGTCAGCTGTGAATTTCACTGTTTGTTAATTTTTCCTAGATATACTCCAGTGTCCAGAAACACTTGAACTCAAAAAGCAAAGGTGCAAGCTGTGCAGGTTTCTTTTTCTCTTTCTTTCTCTCTCTCTCACTCTCACTGACCAGGTGGTCCCTACCTTTGTTCTCGTCCTTTTTGAAGTATGGTTGATTTGATTATTTTTCCCCAAAGTTCCAAAACAATTCAACAGTTATAGAACAGTAATTACTGCTCCTGGAATTCAAGGAAATCATCTCCAACACCTAAAATACCTCAAAACACGAGCAGCTCTTACAGCCACAATTTTTTTCCCATCCTCATCTTGGATTACCCAGAATTCTTGAGTGGCTTGAAGACCACCTCTGGTATCTCTTTCCCAGAAACCCACCTTTTACCATATATGATTCTCTACAATAACTAGGATCAATAATGTTATGTGTAATGGACCTTAACTTCTGATTTACCTGATTAAGTGAATGGATTTTGAGAGAATTACAAATGAACTACAGATTTTCACATGATCTATATTTGAAACATTGCGGATGGTGGTATATCACCGAATTTAGAAAGATAGTGACACTTAGAAACTGGTTAGAAGCAACTCTTTCACACAGAATCTAGAAAACATTGTTCTTCAAAAACTTGAACAGCAGTGCAAGTTTCACTGTCAATACCTATTAATGTCACCACATTAATATCAACTGAGTACGTGATAGTTACATAAGACCATAAGATATGGTAGTAGAATTAGGACATTGAGCTCACTGAATTTGCCATTCAATCATAGCTGATATGTTTCTCAAGCCCATTCTCCTGCCTTTTCCCATAATCCTTGATCCTCTTACTAATCAAAACCACCCATTTCTATTTAAAGACACTCAATAACTTGGTCTGAACAGCCCTCTGCAGCAATGAGTTCCACAGAGTCACCACCCTCTGGCTGAAGAAACGACTCCTCACCTCAGTTCTAAAGGGGCATCCTTTCACCCTGAGGCTATGCCCTGTGTACTAATCTCTTCTATTAGTGGAAACATTTTCTCCACATTCACTTTGTCAAGGCCTCTCAGTATCCTGTAAGTTACAATCAGATCCCCGCCCCCCCCATCCTTCTAATCTCCAAGTACAGACCCAGAGTCTTCAACTACTCCTCATATGACAAGCCCTTCATCCCCAGGATCATTCTTGTATGCCTCCTCTACATAAATTTCATTAGATATTGGGCCCAAATTGCTCACGATATTCCAAATTTACACAATACACAAAAATGGTAGATGAAAGATGTTCATGTGATCATAACTATGCACTAGAATTGGTTTATAATTGCTCTCAGTAGAGGATTTCTCAAGATTATTTTTAACCCAACTGTTTGAGGATTCTGGATGTAAATTTGCTCACTGATCTGGAAGATTCATTTTCAGACAGCTACACACCCCTGAACACTATGGGACAATTTAGCTTGGCCAATTCGCCCAAACCTGCACCATTTTGTGCTGTGGGATGAAACTGGAGCACCCGGAGGAAACCCACGCAGCCATGGGGGAGAACATGCAAACGCCATACAGTAATCCTGAGGATGGAATTGAATCCGGATCCCTGGTGCCATGAGGCAGTAGTGCTAACCACTAAGCCACCATGGGTGATGGGGTGTGGGTTGCAGTTCAGCAGAAAACAAAAAAGCCCACTGACTCTCCCACTGCATCCACTGTCAGAACAGGCAGGAGACTTAGTCCTGGGGGAGCATCACTGGCGGAATCCAATTGTTGGGAGTGCTGGTGGCCCTCCTGGTGCTTGTTCAGGCTGCAGGACATCGTAAGCCTCTGCCCACACTCAGGGCAGGCAAATGGCCTTTCCCCGGTGTGAACCCGCTGGTGGGTCAGCAGGGTGGAAGAGACAGCAAAGCCCTTCCCACATGAGGCAGGCGAACGGCCTCTCCCTGGCGTGTACCCACTGGTGTATCAGCAGGTGGGAAGCCTGGGTAAAGCCCTTCCCACACTCAGGGCAGCTAAAGGACCTTTCCCCTGTGTGGACCCGCCAGTGCTTCAGCAGGCCGAAGGAGCAGGTAAAGCCCTTCCTGCACACAGGGCAGGTGAATGGCCTCTCGCCGGTATTGACCCGCTGATGGGCCAGCAGGTCAGAGGAATCGCTGAAGGCCTTCCCACACTCGGGGCAGCTGAAGGGCCTCTCCGGTGGGGGCACCTACCTGTGCCTCAGCCGGGCGGAGGAATCGTTGAAGGCCTTCCCACACTCAGGACAGGAGAATGGCCTCTCCCCAATGTGACTGCGCCAATGGGTCTCCAGGGCAGGTGGGACACGGATGCCTTTCCCGCAGTCGCCACACTTCCATGGTTTCTCCATGGGATGGGATTCCTCAGGTTTCTCCATGGTTTTGTTGATAGAGTTCCAGTTGGAATGCCATACTTCTAGGAATTCTCATGCATTTCTCTGTTTGGCTTGAACTAGGATTGATGTGTTGTCCCAGTCGAAGTGATGTCCTTCCTCATCTATATGTAAGGATACTAGTGAGAGTGGGTCATGTTGTTTTGTGATTAGTTGATGTTCATGTATCCTGGTGGCTAGTTTTCTGCCTGTTCATCCAATTTAATGTTTGTTACAAGTTCTCGCACGGTATTTTGTAAATGATACTAGTTTTGCTTGTCTCTTTGAAGTCTTTCAAGTTCACTAGCTGCTGTTTTAGTGTGTTGGTGGGTTTATGGGCTACTATATGCCAAGAGGTCTGAGTAGTCTGGCAGTAATTTCTGAGATGTCTTTGATGTAAGGGAGAGTGGCTAGTGTTTCTGGGCGCATTTTGTCTGCTTATTTGGGTTTGTTGAGGATCTTTAAATCTTTTTTTCTTCTCAATGAAAGCTAATTGGTTGTGATGGAAAGAAAATACTCAGTTATGTTGCTTAGAGGCAATATTATTGAATAGAACACACTAAACGGACTAGTTTGTTTTGCTTTATCCATCTTCCTTGCTCATTGGTAAATGTCCAGTGCCTTATAAGAACCCCATTCCTTGCAACTACCCAAGCTCTTCCACTTGATGGAATACATCGCCTCGCCTAACGATTCTACCACAATATCAATGCCAAGCTGTTACCACATTAACTTAACCAGCCAGATAATCCTAAACCGGTAAATTAATTTCCCTAAATTCTTAACGATGTATTCCAAAAGTTACCTTACTTACAGCTTAGATTAAAATTAGTTTAATTTTAAGAACATTGATGTTATGTCAGCCCTCCATAAAATTGCACTGTAAGTAAAATTCTTGAAATTTATTATTGACAAGTAATTACAAGTAAACCATCCATATAAAACGGCGTATATCCAGTAAGCGCACAACGTTAGAAAGGCCTCCGATTATCGTTCCCGGAAGTGTACCATATGGCTGATTGACAGTATTATATCGCAATTGGAAACAGAATATATTCGAAAAAATATTTTAAACCACCAATCGCGCACGCCTTGGGCGTGACTCTGCGTGAGACAAAGGCTACATGTTGTTTTCGCTTTAGTCGAAAGGGAAAGGAAAGCTCGGGTGCTGCAAGGAGTCTGTGAAAGAATATGAGCTGCAGCTTCGCCTGTCGTTCGTAGTCTTGTTAACCCGAATCCGATTCATATTTGACATCTTTGTAACGATGGCCAAGCGGTGATTTTTTTTTTAGTCTACATTCGGATGTTACGAAGTCGATGTTATTAGGCAAAGTATCATGAAGAATAAAATGGAGAAACCGCCGTGCAAATGTAATTGAGAGCGGCTGGCACTGACGTAAGAGACTGTTTATGTAAAATATGAAATGAAACTTGGACAACAGTATCGTAACATTTATTGAAACATCGAGCAGAATTTCAAAAGGCGGGCAGTATTTACTGCAGCTGTTTTAAATGAGAATGTCATTAGCACAGAGGGTTTTAATGACTTGGCTCTTTACCCTGCTCTTCTTAATTGTGTTGGTCTTGAAATTGGACGATAAAGCTCCTTGGAACTGGATCCTCATATTCATCCCGCTCTGGATTTTTGATACCATTTTATTAATGATGTCGATCGTAAAGATTATAGGGAGATGCAAATCGGGCTATGACAGGAACAATAATAATCTCAAGAAAGAGATCTGGTATTTCTGCGCTATGCTGCTTAAACTAAGTTTTCTGTTGGCACTGAGCGCCAGACTGGAACATTTCTCACAAATGAAACTCACTTTCGTTTTTATACCACTCTGGCTCTTGCTCATTGGAGCAGTTGGTGATCTAGTCTATAATATGTATTCTATGAGACAAGACTAGTGGACAGTTTGTAGGCTCTGGTTGTGACCCTAATTATTGCCCCAGCATCAGTAGTTGATGCGGGACTCCACATAAATATACCGAAAAACTTATTGGACAGTGTATTACAATTGTTTTTAAATTTAAGTGTCCCGCTCTGTAAATGTCACAATTTGCGGCTGCTTTCATCGAGCTTTGTGAAGTTATCATGTATAATCACGTAAAAATCAGAAATGGATGTAGTCATATCACGAGTTTGTTCAAGCAAAGTATACAATTGGCAATATTCAAAACCTTTCTTACGTTTTGATAATTACACTAACATGGGAACAGCCCTTTTTCTGTATGAAAAGTTTGTGGTTAATGCTTTAATTTTTTTATTTATAAAGCACAAATTCAGAAAATAGCCTTATTTCTAACTAATTTATATATCACAATTTGCTCAATTCGAGGATAATTGTAATGAATTGACCTATTGCATATCTACTAGTAGTATTTGGTAAAGGCTGCAGCACTGAGTTGAAGCACATTCAAAACATAGTTTATTAAGCAAGCAGTTGATGACAGGATTGCAATATTTTAAAATCCGCACAAAATCCAAATAATGCACATATCTTTTCCAGTCACTTGCTGTATTAAATGTCAACAATATGCAAGGTTTTTTTCTTTACACTATGGGCATATTTCCAAAACAAAACGTGGACTGTGAAAGATACAGTAAATGAGTAACAATGTGGTAAGTGCCCTTTCCTGTAAGGCAGGAGGTCTAGGTTCAAGTGCCACTTGTGTCAGTGGTATATAACAACATCTCTGAACAGGCTGATTAGAAAATATCAGCAATTGTAGCAGTGCTCACCTTAACCACTTAGGAATAGGGTAGGTAAAGGTCAGGGATACAAATGCTCCCTATCATACACCCCCAACCCCACCCACAATTTGGGAAGGAACCTGTTATAGATTCCATTTAACACCCAACTCAAAAGTTGCCTTTGTCTTAAGAAAACCATAGGGCTGCTCTCAGTGAGAGAGAGAGACAACTGGTGGGGAATTTAACCTGAAATTCACCACACTTTAGACAAGGTCAAGAAAGTAGGCTCTTTATGGAGGCTTCAACCAGTCCCATTCTACAAGATCATCCTGATAGAAGGGTGTGTATCAGGGTTATTGTTCTAGGCAGAACATTGCAGGAACCATCAACACAAATGCTAAAAATACAAGGGGATGGGTGACAAATTCACTCAAGAAAATACCCCTCTCGGACAGCTAGTTAGGGCAAATTACCCCGACCAGTGGGAGGACAAAGTGTGATTTGCAATTGTTATTTTTCTGGAATGTCAACCCCCACCCCCTCACAACCATCTCCACATCATTTTCTGCCCTCCTCCACAGTTTCCACTGTCAGACTGAAAGGTATATTTTCTACATTTCCCCATCTCTGTAGATTGAACAGCACTGGACCATGGTGGTGTCTATACTCTATGAGCCTTCTCCCACTGTGCTTCATCTAACCAGCATAACTTTCGATTCTTCTTTTATGTAGCTATCATTTGGCTCAACCTTTCTGTCAATGAACTCGACATTCTCTCCACTCTTAAGGCACACAATTTGAGGTTAACATAGAGGGAATGTTGAGCTCTCAGAAATACAATTTTTCAGATGAAATGTTGAAACGTGGCACCATGTCTGGTTAGGTGAATGTAGGTAATATTTGACAAAGAATGGGGAAATTTCCCAGTGTTCTGGCCATTATTTGGCCTCGAACAACAGCTCAGAAAACAGATTACAAGTTCTCTGATAATTATTACATTGCTGTTTGTGGAGTGATGCTGAGCTCAAATTAGCTAACTGGTTTTTAAAACTTAATTCAATAAGTACATAAGAGCAAAATGTGGAATCTGAACCTATTTTCTATTATGTATGTATTTAGAATTAGATTAAGATGGTTGGATGAAACGTTCCTTCCACTCTGATTTAGCAAACAGAATGCTGGAGAAACGCAGCAGATCTAGCAGCACCTGAGAAAGAAAAAGTTACTGTTGAATGCAGAACTGAAAGGTGCTGGAATTTTTAAAAAATGTTCTGGCAGAGACTGAGTTTCTCCAGCTTCAACACTAGTTTCAAAAAGTTTGGCATAGATTAGATTACAGTGTGGAAACAGGCCCTTCGGCCCAACAAGTCCACACCGACCCGCCGAAGCGAAACCCACCCATACCCCTACATCTACCTCTTACCCAACACTACGGGCAATTTAGTATGGCCAATTCACCTGACCCTGCACATCTTTGGACTGTGGGAGGAAACCGGAGCACCCGGAGGAAACCCACGCAGACACGTGGAGAACGTGCAAACTCCACACAGTCAGTCGCCTGAGGCGGGAATTGAACCCGGGTCTCTGGCGCTGTGAGGCAGCAGTGCTAACCACTGTGCCGCCCACACGGTGGCACAGTGGTAGATGTTGAATGGTCATGAAAATCTGTATATAAATGTTATTCTTTGCAGTTATTATTTTTGGGCCTTAATGGAAGCCCCCACATACTTCTATCTTATTAAACTTCATAGTTTTTAAACAAACTTCTATTGTTCTTTTTCTTTCTTCATAAGAAATACTGAACATGCTAGTGCTGTTTTCTGTTAAGTACTGGGTATATTCTCTTAGCAACTAACCTAATCCAAAACAATGCTATCTTATTCCAATCCATTCCTGCTCATCCATCACCCTCTTCCTTGCTTGTCTAGAATTTCACCTAGTCCATCAGTATCTAAACTCGAATCTTCCCTTATTGTTCAAATTCCTTTATGAAATTCCCCATTTTCTAAGTTCCTACAGCCCCACAAATTCACCCAGCACCCCATTTATTTGTTCCTCTGATTCTGCCTTGTGTATTATCCTTTCGCTTCTCCCAGCCCAGCCAGCCATTATTGATGTTCATTCACAATGAATCCGGCTACATCGCATCGCTGATCTTGAGTGTAAAGGGTCATGGTAAGAGAGATCAGAGTTCCGCAATGGTGAGAGGTTCTTGCAGCTGCAAAGCATTGTTCTTTTTTTTCAATTATTGGGCAAATTTGTACAAGTTGTTGAAGATTAGGTACTAAGTAACATCCCTAAAGTATTATTTGAACAAGCACTTGGATCTTGGATCTGTAACTTGAGTTCTGTAGAAAGATGGGATTAGAAAGGGCATCTGGGTGTCTTTGGGACAGTATGAACAAGATGGATGGATGGTAGGGGGGGAAGAATGCCCCCATCATTGCCATATCTTTTCTATGGTTCATAAAACATGCCAGAGGGGATACTGGCGAAGAGAATGGTCATCAGAAAATAGCAAGCAGTAGAAATTAGTCAGCTTTACTTCAACGAGATCCTTGCGTTCTTTGTTGCATAAAGACCGGATTGTCAACCATTCTTTGGAAAGTTGCAAGAAAAAGATAGGCACTGAAGACAAGAACATTCCTCCGAGATCAAATAGGATTCTTCTAATTTTCTAATATGCATTTAAAATTGGATCCTGATGGGTGGGTGAAACCTTCTTTCCACTCTGATTTAGGATAATTAGTTTAATTAAAAGCACACCACCATAACAAATGAACTGTCGATATTCCAAAATTAATTTGGAGATCAGTTTAATAGTGTTAATCTCTCTCATGCTACTGTACGTAAAGACATTAAATCACCGATGATGTAACACGAAAGGCTGTTCTCAGCATTGACTCAGCTACTGCATTTGGTTTCAGTATTATCTCCAATTAAATTCTTTTATACAATTGACACTTGCACTGTGTGTTAAGGAAGAACATCTCTCATAGACAAATTTCAGATCTAAAAATCCAAGATGATTCTTATCTCCCAAATATTTTAAGTTTCAGATGGTGCATGAAGGAGATGCAGAAGAGGGTTTAAAAAAGTGCATATACACAACATTAATTTACTGTGTAGTTATTTAATAAATTATTCATTAGCTGGAATACAACTCTGCTAGAGATTTACACGAAACCCCTTATAACCTTTCAGCCCACAGTATCGACTTTTTGCCGTTCTCATCATTGGTCTCTAAGCAATCACAGTATAATGGTAGAAAGCCTGGCTTTGAGAGGAAAATGTCAACATTTGCTATCCTCCAGGAAGACTGGAGGATAGCAAATGTCCCCTTGTTCAAGAAGAGGAGTAGACACACATCGGATAGTTATAAACCAGTGAGCTTTACTTGGGTTATGGGTAAAGTGTTGGAAAAGGTTAGAAGAGATAGGATTTGTAATC
Source organism: Chiloscyllium plagiosum (assembly GCF_004010195.1). NCBI lineage: Eukaryota > Metazoa > Chordata > Chondrichthyes > Orectolobiformes > Hemiscylliidae > Chiloscyllium > Chiloscyllium plagiosum. Next base: position 30,930,822 of record NC_057732.1, read on the forward strand.
ATCGAGAGGAAAAAGTTGAATAGGGATAATCGAGTTTTGTGAAGGGTAGGTTGTGCCTCTCAAACCTTATTGAGTTCTTGGAGATAGTGACCAAACAGATGGATGAAGGTAAGGAGGTTGATGTAGCATATATGGATTTCAGTAAGGCTTTCTTTAAGGTGCCCTATAGTAGGCTACTGCACAAAATAAAAGTGTGGGAATTGAGGGTGATTTAACGATTTGGATCATGAATTGGCTAGCTGAAAAGAGGTGGTGGTTGATGGGAAATGTTCATCCTGGAATTCAGTTACTAGTGGTGTACTGCAAGGATTCTGGATTAGTGATGCTGGAAGAGCACAGCAGTTCAGGCAGCATCCAAGGAGCAGTAAAATCAACGTTTCGGGCAAAAGCCTTTCATCAGGAATAAAGGCAGAGAGCCTGAAGCATGGAGAGATAAGCTAGAGGAGGGTGGGGTTGGGGAGAAAGTAGCATAGAGTACAATAGGTGAGTGGGGGAGGGGATGAAGGTGATAGGTCGGGGGGAGTGGATAGGTGGAAAAGAAGATAGGCAGGTAGGACAAGTCATGGGGACAGTGCTGAGCTGGAAGTTTGGAACTGGGGTGAGGTGGGGGAAGGGGAAATGAGGAAACTGTTGAAGTCCACATTGATGCCCTGGGGTTGAAGTGTTCCGAGGCGGAAGATGAGGCGTTTCATCCTCCAGGTGTCTGGCGGTGAGGTAGCGACGGTGAAGGAGGCCCAGGACCTCCATGTCCTCGGCAGAGTGAGAGGGGATCTGTTTTGTGGCCACTGCTGTTTGCCCTTTTTCATAAATTACCTCTAAGGGCATAGAAAGATGTGTTAGTAAATTTGCAGATGACATGAAGGTCAGTAGAGTTGTGGACAATGTTGAAGGATGATGTGGGTTACAGAGGGATATAGATAAGCTGCAGAGCTGGGCTGAGAGGTGGCAAATGGAGTTTAAAGTGGAGAAGTGTGAGGTGATTCACTTTGGAAGGAGCAACAGAAATAAAGAATGAATACTGGGCTAATGGTAAGATTCTTGGTAGCATAGATGAGCAGAGAGATCTGCATCCATGTACATAGATCCGCGAAAGTTGCCACTCAGGTTGACAGGGTTGTCAAGGTGGCATATAGTGTGTTAGCTTTCATTGATAGAGGGATCGAGTTTCGGAGCCAGAAGGTCATGCTGCAGCTCTACAAAACTCTGGTGCGGTCGCACTTGGAATATTACGTGCAGTTCTGGTCACTGTAGGAAGGATGTGGAAGCTTTGGAAAGGGTGCAGAAGAGATTTATTAGAATGTTACCTGGTATGGAGAGAAGGTCTTACAAGGAACTTGAGGCTATTTTCTTTAGAGAGAAGGTGGAGAGGTGACTTACTGAGATAACTGCAACATAAGAGAGTTAGATAGACTGGACAGTGAGAACCTTTTTCCTCGGACAGTGATGGCTAGCACGAGGGAACATAGCTTTAAATTGAGGAGTGATAGATATAGGACAAATGTCAGAGGTAGTTTCTTTACTCAGCAATAGGGGCATGGAATGCCCTGCCTGCAACAGCAATAGACTTGCTAACTTTAAGGGCATTTAAATGGTCATCGGATAAACATATGGATGAAAATGGAATAGTGTAGGTTAGATCGGCTTCAGATTGGTTCAACAGGTCGGCGCAACATCGAGGGCTGAAGGGCCTGTACTGCGCTGTCATGTTCTATGTAGAATGCCAGAACATACTAAGCCAATGGCCCTTGTAGAAATTTCTCGTGATTAAAGGATGACCAAATTTAGCTATGATGTCCCAGTGGTAAAATACTCACCATTTGTAATTCACAAAGAAATACTACGTTGTTCAGATAGAGGGTAGATGTGCAACTGTAGTTCGACAGGAATTGTGCCTTAAAGAGAGGATAAGTGAAGAACAAGTGGACAAGGTGAAAACATAACTATATAAAAGACAAATTAATGAACAGAAGAACTTCACAGAACGACATTTGGTGGGGAACAAATTTCAAAATGCTCATTTGAACTTATAGAAGTTGTTTTCTCCTTGCACCGTTGAGTCTCAAAGTATCAGCCACTTGGTCCAGATTACAATGTGCAAACTTTGGCTGCAAGTTATAATCAAACTGTTAATATGGAAAACATTAGTGTTGTGTACAAACCACACTTCATTTATGTAACTCATTAATTACAATATAGGTCCAGAAACAAGTTCATTTTTCTTTCTTCAATACAATTGTAGTACTCTTAAGTACTGGCTTAGCTGAGATGAACTGACTTAATACAACAGTAATGAATTGCTCCATCTTTTCTCTTCCTGCTTGATCACCCCACAATTCTTCCCATAAAGTGCAATAAATCTTAACATGCATATTAATAGAACATTGTAAGCAATGGAGATTTGGATGTGGAAATACCATGATGTTACAGGAAGAATGGTCATCTGATTTGGTGGCATGATACCATCTTGATTGTTTGTGTTGTTGAATAACAAGGACTTAAATCCAGCCCAAATTAAATGAAACAGTAGTTTCATTACCAATATCTATCAAAACTGAACTGATGATCTCAGGATAAATGCTACAGTTTAGATCACGATGACTTTCTAATATTACACATCTAGTGCAACTGCAGAACATTATTTTCAATATTAACAAGTGACACAAAGGCAATGGTTTAGAATTTGTGGTTCTAATGATAAGACCATTGGTGCTCACCATCACTACAGCAAAAAGTAATAGCAATTTGTGGCATCCAGAAAAGCCGGTAAATGCAGATAAACAAAAATTGTTGTCAGTGATACTTTGTCTCTGTGAAGGGGTATGGGAACAATCAGCACAAACAATCACAAGAAATTGACATAATCAACACACTATTCTCATTTTGCAATCAATTAAATGGTTAATCAGATGTAACTGATAATTAACAACATTTTAAATCATAATTACTGGGGTCCTTGAGGTGCAATGGTAGTGTCCCTACCTCTGAGTCAGAAGACAGAGGTTCAAGTCCCATCCATTCCAGAAGTGTCTCTTAAAATCTGAGCAGATTGATTAGAAACTTCATAATTAATGGTGAACAACCTTTCTGGCCCTGACAACTGATTTCACATATGTGGAACTTCTTTCCCTAAGAACCTTTGAAACTTAAACTTGCATTTAAAAAAAAACATACTTTAGCTTTTCTTTCAGTGCATGGATTAAAACATACATTATAATCCTTGCTTTCTTCTTTATGCTCTGCAAGTTGGAATAACTCTTCAGTCTGATTGACAGATCGGTTGCCTACATTGTTGTTGAATGCTGCAGATTGTGCCAAATTCAAGTCAGAATAGAGAAATCTTTATTCTTTTAACCCCAGAAAATCTTTGATACAAGCTTGTTGAGATCAGCAGCTTACTTTCAGTACTGAGCTGCCGACAGTGTGACACTCCCTTGGTACTGGCATATAAACTGCATCGCTGTATCAAAGAAGTACAGACAGAAAATGATTTGAAAACAAAAATCATCCTAGATCTCACGTAACTGGAGCTGATGCCATAGAACACTAACTTTGTTTAACTTGATTAGGGAAATAAAGCTGTGGTGTACATTGCTAATAGATGCTGGAATTTCTAAACTTGTCCTGTCCTGAAAAAAAGGTGTAGCAGCCTAGTAAAAAGGCTCACCACTGGTGAGACATTAGAATTACAATTGAATTTTGTGAAGACAGCGTTTGCAGAAACTTAGTGAAGAAATGGATAACCATTATAAACTAGCTTAAGTCGGCTACTGGTACTTCAGTGTCTTAGACAACATCACATAATGAATACCTTTATTTTAAAATCTAGAATATGATCATCTGCACTCATTTCCCTTCTCCCCTCCCCCTGGGAGAGAAAGAAGAGAGAAAATTCTGATTTGTCTGCACAGTTACACAAATTTTGTCACATCTACGTTAGGTGAAATAAAATAATGCAGCTGTAACATAGCCGAAGGCTACCACTTTTGGTACTTACATATATAAAAACATTAAAGTACACTGAACCTTTATTAAGTGGTTCAGATTTTAGTCTGAAATTGAACTACATAATTATAATAAAAATGTATTTACACTGTGTTGACACAAATACCAGTATTCAAACTTGCAACTAGGTTGATATAAGCTCTATGGATAAGCTTGAATTTGGAAACAATTTTGGCTCAGCTTACAAAAAAGTATATGCCGAGGTCAACTCTGCTTCTATTCCCATGACTTATCTAAAAACAAAAAAGTAATTTTTAAAACCTTTTATTTTTCCCATTTAACCTGTGGTATGACAGTGCACCTGCCCCTTAAGTGCTGTTAAGTTTCACAGTTATGGACAGGCACTGAGGAATGTTACAAAGCTACATGTACTTTTCTGTCCTACCATGTAACAGTCTTAAGAACAGTAACAAGCTTGCCCCATAGAACTTACATAAGCAAGAACATACATTGTACATCACACCATTGTTCAGATACATTTAAAAAAAATAAAAGCTCCAAAGAATATACACAGATGTCAGTAAGAAAAGTTCTGTTGCTACTCATGCAAATCTGGCTTTACTGAAGGTAGCTGTTGTTCATCTCCACGGTCAGTTTGGGTGTTTGAACACACTAGATCTTTTGACTCAATTACAAACTGTGATTCAGTGCTTTCAGGCTCCATTTTTGGGAGTTCTGTGATATTAAGTTCTATTTTTACTTCTTGATGTCTTGCATCTTCAGAGGTGATATCATCCCTCTGTTTTTTGTCATCAGTCTCCAATTTGATAATAGGGCACTTGGTGTCTGGTGGCATTTCTGGACCTTCAGAAGCACATTCTTGAGCACATGGTTCTCCTGCATCTGGATGATATTGTCTCAACCGGACATGCCACGCCAAGCTGCAAACTGCAGAGACAGTCTTGAACTGGTGTACAACATTCCGGGGAATGAAATATACGTCATTGTCATATAGCTGAATTCTCGCATAGCGAATACCTTCTCTTCGTATCTGGTTGAGTTTTGCATCATCTACCCATTGAACACACTAAAAACAAGATGAGAAAATGAGGTTCAGAAATGCAAACTATCCACAAATTACATACAATATAGTAGTTTCAAGTGCATTAATGCACCCCAGGAATTAACTTTTGTTTCTAAACTAGTATAATAGAGTGGGTTCTTTCTGGATTATATGTTTTATTGAGGTCTGTCTCTTGATTAAATTTTAAGAATATAAGTGATAAGTACTAAGTTAGCCTGCAGCACTGTTTTTAAGAGCAAAAAGATGGTGCTATTTTCTGGATCTGTAGACTGTGAAGGAGCGAAGATGGCCTTTAGTAGAGTGATATGCCCTGTCAGATGTGGGAGTTTAGGGTGAGTTTCCATGTTACAGCTAATTATGTCTGCAGCAAGTGTGTCTGCTTGTGAATCCTATCAGATTGCATTGGTCAGTTGGAGCGGCAATTAGAGGCAATGAGGAACTTACAGGAACTGAGGGCACGGAGTTGATGGATAACAGTTGTAGGAAGGGAGAAAAACCAGAGATACAGTCAGGCAGGCAGGAAAGATAGGAGAGGTAGGTAGTGCAGGAGTCTCCTGTGGCCATCTCCATCTCAAACAAGTATGCTGTTTTGGAAAATGTGAGGGGTGATGGACTCTCGGGAATGCAGCACGAACCGGCAAGTTTCTGGTACTGAGATTGGTTCTAATGTAATGAAGGATACGTCAGATTCCAGGCAAACTATTGTGATAGGGGACTTTCCAGGCAGAGGCACAGACAGACGTTTCTGTGGCCGACTACAAGAAATCATAATGGTGTGTTGCTCCCATGGTGCCAGGATCAAGGATATCTCAGAAAGTGAAGATATTCTCAAAGGAGAGAGAAGGATCAGCAGAAACACATTGGAACTAACTACACGAAGGGAAAAGGATTCTGAAGGGAGAATAAAGGAACTTAGACAGGAATTTAAAAAGGGGATCCTTGAGGGTAGTAATATTTAGATTACTCCCATGCTACAAGCTAGTGGGGGTAGGAATAGGAGGATAGAGCAGATGAATGAGTGGCTGAGGAGCTGGTACAGGGGAGAAGGGTACAGTTTTGGATCATTGGAATCTCTTCTGGGGTAGAAGTGACCTGTACAAGGAGGACAGATTGCACTTGAATTAGAAGGAGACAAATAAACTGACAGGGAGATTTGCAAGAGGCCTAAGAGGGAAGTTAGATGAACTTGGCATGCTGAGGAACATGGGACTGGGATATCATAGCAATTACAGAAATGTGGCTCAGGAATGGACAGGACTGGCAGCTTAATGTTCCCGGAAACAAATGCTACAGGAAGGAGAGAAAAGGGGTGCAAGAGAGGAGGGGGAGTGGCGTTTCTGATAGCCTTTGTGTAGAGCCGCAGGAGATGGCAGAGATAATAAGCGAGTATTTTGTATCAGGGTACACTGTGGAGAAAGGCATGGAAGATATGGAATGTGAGGAAATAGATGATGATATCTTGAAAAATGTCCATATTACAGAGGTGGTGGTGCTGGATGTTTCAAAAAGCATAAAAGTGGGGCCCTCTACTTTTTGTCATTTACATAAATGATTTGGATGCGAGCATAAGAGGTACAGTTACTAAGTTTGCAGATGACACCAAAATTGGAGGTGTAGTGGACAGTGAAGAGGGTTACCTCAGATTACAACAGGATCTGGACCAGATGGGCCAATGGGCTGGGAAGTGGCAAATGGAGTTTAATTCAGATGAATGAGAAGTGCTGCATTTTGGGAAAACAAATCTTAGCTGGGCTTATACACTTAATAGTAAGGTCCTAGGGAGTGTTGCTGAACAAAGAGACCTTGGAGTGCAGGTTCATAGCTCCTTGAAAGTGGATTCGCAGGTAGATAGGATAGTGAAGGCGGCATAGGGTATGCTGTCCTTTATTGGCCAGAATATTGAGTACAGGAGTTGGGAGGTCATGTTGCGGCTGTACAGGACATTGGTTAGGCCACTGTTGGAATATTGCTTGCAATTCTGGTCTCCTTCCTATTGGAAAGATGTTGCGAAACTTGAAAGAGTTCAGAAAAGATTTACAAGGATATTGCCAGGGTTAGAGGATTTGAGCTATAGGGAAAGGCTGAACAGGCTGGGGCTGTTTTCCCTGGAGCGTCGGAGGCTGAGGAGTGACCTTATAGAGGTTTACAAAATTATGAGGGGCATGGATAGGATAAATAGGCAAAGTCTTTTCCCTGGGGTCAGGGAGTCCAGAACTAGAGGGCATAGGTTTAGGGTGAGAGGGGAAAGATATAAAAGAGACCTAACGGGCAACTTTTTCACACAGAGGGTGGTACATGTATGGAATGAGCTGCCAGAGGAAGTGGTGAAGGCTGGTACAATTGCAACATTTAAGAGGCATTGGAATGGGTATATGAACAGGAAGGGTTTGGAGGGATATGGGCCAGGTGCTGGCAGGTGGAACTAGATTGGGTTGGGATATCTGGTCGGCATGGACGGGTTGGGCCGAAGGGTCTGTTTCCATGCTGTACATCTCTATGATCTGATCAGGTGTGCTCTAGAATTCTGTGGAAAGTTAAGGAAGTGATTGCTGGGTCCTTTGCTGTGATATTTGTATCAATAGTCAAAGGTGAGGTGCCAGAAGACTGGCGGTTGACTAATGTGTTGCCACTATTTAAGAAAGGTGGTAAGGACAAGCTAGGGAACTATAGATTGGCAAGCACTGGGCAAGTTGTTGGAGAGAATCCAGAGGGGCAGGATTTGTATGTATTTGGAAAGGCAAGGACTGATTAGGGATAGTCAACATGACTTTGTGTGTGGGAAATAGTGTCTCACAAACTTGATATTTTTTTGAAGAAGTAACAATGAGGATTGATGAAGGCAGAGTGGTAGATGTGATCTATATGGATTTCAGTAAGGTGTTCGACAAGGTTCCTCATGAGAGACAGCTTAGCAAGGTTAAATCTCATGGAATACAGGGAGAACTAGCCATTTGGATACAGAACTGACTCAAAAGTAGAAGACAGAGGGTAGTGGTGGAGGGTTGCTTTTCAGACTGGAGGCTTGTGACCAGTGGTGTGCCACAAGGATCGGTGCTTGGTTTACTGCTTTCCGTCACTTAAGAGGAACCTCAATTATCCGGCATTCGATTAACTGAACAAACTACTCGCCGCCATGTCCTTTGGATAATTGAGTTCCGTGTGTATAAAAATGATTTCAATGCGAATACAGAAGGTATAGTTAGTAAGTTTGCAAAAATAGTGGTGCAGTGCACAGTGAAAAAAGTTACCTCAGATTACAATGATCAGATGGGCCAATGGGCCGAGGAGTGGCAGATGGAGTTTAATTTCGATAAATCTAAGATGCTGCATTTTGGAAAAGCAAATCACAGCAGAACTTATACACTTAATGGTAAGGTATGCTTTCCTTTATTGGTCACATTACTGAGTATAGGAGTTGGGAGGTCATGTTGCAGCTGTACAAGACATTGGTTAGGCCACTTTTGGAATATTGTGTGCAATTCTGGTCTCCGATGTTGTGAAACTTGAAAAGATTCAGAAAAGATTTACAAGGATTTTGCCAGGGTTGGAGGATTTGAGCTATAGGGAGGGGCTGAATAGCTGGGACTGTTTCCCCTGGAGCGTCGGAGGCTGAGGGTTGGCCTTATATAGGTTTACAAAATGATGAGGGCATGGATAGGGTAAATAGACAAAGTATTCTCCCTGGGGAGGGGGAGTCTAGAACTAGAGGGCATAGATTTAGAGTTAGCGGGAAAAAATATCAAAAGGAACCTAAGGGCAAACTTTTGATGCAGAGGGTAGTTTGTGTATGGAATAAACTGCCAGAGGAAATGGAAGCTGGTACAATTACAGCATTTAAGACGGATCTGGATGGCTATATGAATAGGAAAGGTTTGGAGGGATATGGGCAAGTGCTGGTAAACGGGACTAGATTAGGTTAGGATATCTCATCGGCATGGACGAGTTGGACTGAAGGGTCTGTTTCTGTGCTGTTTATCTCTATAAATCTAGTCGTTAAAATTAATCAAGTGGTTTCTCATGAGTTCACCTGTCTGAATTTCACCAGTTCTCAATTTCACCACCAGGTGGAGTGAGCTGTGCTCTGACACAATGTTTTTGGGAGGCGGATGTTTCCCCACAGGTCAAAGCCTCCCCGAACAAGGACAAAGTCACAGCTTTTTTTTCCTCATATTCATGTTGATTCACAGACTGATAAGCCTCGGTGACCAGTTCAAACTGACTTACAGAACAAAAATTGAATTGAGGCAACACTGAAGCTACATTCTTTGCAAATTGGGCTGACCAATCCTTTGTTTTCTTCATTGTCAGGTCAGATTACTTGAAGGGGCTGGGATATGGGCATGCCCAGAAAACAAGTGGGTGGGGCCAAGTAGGGGCTTGTTCAAGAGAGAGAAATGTCTACGGAATCACAGAAGTGCACACGAGGCAGATGCAATGTGAGAGGTGTATGTGAAGAATGGAAGAGAAAGAGAGAAAAGTATATTTAAATATACTGAATACAATTGCATTAATCCATCTTAAGAATGAATTATCTTGTACATTTACGTTAGAGAGTCATTGAGTCACACAGCACAGAAACAGACCCTTCAGTCTAACTGGTCCACGCCGACCATGTTCTCACACTAAACTAGTCCCACTTGCATTTGGTCCGTATCCCTCTAAACTGTTCCTATTCATGAACTTATCCAAACGTCTTTTAAGCATCTGGATGGGTAAATGAATAGTAAGGGTTTAGAGGGATATGGGCCAATAGGACTAGATTAGGTGAGCATATCCAGTCAGCATGGATGAGTTGAGCCGAAGCGTCTGTTTCCATACTGTATGACCTTAACTGTTATAACTGTACCTGGCAATTATCTCTGGCAATTCATTGAACACATACGAACCAGTCTGTAAAAATGTTGCCCCTCATATTTTTTAAATCTCTCTCCTCTCATTTTAAAAATATGCCTCCTGGAGATCCAAGATGGCAGCGATTTGATAGGTCTGCTGTGCTGGGCTCTGCACCATAACCCAGGTAAGGTGGGCTTTCAACCCACCCACTAATCATCATAAGAAAAATTGGTAAAATAAAGCAAAACAAAAAACCTAGAACCTTTTAAATTCCGATTCTAATGTTCTGGGAACAAGAGTAAGACGAACAAAGAATAGGGAGCGAGAGGATCGCAGCAAGCAGAGCACTCTCCTACAGTGCCGGACGCACCTGCAGCCACAGTCCCGACTCCCACGGTAGTGCTTTTGAACCTGTTGGAGCAGCAGAATCTAATACCAGAGTTTGTAAAACTCAGAAAATTGAGTTGGCGCTAGAACCAATCTCTGCCATGCTACAAAAGCATGAGCAGGAGATCTGAATGCTGGATCGATGTGTTGAGGCAGTCGATCAAAGGACCACGGTGTTGGAGACCACGGTGGAAAATTCGGGGAGGCGGATCCCAACACTGGAAGGCCAGGTTTGGGCACTGCTGGACCAGGCTGACGACCTCGAGAAGAGGTCGAAAGAAGAACTTATGGATAATCGGGGTCCCGGAGAGTGAAGAAGGTGAAAGAATGGTCAGCTTCCTAGAGCAGTGGCTCCTGCAGCGTCGGGGGTTGTGAGTCAACTCGGGCCGGGTGCGAGCCGGCCCACCAAATCACAATGTACAGGCCCAGCCTGGTCCTAGCACGACTTCAATGTTATGAAGAAAGGCAACTAATAATGGAAGCCAGCAGAAGGCTTGGAAAAGACTCATGGGCCCTGGTGTACAAAGGGTTGAAAATTAAGTTTTTTAAAGACTTCTCTGGGGTTGTATTCATGAAGAAGAAATCTTTTGATGAAGTCAGGAAGAAATTGAGAGACCTGAATAGCTAATACTCTGAGGTACCTGGCAGTGCTGTGCTTCAACCATGGAGGGGCTGTTTACAATTTTGACTCAGCAGAGAAAGCAAGGGATTTTTTTTTACTCTGAAATAAATGGTCTAGGTTGGGAAAAAAACTACAGATGATGGTATATTCTTTCCTTTTGTGGTTGTTGGTCCTACAGGCTTGGAATTGCTTTGATGTAAAATTCCCCATTTCCTTTAACTAATTTGTGTTTTTTGTTTGTTTTCTCTGGGTGAGGGATGGGTTTTTTCTGTTATTAAAGATGAATGGGGCTGAGGTATGAAAGAGATGGGGTGGACGTCCACTTTTAACTTTCACGTGTGTAAATAATAGGTTTTCTTTGTTTCTGTATTGCTTGGGTTTGGGGCATGGCCTTAGCTGAAAGGAACCAGAGTGGTTGCAAGGTTTGGGACAGGTGCCCCCTATGGGCGAGGGGGGGGAGGGGATCTCCAGGGGTTTGTTCAATTTAAGAGTAGTAGTTAGTTTTTCTTTCTCTTCTTGGCTAACCTGGAAAAGTCTGTAACCTGGCTAATTCAAAAGAATAAATTATTTGGCATTGTCTTAGGATATAAAATTAATTTTACATGCCTGTTGGGGGGGGGCTGGGTGGGAATGTCTGACCTGGAGGATGGAACACAGTTTCCTTTCTGGTGGTCACAAAAAGGTTTTCTTTACTTAGGTATTTTTATTACCCCCGCTTTTCACCAACCCCAAAAAGTTAACTTTGTGCAATTGTTGGATATGATAAACAGGATGTGCAGGATCAGAACATAGAACATAGAACATAGAAGAATACAGCGCAGTACAGGCCCTTCGGCCCTCGATGTTGCGCTGATCCAAGCCCACCTAACCTACACTAGCCCACTATCCTCCATATGCCTATCCAATGCCCGCTTAAATGCCCATAATGAGGGAGAGTCCACCACTGCTACTGCAGGGCATTCCATGAACTCACGACACGCTGAGTAAAGAACCTACCCCTAACATCTGCCCTATACCTACCCCCCCTTAATTTAAAGCTATGCCCACTTGTAATAGCTGAGCGGCCGCACCAGAGTCTTATACAACTGCAACATGACTTCAGTACTCCGGAACTCAATTCCTCTACCAATAAAAGCCAGTATGCCATATGCCTTCTTCACCGCACTATTTACCTGGGTGGCAACTTTCAAAGATCTGTGTACATGGACACCAAGATCCCTCTGCTCATCCACACTACCAAGTATCCGACCATTAGCCCAGTACCCCATCTTTTTATTACTCTTACCAAAGTGAATCACCTCACACTTAGCTACATTGAACTCCATTTGCCACCTTTCTGCCCAGTTCTGCAGCTTATCTATATCCCGCTGTAAGTGGTTACCAATATCATGGTTAGGACGAATAAGCCTTGATTAAAATAAATGTTCTTCCTCAGCTACCATACCCCATTAGAAAGCTCCTGTTGTTGCTGCCCAGACAAGTGCTGCAGAAGCTCAATGGCTGGCTTGGGTCCTTCATTTGGTGTTGTAGGCGCCATCTTATTAAATTTACCAAGTTGCAACTCCCACAGAGGATTGGGGGAGGGAGGGGGTTGGATGTCCCAGACTTTAAGCAATGCCAAATAATTGCCTAGTGTCCTTTGAGAGTGACTGGGCGTGTAAGGATCTGAGGTTGATATGGCTTGACATCGAGGCCTCTCAGGCAAGGTGTTCCCTCCTTAACTTGCTGTTTATGGATGGGATGAAATTTCATGCTGAGCATTGTAAAAGCCCGATCATTATAATATGGTCAAAGTGTGGAGAACGATGCGGAAGGATGAGGGTAATTTACATAAGACCTCATCGTTCACTCTGTTAGCAGAAGCCCTAGGCCTGGGTCAACGGATTCTGGCTTTAAAGCATGGGAGGTCAGGGGAGTCTCCTGTTTGGGAGATCTATTTGAGGGAGAGGTCCTGATGTCTTTTGACCAGCTAACTCTACAAATACGGGCTACCTAGTAGGGACCTCTTCCGTTATTTTCAGATTAGGGATTATGTACAGAGAAGGGCCACGCTTAACGGCTCAATCCTGTATGACATGGAGAGGAGGGTGCTCTGGTGTGTGGGTACTCTCTCAGTCAGTACTTATGTCATCTACAGAGAGTGGACACCTTGGAAGATATGGAAAGACTCTATGGGGTCTGGAATCCGGAACTAGGGGTAGAAATTTTGTTTGAAATGTGGGAGGACATATAGGAGAATGTGAAGAAAATCTCGATATGCAATAAAGCGCAGGCTATGCAATTGAAGATTCTTCACAGAGCATATGGCCCTGGAGCGATTAGCAAAGTTCAAGAAAGGAGCATCTCCAGGATGCCCTAAATATAAAATAAGCACAGGCACCCTGACACATTGCCTGTGGTCGTGTCATAAGATCTGTAGGTACTGAGGTGCCATAGTGAGTGATTTAGAGGAGATCCTGGGAATTAAAGTCAGGGTGGATCCAGTAGCCCTTCTTTTGGGACTGCTGAACCTGCCTTCACCAGATGAATATGGGAAGAGATTATTCAACATTCTCACGTATTGTGCAAAGAAGAACATTTTAATGAACTAGATCTCAGAAATCCCCATTCACCAGGTATCATGGGATGGCGCAGATTAGTGATGGAGCACGTCCCCTAAGATTACCTTATGAATGTAGTGCATCAGAAAATGGAACTATTTTATAAGACATGGCAGTCCCTTTTACATTATATAAACATGGACTTATCAGCCATATTGAACAGGGCCTTTACGTAGCCGTGAAGGCTGGGTTTGGCGGTTCGGGGGCCCTGGGGTAGGAAGCTTGATAAATACAGGTACAATAACTGATGCTCCCGTGGGGAGCCTCGGCGGGGGTGCGTCGAGTGGTATAATTTAATTTAGGTCATTAATTTAAGGTGATTTTATCTAATTTTATCTAATCTAAGTTACGTTAGGTTAGTCTAGTACAATTTAAGTTAATTTAAACTAATTTGTTGGTACAATCATTTTAATGTGGAAAGATTGTTTTGTACCTTTGTGATAGTTTTGGTGTGTTCTGTAGAGTAGTAGGTAGTTTATTGTTCATGTTTTTGTAATATAAAATGGTATACTACTTTTATAATTTTGTAAAAGAATAAAAACCTTTTCCAATAAAAGAAATGTCCCTTTGTTTTGAAATCCCTCATCCTAGGCAAAAGACAACTACTATTAACTCTATCTACACTCCTCATTATTTTATAAACTTCTATAAAGGTCTTTCAACCTCCTACCCTCCAGTGAAAAAACGTCCCAGCCTATCCAGCCTTTCATTATATCTGCCATGCATCTGCAGCCTGAGGGATTAAAGCAAAAGCTAAAATGTTAATAGTGTCAAGATCAGGTTTGTAATACCATCAAACTAGAATGAACTAGGATTACCTGAGATAATGGTGGTTCATGCAGATCTAACTGGAGCCTCTGCACCACCTCTAGGAAGTCTTCTGAATGAAAACAAATCACATCTTTGGTTATACGGGGTTGATCAAACCTATAAAAAAAAAAGGATCATTCTTAATTAGATTAAGTTTAGAGAAAACAAATCTCTAGGTAGACAATTGATCATTTTATTGTGACATAAGCTGCTACTACTGTGCCTGGCAATGACTGAAATTTAACACCTAGATGAAGGAAAGAAGAATGGAAGTTCAGAATTAGCACGTTTTTCAAATCATTAAATGGTTATTGGATGCAGTATGAAAGCCATATTAATAAATATTAATCTAACTAACAGCCTAATCAAAATTCTCTAAGTATTCTTTAAAAATGAAATCAACTGTTATTGGTACTCATCAATATGCTTATTTCAATGTCACACATTTCACAAGTACATTACTCATATTTGAATAGGTTCTGCCTACCATCGCTGCTCATTCTCCTGTTTTTTTACTTGAATCCCTGGTCACTGCAGATCATTTGGGTATACACCTAAGGAGGCAGATTTATAATTTTGAATAGGACTGGTTATTTACCTAATGTCTGAACTGGAAGATGATACAAAGGGCAGTGGAAAGAAAGTTTTAGAAAGGAAGGGGTGACAGATATACCTGCACCATATATCAAAACCTGGCATTAAGTGCAAATGATGGCTCAAATGGTTAGCACTACTGCCTCTCAGCACCAGGAACCCAGATTCAATCCCAGCCTTGGATGACTGTTTATGTGGACAGTTGGGTGCTCTGGTTTCCTCCCAAAGTTCAAGGATGTGTAAATTAAGTAGATGGGTCACATTAAGTTGCCTCATACTGTCTAGAGATGTGAAGAGTAGCTAGATTAGCTTTGCAAATCTGGGGATAAGGCGTAAAGCTTGGTCTGGGTGCTATGCTCCTTGGAGAGTTGATGCAGGACTTAATGGGCCGAATGGCCGCTTTCCACACTGTAGGAATTCTGTGCTTCTTTGTAAAATGATTATACACACACATAAAAAATATGTAAGAAAAAGCTGAAACGCAACCTTTTGAACTCTTCCCAACATGTATACAGGAGTCCTTACCAAATTATGGTTTACGTTCCTGAAGCAACTAAGTGAATCGATTCCCTTATGAATCAACAATGTGGGGTGCAGTGAGGCAAGGCAAGGCCAAGGGAGAAAGTGGGACTGAATGCAGCAGCAGAAGCACGAGGTAAGTGGTCGTATTAGCAAATAGTCAACAGAAGAGGAAGTCGATGAGAAACAATGTTCAAGGGAAATTAGCAACAATATCATCATCACTGGCAATTGCTCGCAAGCAAGGATGACTCTCTTCCTCTCTTGCTCAGGGCAAGTCCATAGGTGGCTGAACAGATCAATGCAGCTTCCACAGACTGCTACACTTGAGAGTGGAGGTGGTCATTGAAAGGGATGTTAGTGTGGCAGCACTCTCCTTACGCCTTTTTGCCTGACTTCCACTTTTCCCTGATAGCAAGTCTCAAGGTGCTTGATCTTACCAGATGCTCCTCCTCTATTTGGATGGTCTTGAGCCAGTGATACCCTGGTGTAGGTGGGAAAGTCACAATTTGCAAGTGATGCCTCAAGAGTATCCATGAAGTGCTTCTTCCGTCCAGCTGGAGCTCGCCTGTCATTTTGGAGCTGGGAGTAGACTGCCTGCTTGGGGAGTCTCGTGTCAGTCATGCGGATGACATGCTCAGCCAGTCGCAGCCGACCAAGGGTGGTCAGTGCCTTGATGCTGGGAATGTTGGCCTCATCGAGGATGCTGGTATTGGTGCATCTTTCTTCCCAGTGGCTATGTACTGACATGACTTTATTAGTAACATTATAGTGAATCCATTTTAAAGGGATCTAGCCTAAGCGGAAACTTACTGTGATTTTTAATGCTGTTTCTCTTCCTAATTAAATAAAGTCATCAATACTTTGGTATTCCTGCCTTCTACAGCAAATCATGAAGAACAAAAGATGTGTGATGTTTAGCAACGAATGACTGAAGTCAATTTCCCTACCTGCACGTTCAGATGATGCTCCAAAGATCCTAAGCTAGACGCAGGGGCCATAATTATAACATCTATGCTTAGCTTATCATGACAGGTAGCTTAAGGTTTCTTCTTACATTACTCTTAAAATCTCAAAATTATTAAAATCATGTAGTGTTTTGTTCCTTTAGGATTTCCGTTTCAACATTAAGGAAGGTTTAATTGTACCAGATGCAGATACTAATAAGCCACGAGCAACTTTGGGTACCATATATGAAATACTAGAAATGTAATTTGTATAGAAATCAGCATTTTGGTTAAATCAGGAACTAAAGATGATATATTTTCAACATTTAATAGTTAACAAAAGACAGAAGTGGTTAGCTCACATACCAATCCCCACACTGTACAGCTTTCAACACTCCAACAGCTGCTGTAGTCTGACGTTCAAATCCCTGTCCAATATGATCAGCATGGGCTCGAGTCCTATCCTCAAACAGCATTTCGCGTGGCTCACTTGCACGAGGTAGATACTGTAAATTTTTTATTTCATTGGTAGTTCTGAAAGAAATGGATAAAAGTGTAAACATAAAATAAGACCAACTTCATATCTTGTTCAGATTCTTTTTCAAATCAACTCCAGGGATTCAAACATCAAAGAGATGGAATGCAGAGAAGGAAAGATAAATGTACAATGTGAGGCAGTCTGAATCTTAATTTATTAATAAGAAAAAATGTGAATAAATTGCTAAACCAAAGCATGATACAAAATAGAAGTTGGTTATATTCATTCACAGGAGGGGGGTATCACTGGCTAGGCCAGCATTTATTGCCCATCCCGAATTAACCAGAGGGCAGTTAAGAGTCAACCACATTACAGTGGGTTTGAAGTCACATATACTGCAGACCAGGTAAAGATAGCAACTTCCTCCCCTAAAAGGATGTTAGTGAGCCAGATGGGATTTTTCTGACAATGAATTCATGCTCATGGTTAGAATTTTAATTCCAGATTTCTTTCTTTCTTGAATTCAAATTTTAGTCAGCCATGGTATGATTTGAATCTGGGTCTCCAGAACATGACCTTGATAAACAGCCCAGAGATAATATCACCAGGCTATGGCCTCCCCTATGAATTCCATTTCTCTCCCTCCATTCACTCCACTCCAGCTGCACTGATGCCTATTAATCCGTACCTATACATTACCCAGTTTATTTCATTAATGCCACATACCACTATTCTCTAATTTAAAGTTTCAAATTTATGATGTATTAAGACAGATCAACTGTACTTTATAAACCTTAAAGCAATTCAACTTTTTTTTAAGCCAGTATAAACAAAATGGGTTTTTGCAATTAAATACAATTGGAAACTAGGAATATACTTCAGGAATAAAAATTCACATCTACTTCTAACAAATTATCAGTTAACAATGAAATAATTACAAACGTATAAATTAGGAATAGTCCAAGGTCATTGGGCTCTTCAAGTTTGCTCCACCATTCAAATAAGGTCATGGTTGAACCATTTGTCTCTGAATTCCACATTCTCATCAAATCCCTTGTTTGACAAGAATCTACCTACATTTGATTTAAAAAAAAAGATCAGACCTCCATTATTTGTTGAGTTTAAAAATAAACAAACCAGAAAGGAATCTCCTCTCACCTGTGTCCTATAAGGTGACCCTCAATTTTAAAACCATGTCCCTTGGTTCTGGATTTATCCACAAGAGGAAATGTTCTATGTCCATTTTGACAAGATTACTCAGAATGATCAATATGTTTCAACTGAGTCACGCCTTGCTCTCCCAAACTCCAGTGGGAGCAAGGCCAGTCTATCCGATCTTTCCTCAGAAAAGATGATTCCATGTGTCAGTCTAGCAAACTTCACCTCCAACATGTTTACATCCTCTCTTAAATGAGACGACAAAAACTCCACACAGATTGTACTGCTATAACATGTGTTTCGCTAATTCTCAAATTCGCTATAATGTGATTGACAAATTAGGACACTGTTTCTAAAGTGCAAATTTTTCAAGTATGTGTTGGTTATCAATGTGATTCTGGACCCATTAGGTTAAATGGTGCTGCTATCACGTGACTTTCTTATGATATGGGATTGCACGAGAACAGAACTACCACGTTATAGCAGAACCAGAGTGTGTGTGTGTGTATGCTTTTATAAATATATTTATATTTATAAAACACAATATTCAAGAGGTGGTCTCACCGCTGTCCTGTAAAAGTGAAGCATAACATCCATACTTTTATGTTCAACCCCTCTTGTAATTAAGGACAACATCCTACTACTCTTCTTAATCACTTATTGTACCTGCATATGAATTCTCGTGTACAAATCACGCATTCAAACGTCAAGGCCTGTCATAATTCTGCAGTGGTTTTGTTTAAATAATATCCTGCTTTTATATTCTTCCTGCCAAAGTAAACTTCATATTTCCCCACATTATATTCCATCTGCCAGATTTGTACAAACCTAACCTACATAATTTTGCATCCTTATTTTATCATCTTCACAACATACTTTCCTCTCTACGTTCCTCTCATCAGCATGTCTTCAATTCCTGAATGATTTTTAAAAAAATCATTCATGGCAATGTGGGCTTGACTGCCATTTGTTGCTCATCCCTAATCCTCTTGAAGATGGTGGTGAGTTGCCTTCTTGAACTGTGCAGTCCATTGGCATAGGCACACCCACAATGCTGTACTGCAGGATATTTATCCAGTGACAGTGAAGGGAATGGCAGTATATTTCCAAGTCAAAATTGTGTGCAGTTAGGAGAGGAATTTGCAGGTGATGGTATTTCATGTACTTGTTGCCTTCTTCTTTCTTGATGGTACAGACTGTAGGTTTGGAAGGTGATGCCTAATGAGACGTGGTGAATTTCTGCATAGCATCTTGCTTTTGGTATACGCTGCTGCTACTGTGTCAAGGGAATGAACATTGGGTCTGAGGGCCAGCATGGACGCCTACAAAAATCCAACTTGTCACATCCTGCCAATCCGGAAAAGATCAATTTATCATCCAGTTATTTACCAATATCATTTGATAGTGAGGCTACTTCAGTAATATTAAAAACAGACTTGTGAAGCTCTCCTTTGTATTCACAAATTCTGCTGAGTTAAGGCCCTGTCTACATGTGAAATAAATTAATATCCAGAAACTGGTGTGCCTATGTACTGCACTAGACTCAATAACACAATAATGTCTTGTAGTATAGCCTTGTCATTGTAAATGACAATTAAGAAAGTGGAGACAATGGCCCTATGTTCCTACAAAATGGAAAAGAAAATAAATAAAATTATTCACCTGCAACTTGATAGTATTCAATATCAATACAGCACCTATGGAAGGTTTTTCATTTGCACATTTGTAGGTTATACCAAGCATAAGACAATCTCCATAAATAATTTCCCTCCCACATACAGCATAAATCAATTAATAAATAAGCCAAATCTATAAATAACTCTTGCACATGTTTACAAAATCACATTTGGCAATCAAATCAATGTGTCTCTCATCATTCTCTATATTGGTAATTGTAGAGAACAACAGTTAGTTGGCTGGAGATTACAACATTTAAAGCACCACGTTGTCCAAAAGTTGATGCATTTGATTCTGCCAAGAAACAGGGTTGACCCTGTTTTAAGGTTTCATAGGTGATACAGATCAGTTCAATGTCAGAACAGCAACTAGGAACAGAAGATGATGCTCTGTACAACCAAACAGATGCCTTATGGTTGTGGAGCTCAGGGAAGCCTGCTGGAAGCTGAGACGATGGTAAAAGTTGCTGGCACAATGCTGCTTGGGGAAGCCCAGGACATTAATCAGTTTGGTAGATCAATCAGTTGGACAAAGAAAAAGCCTGTACAATTGTAGAAACAGGCAGTCATTACAAAGAAATGTCCACAAGCAGTGAGATTCTGGTTATAGCAATTAAAGTGTTGGAAATGTACTGGTAATTTGATGCTGGAGTACAACCTTGTGAATCCAGTGGGATCCACCCTCAGGAGAAGAGACAACTGAGATAAACAAATGGTTAGACAGTGTGAGCTTTAACTGTTTTTGAAATAAGTCACAGGCTGGATTTTTGATTTCTGGGTCAAATTTTGATTTATTTTGTTTTCAAAGTTACCAATCCCTAACCAGATCATAAAATTCTGAAGGTCTTGACTGGAACTGTGACAAAGTGAAGGGTCTGGTCTAGGATTTGAACAGATAATAGAACAATGTTGTCTAAATTACAAAGGGGAAACAACATTTTGAGCAAGTCAACTACAATCAAATGTGTGTAATGACATAATGGAAATTATCTTTACACTGGGGATTGTGTGGCTAGGTAACAAGAACATTAGGCATGCAGCAAACCAAGCCACTTCTTCCTATTTTGTCATCCAATTGCAGACCTTGACGGTGCCGCTAAGTAGAAGCGGAGTGATACAAATACGTAACCATAAATTTGAAACTTCTATGCAGTTCAAAAGGTAGCAGAATTATTCACAAGAACTCCATAACATCAATTTGGTATTTGGCAACAAGCTGATGACAGCTGTATATTTTCAGCGCACACCATTTCAAGTTGGCTTGGATTTCAGTTGTCTAAAGAATATCAATGGTGATTCCAATTACGGATCCATTGTTGCTAGTTTTAAGTTTCACCATGTGTAGATCCAATTATTTCCTTCTGCTACAAAAGCAGAGTCTCCCAGTCCCTGACATTTTCATGCAGAGAACACAGAAACTTACAGTTCAAAGGAACACATATATCAAGACAGTTTACACAACTTACATATCACTGAAGCACTAACGCATTATGTCTACTTCTTTCACAACAAGAAAATTTGAGTATGGTATTTGCAGATAATTATCTGGAGTATTTATGGTAGAAGCAAATCCATACTACAAGAAAGTGAAAAGTCCTGGCAAGTATGTTGCCACTACTGTTGTTATTGCATGACACCATTGGCAAAGCTAAAACAAAATGAAGGACAGTGGTATAACAGAAGACTCAGATGGTCCATAAATTGCATATACTGTGTCAAAATCATTACCAAGAACCTCAATAACACAAGTATCATGGCTCCTTTGACAGCATCTTCCAAACACATATTTATTACTATCAACAACAGAACAGCAGACACTATCTGCACATTTTCCTGCGAGATTCTTGCCATCCTGACTGGGAAATATATTGCCGCTCCTTCAGTGTTGCCGAGTCATAATCCTGGAATTACCTCCCCATGTCATAGTTGTACGTACCTACATCAAACTGGCTGCAGCAATTAAAAAAAAAACAGATCATCACTGTAGTGACTGTAAGAAGGAAAGCCAAGTGGACCTCAAAATAGGAGTTCCTGACTGGGGCAATTAATCTGGTCAATCAGGGTGGCCTGGCTGACAGATAAAAAGATAATGTCAGACATTATGACATTCAGTGCTGGTTCTGAGGGAGCTAGTCCAGTGTTAAAGATTTTCCACATGTAAATAAAGGGTAACTTGGTGACAGGATACCAACCTCAGTGATGTTATTTCAGTGGTGACGAGAGAATGTTCTTGAAGGAACTTGCTTTCAACAGTTGCCTTTGAACTAAGGTAAGCATTTCTGGCATCATGCCATTATTCAGGAAGCTTGACTCATTCGATCCTGAAGACTAGGCCCCAGTATGTGGAAAGAATGCATTTTTAAAAAAAAAACAGGCAAATGACATTGGGGCAGATGAGAAAAGCAATGTTTAATTGTGACAGCTTGTGGAACTGTTGCTTTTTCGGTTATTAGGATCCAAACTTTCATTTAGTTAAGGAATATTATAACTAACTCTCCTCAAATTCTGAGATGCTATCGTTTTTATTCAGCAAGCTGAGAACTGGGGAATTTTGACTTGATTAAGACAACTGGCAGAGGCATGTGACTTTGATTTAATACTTAATTAGATGCTGAGCGACCTGTTAGTATGTGGGATTTATGATGTAACCATGCAAAAACACTGACTCACTGAAGACCGACTGGACTTCAAACAGGCATTACAACTGGCTTTATCATTGGAAAATGCATCAAGTACAGCATATGGGTTTGCAGGGTATTTGGATGGAAGTGGACACCATCGCCAGTCCGACTGAGCTTGGCAAACACCGCTTGGGTGAAGACAATTACATAGCCTCACTCAGGACACATGCTGAACAGAGGGACTCTAGGTCAGCCCATACTAAAACCTTCAGCAAAGCGAAGCCTCAGCCATTGTAGTTGCTGCCAGTATGTGGATTAGAGATAGCAAGGGAGTCCTACTAGACCCAAGTTGAGTAAGAGAACTCATAGGCCAGTTTTAGGAGAGTACACACTCTGTAAAATTCACATACAGTTAAACTGCTCAGCAACATCCAAATCAGAACCAAAACAAATGTCTAGTTAAATAATCATCCAGTTCTAATGGAGGACAATACTGGCATAGCCATTTCGTCATCACAGAAGCAGTCTTTACCAAAATTCGCTCTGGACTCCAAATGTTAAGTTTGCTCAAGACATCAGTTCGACTGAGAAACTATACTGGAGAACTTTTACAGATTAATGGTAAAACTTTGTTCAGTCGCCAGTGATTGTAATAAAAGGCTTGGGCCCAAGCATCATGTAGTGAAATTGGTTGAGAGCGAATCAACTTGATCGGCTCAACATTTTTCAATTAGAAAATGGCTACCTGAGTGAAGTCCTAATTAAATACTCAGACTAGGGACTATCAAAGGAAAAAAGGCCATTTTGCACATTGAGCAGGAAGCAATTCTATAATTCTGCAAGGCCCGCCGTGCTATTTGCCTTACGGGCAAAGGTAGAGGCAGAAACCAGTAGGCTGGAAAGTGAAGGAATCATCAAATCAGTCCAGTTTGCGAAGTGTGTAGCACCAGTCATACTGATTTTGAAGCCCAACAGGTCGGTTTGCTGTTGTGGGGATTTTAAACAAATGGTAAACCCCTTTTCGCAGCTGGATACATACCCAATCTTACACAGAGAATTTATAGTCAAAGCTGCAGGAACTGTCTTTGACGAAGCTGGACATGAGCCACATGTACCTGTAAGTACCTTTCGATGAGGATTCCCAGAACTATGTTACAATTAACACCCATAAGGGTTTGTACTGATATATGATAATATTATTTGGGATATCATCAGCTTGTGCAATTTGTCAGTGGACCATGAAGAACATTTTGCAAGGTCCTCCAAAGTTGCCATTTATCTCAATGATGTCAATAAACAGGGAAAACCAACAAGGAGTACTGAGAGAACTTGGACATAGTCCTTAGACATTCCTCCCAGGCAGGCTTATGCCTCAGAAGTGAAAAGTGAGTGTTCTAAGCACCCCAAATAACCATAGATTACAGAGACGGCAAGACCTGGCTTCACCCGTTGCAAAACAAAGTGAGGGCAACCAAAGGTGCCCAGGCTCCCACATCTCTCCCAGAGCTTAGGTCTTTCCTTAAGCTGGTAAATTATGGAAAGTTCATACATAACCTAACTTCCATCCTGTCATCTTTGCATCAAGTCCTTAGAAAAGTGGCAGCTTTAGAAATGGTTACATAGTCAAGTCATAGCTTTCAGGGAACTGAAGAAACAGGTATCATCCTCCAAGGTCTGAGCACACTATGGTCCCAAACGAGATCTGGTATTGATATGAAATTCCTCATTCGTAGCCCAATGGAGAGGAACACCCTTGATGCGTATCATCAAGGCTTTTGGCTAACGCAGAACCTAACTACCCAGATAGAGAAGAAAGTTTTGGCAGTCATATTTGGAGTCAGAAAGTTCTAACAATATCTTTATGGATGCAAATTTGTCATAATAATGGACTACAAATCCCGAGTAAGTCTACTTAAAGAGGACAAGGCATTGCCCCACATAGCTGAAGGCCAAATTCAATGATGGGCTCTAATACGAAGTGCATACAACTTCAAGTTGGAAAACCACCTGGGAAGCCAAGAGGCGAATGCGGATACATTGAGTCGATACCCACTGGTGGACATACCACTAGTGATATTGCCACTGGAGGAGTCTGTATTGGTTTTAAATTTTCTGGATGCACTTCCAGTTACAGCTGACAGTATCAGACTTTGGATGCGGCAAGATCCAGTCTGTCAAAACTGAACAGCTGGCGATGGGGAAACCATCACAACCAGAACTGAAACATTTTTGGACTTGGAGAGACCAAATGACAGTAGAGGACAATGTATTATGAGCAACAAGAGTGATCATCCCAAGCAAAGGTCACTGGCAGATATTGGCTGAACTCCACCAGGATCTCCAAAATGAAGACATTAGCAAGAAATTATGTTGGGTAGGTAGACTTGGATGCAGACATATCTATGTTGTTGGCAAAGTGCCCAGAATATCAATTAGGACAAAAATTACTGCCAGCTACTCCCCTACATTCATGGAAATGGCTGGGTAAACCCTGGACTCTGTTAATCATCAACTATACAGGTCCTTTCATGAACTCAATGTTCTCATTATAGATGCCCACTCAGAACGGTTGGATGTGGAACATTAATAGAAAAACTGCATGCATCTGGTCACAGATAACGGGCCATCGTTTACCATAGCGAATTTAAGTATTTCCAAAAGTCACCAGATTGCACCAAGCAAGAGAGACAGCTTACTGCAGGAGACTATGTTTGCTATAGGAACCATGGAAATGGCCCTGCATGGGTAAGAAACAAGGTCAGGACCAGTGACTTATAAAAGTTCAGGTTGCAGCAATTGCCCAGAACAAGCACAGCAATCATACAAAAGCTGCAAATTTGCAAACGGTGCAGGAGCAAAAACATGCCCTGCTCCTCGAAAAAGTCAGAAAGACTATTAGAAAACATGGGCTGTCCCTCTCCACCAAGTGTTGAAGGGATCTCTAAATTGAGATGGACACAGCGGATGTTGTCACAGTGACAACTTTGATGCTGGAAGACTGAATTTCTCCCGAGCTGCTCTAGGCGCAAGAGATGAACTCCTTTGAGTTACACATTGCCCATATCTGAAAGAGTCAGAGGGATGTGATCTGTTGCTAAAATGTCCCAGGAGGCATTATTGGAGAAAGGATCAGCCTATGTCCTCGGACTCAGAGGGGGAGGAATGTCGTGATTGTAATGAGGCCAGCCAGGTGGACCTCATAAAATGAGTTCCCTGTTTGAGCCAGATTAATAGCCCCAATCAGGGAGCCCTGGCTTACAAAGAGTGTCAAGATATTCTGTTCACTCAGAGCTGGCTTAAAGGGAGCTGGGCCAGCGCCAAGGTTTTTCTACAAGCAAGCAAAGGATGACTTGGTGACAGGATACTGATCTTCGTGGAGTTATTCCAACCACCTTCATTCTCAAGAAGAATTAGGGATGGGCAATACATGCTGATGCAATCAGTGAAGCTAACATTCCATGAATGAAGACTGCCAGCATGCAAAGACCAAATTACGAAGAATGGAATGAAGCATGAAATGTTTGACATTAGGTATAACACATGTAGCCAGGTGAAATTCCAGAACAAATCGTACATGTATGCTTGTGCATGCCACTACTTATATCAGTTATTTGCGGTGCTAGTGTATATGTGCCTTCCCTCAGTCTCATTCCAAAATTCAGGGGAAAGAGCTAGAAGCTACTAATAGATGCCACAGTTGCCACAAGGGTTTCAGGAAGGTTTGCATTAGATTCACCTGACTATTCATGGGAGAAATCCAATACTAAAGTCTATCTTCCAGAGACTATTTTAGTAATCATGAATTAGATTTCAGAATTCTTTGCAGCTGAAGCAATCAACTACAGAACTAGCTTTAGAACAAATCAAATCCAGATTTCAGAATTCCAATAATTTGTGCAGGAGCTTAGAGTGCAGCATTTACAGTTCATTACTGAATCACAACTCAACAATTGTTGACTATGACAATCACTTGCTAACAAGTATAATTGTCCACCTAGAAATTTTGTGTCACTGTTCATGGGTTCTGTGGCTTCTTGCATGGCTGGTGTTCCGGTTTCCTACCACAGTCCCATGATGTGCAGGATTGCTATGCTAAATTGCCCATAGCATCCAGGGATGTGTAGGTTATGTGGAGTCGCTATGGGAAATGCAGGGTTTCAAGGGTATGTGTGGTAGGATGCTCTTCAGAGGGTTAACGTGGAGTTGATGGGCCAAATGGCCCGCTTCCACACTGTAGGCATTTCTATGATGCGCCCTCTCAGAAAGCCCCATCTTTGGCCAGAGGCTTAGCAGGTGTTTCTGGTAGGTGGAATTACTCCTTCACCTAGAGATCACTGGCATTCCTTTCTCAGGTGCTTCTTCCATACTCTGTCGAGCCAATGAGTATTCTTTAAGAATTGCTTGCCTTCAAACAGGAGGCACCACCAATTTGGTTTCTTCTGAACAAAGGTCTCCCAGGTGTTGGTAAGCCTTCATGGAGTCTTTGAGCACTTCCTCAGTCCTCCTCCTGTTTGAATGGCTTCCAGGAGCTGGATAAAGAGAATTTGCTTTGTTAGCCATCCTAAGCACATGGGCAGCCAGGTGAAGTTGGTCTCAGCTGATTATGGCCTCCTTGCTCTTTCAAGGTCAGACATGGAGAATCTGCCTCAAACAGAGGATGGCACCTCTCCAGGGCCTTGAGGTGAAACCTCTATGTAGTCCATGTTTCTGAGCCATGGAGCAGTGTCAGAAAGATGACTGTCCTATACACAAGGATCTTTGGCATCAGCATGGGTGTTGCTGTCTTTGAGAACTTTCATCCTTGGGCACCTGAAGATGTTACTTGTGGATTGGATATGATGTTGCAACTCTATATCGAAGTCAGCCTTAGATGAGAGGTGGCTCCCCAGTTAGGGAAAATGTTCTATGCTTGGGAGGTTTTCTCAATTGATCTTACTGGAGATTTAGACTGGAACTTGCCCTGGGACAGTTGGGTAAAGGACTTGAATCTTCTTGAGGTTGAGACGGAGACCAATTTGTCAGTATGCTTCCACAAAGACATTGAGGTTTATAACTTCTCTTCCGAGAGAGAAGATGACATTCCACAAACTTAAGTTACATAAGTGATGTAAGTGTCATTTTCTTTTTGGATTTCAACCAGTTAGACGTTGAAATGCTTTAGGGCTATCCTGTAGCCGAATTCCACAACACCGGGAAGTCTGTTCTGACAAGATGAAGGTTTGTGGTGATAAAGATAGAGAAAAGGTCGGGGTAATGACGTATCCCTGCTTGATCCCGGTCTTTATCTCAAAGGATTCTGTTAGATTACAATCAGTGAGGACTGTCACTGACATCTTGTCAAGGAGGTGGCAGAGGACATTGATGAATTTCTCTGCTCAATCTGCCTTTCACAGGGTCTTCTACAGCACATGCCTCTTGATTGAATTAAAAATCTTGGTCAGAAGGCCATGAAGAGCGGTTGCAGTTGTTCCTAGAATTTCTATTGGAGTTGTTGAGCAGTAAAAATCAGGTCCATAGTTGTATGATTTGGTCAGAAATCACGCTGGCTTTCTGGAAGGTTTTCTTTAGAGACTGGGAAAAGGTACTTAGCAGCAATTCAGGTGTAGAGCTTCCCAGCACTGAAGAGGAGGGAGATTCTTCTGTATTTCTCAGAGTCACATTTTGTCTCTTTTCTTGAGCACGGTGGTAATGGCATATCCGGAGATCAGCAGGGATTTCTTCTTTGCTCCAGATTTTCAGGAGTAGTTGATGGAGACAATGGGTCCTCCAAGTTTGGAAAGCTCCACTAGAATCCTGTTCACTTCAGACTTCTTCATATCTTCATGTGTTTAATCACAGCTTCAACTTCCACCACACTACGTAGTCAACTGCGATCATCTTTGATGAGAAGATGGTGGATTTCCTCAAACACATCCTCATTACAATTGTATTGTGGTTTAGGACTTCTTTGAAGTGATCTCTCCAAAGGCTGATGTTTTTGATCCTCTCAAAACGATTCCGTCCTACTCCGCACTGATTGAGGCCAACGTGTTCAAGAATCATATCTCCACTATTTAATAGCTAGACAGTTTATCTTGCCAAAAATAATTTAGAACATTACCACATTACGCACTTTCTATGATTGGCATATCATGCAAATTTTGTGACCCACTGCAAACTGAGGATCACAGTGCTTCATAGGCTACTATATTTGTGAGAAAGGTAAGATCTAACCTAATCTAATCTGGGAGAAAGATCTTGCTTCAGAAGCAAAAATTGAGAACATAGCTACTGTGAAATAAATGAATAAAATTATACCTAAAAACAGTTACATCCATATTCAATTACTTGTTTACACATTAGTTTATAGTAACTTACTTTTCTCTAATTATTTTAAAGGTATTCATTAAATTAATAAAAACATTGCATTAAAAACTCAAGTTACGCTGACTAAACATATTTCAAGATAACCAATATTCAGAAACAAGCATTTATTTATTTAGTTAGGCTGGCATTTATTACCCATCCCGAAATGCCTGAGAGAAGGTGGAAGTGAGCTGCCTTCTTGAACTGCTGCAGTCCTTTGGTTGCAGGGGGAAATAGTGCTGTTAGGAAGGTGGTTGCAGGAATTTGACCTTGCAACAGTGAAGAATTTTATGGATAATTATTTTCAAAACCTGTTCAACTTAACTTATAGGATAGGATGGATATAGGCAGGCAATATATTCATCGAGCCACTACAGAGGTGACTAGGAACTGTAAGAACAAAAACCATTTAACAACTGCATTGCTAGTAAAAACGGAAGCCTTTTTTGATGTTAATCAGTGTTTAAGAAGTCAAACCCAAGAGAAAGATAATTCTCTACTTCAAGCTATAATTTATCAAGGAAAATGTCTACTGAAATCAGGAGCCAGAATTATGTATTTTATAATCACAGGCAACAAGAAACATTTATCAGAAAAAATATACACAAACACGAGAGATCAGATTATATATTTTTCAAATAGCATAATAAATGGAGCTACTCTACATTGCTATCTGGTAAGCTCCAATGCTTCACTAATACAATCAAACATAACAAAAAAACCCATTTCTTAAGCTCCCAGATGGCAATGCATATGGTTGTGAAACATGATTGTCAATTTTATCTTTCTCCAGTTCAGAATATCAAACTCTGCAGTTCAAACTAAATTCTCATATGTTGCGCAACTTGCATTACAACTCGGAAGAATTCCATTAGGTCAGAAGCATTCCATTGTATCAATGGGATACAGAATTAGTAGTTCTGCATTCTGGCTCTGATAAACTAACAGAGGACAGGGGCAGACACCTTTTTGAGGCTCACCAACCTCCAAAATGTTGCCTCTTCAATAAAGCGTAAAGGTAAATAACTGTTACAATTTAATTTCACTAGATCATAGTTTTCTAGCAACAGTACAGGCTTACAATATATTTGAGAAGATTGCAAGATAATTGCCAGAGTCTGCAATTTCCATTTTCACTTTCTTCAATATCTTTGGATGTATCACATTCAGTCCTGGTGCCTTGTACTGACAACTCACCTTTCACCAGTTTGAAACCTAGTGATGGAGTTTCCTCCTCTGCCAAGATGGCCGGAAAAACATCCAATTGCAGGTAAAGACAGATGTAAAGTTTTCATTTAAAACTACAGCCATGCTTCTCACCTCTAAATACATAATCCCTTTTTGGGCTCCAATTGGTCATATTCTTCTTATTATCAATCTTTTACTGTGTATGTGCATGTGTACATATGTCCTTGGGATTCCCTGTTATGTTAGTTACCAATGCTTTTCCATAATCCCTCTTTGCTTCTCACATTTTCTTTTACCATCTATATTTAGCTTATTTCTCAACTGCAATTACTACCCAAAATGCAAGATGTGCGATTTTTATAGATCTCTTTTAGAGTTTGGATTTTGAACTTGTAGCACGTGGGGTTTGGTGCGTGCACACCAAGGGGTTTAACACTTAACTTTCATTCTTGCTGGAGCCCTCTTGGAATGACAATGTGAATTTATTTGTATTGTGAATTTTATGATTGGACAGAATAAAGATCACATGGTATTAGGTAGGTTTATAATTTAGTAGAATTAAGAAGTGACTTTTCCTTAGAGAAACACATACATTAGAAAGCATCATCCTAAACCTTACGATACAATGATGACCGTTCCTTAAAGGCTTCCCCCACTGTCACTTGATCCACTTGACGCGACGCAACTCACTCCCAAGAATCAGGTCCATCAGTACTTCCTTTTTTTTGGACTGGACACGAACTGCTGTTGAGAATTCTCCTGAACACAACCTAGGAATGCTTGTTCCTCACTGCACTTATATTATCTCAGTTGAAATACAGATAATTAAAGTCCACCAATGTAAGTAGACTATCATGTTTAGAGTTCTCTGTGATTTTCTTTCAGATTTGTTCCACTATACCCTTCCCACTAGCTGGTGGTCTACATTTGTACACCGAGCAATGTAACTGCACTTTTCTTATTCCTTAGCTCTAGCCAAATTAATTCCAAATTTGAATCCATAGAACTGTCCTTTCGCCAGTATTGCAATGCTCTCCTTAACCAAAAATCATCATCCCTCCTACCTTTTCTTCCCTTTGCTATTTTTCCCTGAAGAAACTGTAACCAGGAATATTTAGCATATATTTAGTCTGCCTATCCTTAATCCATGACTGTTATAACCACAACATATCTTTTATATTGATTTGCATGTCATATTGATCAATACCACCTGTACATTTTTAAAGATCCAAAAGACAAGAAGCTTCCCACATAGAAAATAATTAGTGCATTATCATGTTAAATTCTGGACATTATCTTATTAAGAGCCTTAAGCTTAACCTCAAGAATGAAGAAACTGAACACAAAGGGAGAATTAGAGATTTCCATAGAATTCCTACAGCGTGGAAACAAGCCATTTGGCTCAATGAATCCACTTTGACCTTCGAAACAGTCTTCCACCCAGACCCATAACTGCACCCTATCCCTCTGACTCTGCATTTTCCATGGTAAATGAATTTAACCTACACATCCCTAAACACCGTGGGCAATTTAGCATGGCTTATCCACATAACCTGAAAATCTTTGGAGTGTGGCAGGAAACGGGGACACTGGCAGAAACCCACACAGACATGAGGAGAATGCAAACTCCACACAGCTGGTTGTCAGAGGGTGACATCAAACCTCTGTGTTGCCCACAAGAGGTTACAACATTTTAAAAGAAAGCAGGTATTAAATTAATAGATAAGATAAACCCTGAAAATTACTTCAAAAAGATATCAGGACCAGAGAAAGTACATGCAAAGTAAATTAATAATATATTACAAAGAATTTCTAAACTTAAAGAGTAACGGTAAACACTCTGAGCAATACCTGGCAGTTATGTAAAGACAAAATCATTCAGATTATTCAAAATACAATTGGGATGTTAAGATGTCAAAATTAATTCATAAGAAAAAACATGAATGGAACATAAGTTTGTTTTTAATGGTTAGAGATGCATTATTGGGGGGGGATCCAAGATGGCGGCGACCCAGCAAGTCTGAGTCTACAGTGCTCCTCCCAAGACTTGGGCAAAGTGGGTCACCCACCCCCACCACACACCAAATCATTTGAAATAGTTTTTACTTAATGTAATTAGTTGTTTAGTATTGAATTTAAACAATTTAATCTCCAGTAAAAATGACTAAAGGGAAGGGAGCCCGCAGCTCTCAGCAAGCAGGAACCCCTCTTGATCAGTGGTGCTGGAAGAGCACAGCAATTCAGGCAGCATCCGACGAGCAGCAAAATCGACATTTCGGGCAAAAGCCCTTCATCAGGAATAAAGGCAGAGAGCCTGAAGTGTGGAGAGATAAGCTAGAGGAGGG
>NC_057732.1:30963444-30970026 GCF_004010195.1 Chiloscyllium plagiosum
GAGGTGGCGGAAATGTCGGCGGATGATTTGGTTTATGCGGAGGTTTGTAGGGTGAAAGGTGAGCACCAGGGGCTCTCTGTCCTTGTTACGGTTGGAGGGGTGGGGTCTGAGGGCGGAGGTGCGGGATGTGGACGAGATGCGTTGGAGGGCATCTTTAACCACGTGGGAAGGAAATTGCCATCTCAAATGAAGAGACCGCAATCTCCTTCTTTAGAGATGCTGCCTGAATTGCTGTGCTCTTCCAGCACCACTGATCCAGAATCTGGTTTCCAGCATCTGCAGTCATTGTTTTTACCTAAGCAGGAACCCCTCCCCCACCCTCTCCAGCTGCAGCAGAGGCGTCCGCAGCCGCCCCGGGGGACTTAGCTATGGTGGCGAGCCTTGTGGAAATAATCGCCAAACTCGAAGCGAAGATCGGCGCTTTTATTGAAGAATCCCAAAGCTGATGGGACTCACTCTTGGCCGCGCCGGAAAAGCATGGCTGAGACATCAAGGAAATCGAGTGCCGAGTCGGAGGGGCGGAACTAAAGGCCGCAACCTCCGAAACTACAGCACAATCGGCCGTGGATCGGGTCCGGACTCTCGAACAGCGAGTCTGGACCTTAGAGAATCACATGACGACCTCGAGAATCGAGGTCATCGAAAAAATATTCATTTGCTGGGCCTTCCCGAACGGGAAGAGGAAGGCCAGCTTACAGTGTTCCTTGAACAGTGGCTTCCACAGCTTTTAAATCTGGAGGCTGGATCAGGCCAGGTAAGGGTAGAATGGGCCTACCGGGTTGCAATACGCGGGCCCGGCTCGAAGCAGTGTCCCCACCCGGTCCTGTTCCGGCTGCAGAGCTACAAGGAGAGGCAGATACTCTTAGAATCCTCCAGAAATCTTGGAAAAGATCCCCAAGCCATGATCTATAAAGGATCCAAGATTATGTTATTCCAGGACTTTTCCCCAGCTCTGGTCCGAAAGAGGAAGGCGTTTGATGAGGCGAAGAAGTGTTTAAGGGACTTAAATATTCAGTACTTCTTGCATTACCCAGCAACGCTACGCTTTAACCATGAAAGGACCGTGTATAACTTTGGATCGCCAGAAAAGTCCAAGGAATTTTTGGACTCTCTTAGATAAATTGTAAGAGATAATTGATGTTGGTTTGCTTTCTCCCCACTCCGGTTTACATCCCCCCCTCCCTTTTTTTTTTAATATATTAATCTTTTTTTTAAACTTACTGTTTAATATTATCTTGGGGGGTGGGGAGAGGGATTTATTTATTTGTTCTCTACTTAATGATTTTCTCCCCCCTTTGTTTTTTTTATTTTATATATAGGCCAGGGGTCTAGTTAATGTTGGTGGTGGTGGGGGGGGGGGGGAAGAGAGGGGGGAGAGGTGGTTACCTTATTCTATTTTACCTCTCTCTAGGAGCGGGGTTGTTTTCCCTTCTTATTTTGTATTATTATATTTAATTATTGCTTGTTGAGGTTGTAATTTTATAGTTATATATGTTTATACATGGTATTAACATTACCAAATATATCCAGGTGTTGGTGTGGATGGGGGTAGGGTGCTCACTGCTAACTCGAGCTCTGTAGTATATTTGAATTTTCTTCATCCTATTGAGGAGCACCTGGGTCGAGGGTGGGGCACTGGTTGGGAGATGATACAATGGACTTTTGGAAAGGAAGTGATACCCCCTGGGAACAAGGAGGAAAACTTCCATTTAAATATGTTTTTTTGTTATTTAGAAATAGTTTTTTATTATACTGTGGTGAGTCTATTAGAGAGCCTTTATTTCTGTGAATTTTATATGCTCGGGGTGTTCTGGATAGGGTTTCCCCTCCCAAGGGGTCTCGGATTTTCCCAGACGATCATGGTTGATCAGTCGGTTAAGTGGTGCACCTGGAATGTCAAGGGGAGTAATTCACCAGTCAAAAGGAAGAAAATATCAAACCTCAAGAAAGAAAGGGTTGATATAGCTCTCCTACAGGAGATACACTTATTGGATAAAGAACACTTGAAATTACGACAGGGTGGATTTTTTCTTCTTTTAGCTCAAAAAGCAGGGGAGTTGTTATACTTATTCGGAAGAATTTCCCTTTCAAAATCCTAAATCAGATAAAAGACGAATCTGGACGATATATTCTGATTAAAGCCCTTATAAATGGAGAGGAATATGGGATTTTAAATTTGTATTGCCCCCCGGCACATCCTTTTAAATTTATAACGGAAGCCTTCTCGTCATACAATTATAGGGGGAGACTTTAATTGTATTATGGATCCGGAAATAGATAGGATTCCCAAGAGTACTGCTGGAGTATCTCCCAGATCTAGACAATTGGTGGATTTGAACAAAGAATTAGGACTAGTAGATGTATGGAGATGCCTTCATCCACAGGGCAGAGATTTTTCTTTTTACTCCAATCCACATAAATACCATACCAGAATCGATATGTTTTTTGCCCCCTCGATTTTTTAAAATTCCATATTATCCTGTAAAATAGGCAGTACAGCAATTTCCGATCACGCTGCTGTATATATGGAAATCAGGGCGAGGAACAATGAGACATCCCCCCGGCATTGGCATATGGACCCCTTCCTGATGGAAGATAGTAAATTCTCTCAAGAATTAGAACTTTTTTAGAAATTAATTTAGGTACGGCTAGCAACCCATCAATGATGTGGGAGACCATCAAAGCTTACGCGCGAGGTTTGATCATCTCATACTTAGTGACGCAGAAAAAATTAAAGGGAGAACAATAGCGTCTGCTTGAAGCTCGCTTAAAAGCGGCTGAAACAGCATACGCTGACAGACCTTCTATTATCAAATTGCAAAGGATTGCGGCCCTTAGGACAGCTCTAAACACCACGCTTACCGAAACGGCTAAGAGGGAAATATTATTTGCAAAACAAAGGTTATATGAATTTGGCGATAAACCTGGTAGATACTTAGCATTTCTTGCAAAGAAAAAGAAGGCCCCTCAAACTATCACGTCTATCAAGGAAAGTACGGGTATTTTGACTCATGATCATAAAAGGATTAACGCAATCTTTAGAAAATTTTATTCTGATTTATGTAAATCGCAGGATTGTGAAGACAGGACCAGAGGATGCAGTCATTTTTTAAAAACTTGACCTTTCTGGACCTAACTCCGGAATAGGTATCGGTCTTGAATGTTCCCCTAACAATCTAAGAAATACTTGACGCAATCAGGCAACTTCAGAGTGGTAAGGCACCTGGCCCAGATGGCTTTCAAGCTGAATTCTATAAAGAATTTACAGGAATATTGGCTAGTCCACTTATGGACATGTATAACTACTCATACAGTCAGGGCTGTCTCTCGCCTTCGCTTAAAGAGGCAAACATCTCTCTTATCCTTAAAAAAGGAAAGGATGCAGAAGATTGCGTGTCATACAGACCAATATCCTTGCTAAATGTAGATTTTAAAATCCTCTCTAAAATGTTAGCATTGAGGCGAGAAAGGGTATTGCCACATATCATAAAGGAGGATCAGACGGGGTTTATTAAGGGCCATAGATCATCCAATAATGTTAGAAGGGTTTTGAATGTGATTCAAGTCTGCCATCAGGGAAAGATATCACGAGTTATAGTCTCATTAGATGCAGAAAAGGCATTCGACAGGGTTGAATGGTCATATTTGTTTTACACATTGGAAAGGTTTGGCGTTGGAAAGGTGTTTACCAAATGGGTCTCAACACTGTATAGTGATCCCAAAGCAGTTGTGAACACCAATGGATTAGGCTCGGATAGCTTCAGTGTGGATAGGAGCTGCCGTCAAGGATGTCCTCTCTCGCCATTGCTATTTACGCTAATAATTGAGCCACTCGCAGAAGCTATATGGGCTGACCCTAATATAACAGACCGGAGGATTGGTATAGGTAAACATAAAATTACCCTTTATGCAGATGATGTTCTTCTATTTCTCAGTAATCCCCTGATGTCTGTGCCTCGCTTAATCCAAGTTATTAATACATTTAGTGTATTTTCAGGCTACAAAATTAATCTCTCAAAATCGGAGGCTATACCAATGGGCGGTCTTGCTAGTATATCTCACTTATTGGATGGATCCCACTTTCCCTTTTGGTGGTCCCTGGAGGGTTTTTTATATTTAGGCATTTTTATTACTCGAGTATTTGGTCAGTTATACAAGGCTAACTTTGTGCATTTACTGGAAAGAATAAGGCAGGACCTCCAGCGATGGGGAAACATTCAAATTTCCTGGCTAGGTAGAATAGCACTAATTAAAATGAATGTCCTGCCCTGTCTCCTTTACCCTATGAGAATGCTTCTGGTGATGCTGCCGAGGCTGGCATTACGTAAATTATATGGCTGGTTGGGTTCCTTTATCTGGAATCATAGACGGCCCTTATTAAGCTGAAGAAGCTACAGCTTCCACAGGCAAGAGAATTTCCCAGATTGGATTGGATTTCCCAGATTTCAGGAAATATCATTAAGTTCCCTATTAAGTTACGTAGCTGATTGGGTCTTGTTTGATCCACAATCAATCTGGCTGGACATCAAGGCTTCTCAAGTAAAATGCCCACTTATTAACCTTTTATTTTTAGACAAGAGGAAAATCATTATGGATCACTGTAAAAACCCTATAATACTAAACACAATTAAAGCTTGGAATATAATGCGGCAAAATGAGGGCAACTCACATAAAACATTCCCCTATGCTCCGATAGTGGGAGCATGGGGATTTCAACCAGGGTTTACAGATGCCACTTTCAAACTCTGGAGATCCAGGGGTATCTCTTGTTTAGGGGTTCTACTTATAGAAGGGGTCCTGATGTCTTTTGATTAGCTGCATCAGAAATTCAGATTACCTAATGGAGACCTCTTTCGATACTTCCAAATTCGAGATTACATACAGAAGAAGACTACGTTATTAGATAGTCTTTATAAATCAGATGGAGAATGTAGAGTGCTCTGGCCAATGGGGGTATCTTCTGTCAGTACTATTTATCATTTACTACATGATGAAGTATCGGGAGATATGGACAATCTGCTTAAAACATGGGATTAGGATTTGGGACTAGAAATCTCTATAGAAACGTGCAATGACATTTGGGAAAACACCATCTGCAACAGAACTCAGGCTATTCAGCTGAAGATACTTCATAGGGCTCATATAGCACCGGATCGATTGGCAAAATTTAAGGCAGGAGTATCTCCAATGTGTCCCAAATGTAAAATAGAGGTGGGCACTCTTGTACATTGCCTATGGACCTGTCATAAGATCCGTAGATATTGGACTAAAGTAGCAAGTGCTCTGACAGAAATCTTAGGAACGGAAATCAGAGTGGACCTTGTATCTCTCCTTTTGGACTTTTCGAACTTACCCTCCCTGGATATGCACGGGAAGAGATTGTTTTCTATTCTCTCTTTCTGTGCAAGGAAAAATATTTTGGTAAACTGGGTGGCTGAGGGCCCCCCTGGACTTTCAAATTGGCACAGATTAATTATGGAATGTATTCCCCTTGACTTCCTTACAAATATGGTGCACCACAAGACCGAATTATTCCATAAAATATGGCAGCCCTTCTTGAATTATATAAATACAGATATTTTGGCCATCCTAACAAGGGCTTTTATTTAATTGAGATGGTGAACCTGGCTGGTCCAGGGCCCCTTTGGAGAGGAATCCCGCATGAATATGGGTTTTGTTACATTTGATGTTAATACATTCCGAGCATGTATCTCACCACCCAATTTCTGTGTTATCCGTCGTTTTCTTTTTCTCTAATTTGAATAATGTGCGAGACTTAATTATACACTCTGGTTAGTTGTAAGTTAGATTAGTTGAGTTTTGTTTTTTTCTCTCGGTATTTTTCTTTTGTTAAATTTTGGTTATTATTTATTTAAGATTTAATTGTATATCAATGTTTATACTTGGTTTTTTTTATTTCGTAAACTTGTAAAAATGTTAAATTTTCAATAAAAATATCTATAAAAAAAGATGCATTATCAGAATATGTTCCATCTGTAAGGTAGTTCTGACATGTATTCCATGGGATCTGGGGCATGTATTAGGATCCCAGTACTCTGATTTAAAGCTTATGACCACTGTATACATTTTTTAATATTGCAAGTTAGAAGATAACTGAAGCCTTTATTGATTTTATAAACAAATTAAGATTTTGCATCTATTACTGTACTTATCAAAAGAAATAAATAGGGAGCAAACGAACAATGGAAACTTAATTACTGGGTGCCAAAAGAGGGGTTGGCAAGAACAATAAGCAAAATTTGGAACTCACCGTCTTCGTTTAAAAGGTGATTTTGGCATGTCTGCTATAGGGATCACCTGCTCTCCTGGACGAACCCACATAATGGGGCCGTCATCGCTTTCTTTACGGCACTTCAGTTTGAGACTAGAAAGTGATCCCCATGGCAATGTAAGCTGTTGGAAGGAATAAGCAAAGGTTTACATTTATAGTTTTAGTTATATCCAATGCTGTTCATTAACATTTATTTACTAGATTTCCAAGCTTAATCAAATTTTTGTAACTATCTTTCAAGATAAATGATAATTCACTGTTACACATAAATTTATCTTTATTTAAAAGGG
>NC_057732.1:30970526-30971845 GCF_004010195.1 Chiloscyllium plagiosum
GCGCGAGCGAGAGAGAGGGCGCGCGAGAGAGAGTCCGCGAGAGAGAGCCTGCGCGAGAGTGTGTCCGCGCGAGTGTCCGCGCGAGAGAGTCCGCGAGAGAGAGCGCGCGCGAGAGAGTCCGCGAGAGAGAGAGCCTGCGCGAGTGTCCGCGAGAGAGAGCGCGCGCGCACGAGTGTCCGCGAGAGAGAGCGCGCGCGCGAGTTTCCACGAGAGAGCGCGCGCGCGAGAGTGTCCGCGAGAGAGAGCGCGCGCGCGAGTGTCCGCGAGAGAGAGCGCGCGCGCGAGTGGGCGCGAGAGAGAGCGCGCGCGCGAGAGAGAGCGCGCGCGCGAGAGTGTCCGCGAGAGAGAGCGCGCGCGCGAGAGAGCGCGCGAGAGTGCGCGAGAATGAGAATGCGAGTGCGAGTGAGAGTGCGCGAGAGAGAGAGAGAGAGTACGCGAGAGAGATTGTGCGCGAGAGAGAGCGTGAGCGAGAGTGCGCGAGAATGAGAATGCGAGTGCGAGTGAGAGTGCGCGAGAGAGAGAGAGAGAGAGAGTACGCGAGAGAGATTGTGCGCGAGAGAGAGCGCGAGCGAGAGTGCGCGAGAGAGAGCGCGCGCGAGAATGAGTCCGCGCGCGAGAGAGAGAGCGCGCGCGAGAATGAGTCCGCGCGCGCGAGAGAGAGCGCGAGAGAAAGAGCGAGTGAGAATGAGTCCGCGAAAGAGAGCGCGCGAGAGAGAGCGCGAGAGAGAGAGCGCGCGCGCGAGAGAGAGCGTGCGAGAGAGAGTGCGCGCGAGTGAGAGAGCGCGCGAGTGAGAGAGCGCGCGAGAGAGAGTGCGCGCGAGAGAGAGTGCGCGCGAGAGACAGTGCGCGCGAGAGACAGTGCGCGCGAGAGACAGTGCGCG
The DNA here is from genome assembly GCF_004010195.1 of Chiloscyllium plagiosum. Taxonomy (NCBI): domain Eukaryota; kingdom Metazoa; phylum Chordata; class Chondrichthyes; order Orectolobiformes; family Hemiscylliidae; genus Chiloscyllium; species Chiloscyllium plagiosum. Next base: position 30,971,408 of record NC_057732.1, read on the forward strand.
CGAGAGAGAGCCTGCGCGAGAGTGTCCGCGCGAGAGAGTGTCCGCGCGAGAGTGTCCGCGCGAGAGAGAGCGCGAGTGAGTGAGCGCGAGAGTGCGCACGAGAGAGTGCGCGCGAGAGAGAGTGCGCGCGAGAGAGAGTGCGCGCGAGAGTGTCCGCGAGAGAGAGCGCGCCCGCGAGAGTGTCCGTGAGAGAGAGCGCGCGCGCGAGAGTGTCCGCGAGAGAGAGCGCGCGCGCGAGAGTGACCGCGAGAGAGAGCGCGCGCGCGCGAGAGTGACCGCGAGAGAGAGCGCGCGCGCGCGAGAGTGTCCGCGAGAGAGCGCGCGCGAGAGTCCGCGAGAGAGAGGGCGGGCGAGAGTGAGGGCGGGCGAGAGAGAGGGCGCGCGAGAGAGAGAGCGCGCGCGAGAGTGTCCGCGAGAGAGAGCGCGCGCGCGAGAGTG
>NC_057732.1:30971992-30987561 GCF_004010195.1 Chiloscyllium plagiosum
GTGCGCGAGAGAGTGTGCGCGAGAGAGTGTGCGCGAGAGAGTGTGCGCGAGAGAGTGTGCGCGAGAGAGTGTGCGCGAGAGAGTGTGCGCGAGAGAGTGTGCGCGAGAGAGTGTGCGCGAGAGAGTGTGCGCGAGAGAGTGTGCGCGAGAGAGTGTGCGCGAGAGAGTGTGCGCGAGAGAGTGTGCGCGAGAGAGTGTGCGCGAGAGAGTGTGCGCGAGAGAGTGTGCGCGAGAGAGTGTGCGCGAGAGAGTGTGCGCGAGAGCAAGAGTGTGCGCGAGAGCAAGAGCGTGCGCGAGAGAGTGCGCAAGAGTGAGAATGCGAGTGCGAGAGAGTGTGCGAGAGTGCGCGAGAGTGAGTGCGCCAGAGCGAGTGAGAGTGAGTGTGCGAGAGAGAAAGTGAGTGCGCGAGAGAAAGTGCGAGTGAGAATGAGTGCGCGAGAGAGAGAGCGCGAGAGAGCGCGCGAGTGTGAGTGAGAGTGAGTGTGCGCGTGAGTGAGAGTGTGCGCGAGAGCGAGAGTGTGCGCGAGAGCGAGAGTGTGCGCGAGAGCGAGCGCGAGAGTGCGCGAGCACGAGAGAGCGCGCGAGAGTGCGAGTGAGTGTGTGAGAATGAGAGTGAGAGTGAGTGCGAGAGAGTGTGCACGAGAGCGAGCGCGCGAGAGAGTGCAAGTGCGCGAGAGCGAATGAGAGTGCGCGAGAGAGAGAGAGCGTGAGACAGAGCGAGTGAGAGCGAGAGTGAGACAGAGGCGGGCGCCGGCGAGAGAGGCAGGCGCCGGCGAGAGTGTGAGAGAGAGAGAGACAGACAAAGACAGAGAGAGAGAGAGAGAGAGAAAAAACAGAGACAAAGAGAAGCTGGTGGAAAGGTTAACTCTTTGTGGTCTGATTTGAGTGTACACATGCTTGTCGTGGATTGAATGTTTGTGTGTTGTTCCCTGGAGCTCGAGATCTGGGAACGTTTTGAATTTAATTTGCATTTTGGGAATCCAAGATGATTTTAGATAAAAACCATTTTGTAGGACAAATGTTACTGGGCACATTAGCTGAGCAAGGTTACCTCATGACCTTTTCCACATAGTTTAGACTACTCTCTCGTAATGAAAAACTGTTAAAAGGGAGCTTATCTCGCTAAGGCATTTAGCCATTTGGCCTGGCTTGATCAGGCTTTCCCACTTTGATGCACATGTAGCTTAATTAGTCAAGCATACCTCGACCTGTCAAGTAGTTTTGCTTCCTCTACAAACTTTTGCCATTTTATTGTTGCTTTTCTGAGTATTTTGTAATCTCAGTACCAATTTCTGCATATTGACAACTTATTTGCAGCAATAAGGGGAGAAGCCATAAGAGAACTCTTAGGGGTAAGAGCTGGCACTGCAACTCTGCTCATGGTTTTAAAACCTTAGCTCAACCTTATATTGTAACATTGATGCCATTGGTAAATAAAGGTAAATAACTTAACCTAAACTGTAAGAGTTTTACATTCCAGACTACAATCTCCGGGATGAACTAAGAGAGGCTTACAGGTAAAGTCCATTACGGATTCCCTGAGCCATCTTGAACAGGTACTTTAACACACTGAGCATGTTTTTACATCTCAATGGTCGCAGCAGTTTACCACCACTTTCTGCAGGGCAATTAAGGAAAAGCACTAAATGGTGCCATATCCATCGGCATCCACACCCATGAATGGCGTTACAAGTTGGTTAAAACTAAAATAGACAGGCTACTTTGGATAAATATTTCAGAAACTGAGCACACACTGCTAATCTTATTCTAAATGCTGTGTCTATTGACAGCAGAGGCATGAGTGGCTACTCACTGCTTAAATCTGCACAAGTACTTTTAAATGGTTTGGCTTCCTCATCTCCACCTCACCCCATGCTCACTCCTTCCCACCACTCCATCCCATTCCTCACCTCTCCCCTGATAAATTCCATTTCAGTATCATGCTTCTGTCTGCACAAGTGCAGTGTCTTTGCATATGATGTTATCAGCATTGCACTGGCACAGTGTTTCTGGAATTATGTGCATGAGCATTATTTCACAGTGGATGCTTTTCAATCTAATCTTCTCCATTCGCCCACCACACTCTAGATGATTATAGTTATTGTTCAATTAAATAAATCAACTACTTAATTTAGCCATAACCGATGTACCTGGCTCAAGTATTTTTATGCTTGGGTTGACTAGTTACTTTTGAAATTACTGCATATTTGTAATCAATGTTATACATTTTACACAGCACAACATTGAATATTAAATCCACCCTTGAGTTGTGCATATGACAATTGCTTCAAAATATGTCACAGAGGAAGACACTGGCCTGAGAAGGTGCATGATTTGCTGGCCTGGATTTCCTCAACACCATCCTAGCCATCTGAATTTTGGAAGAGGTGAGCAAAAATAAATGTGCTCTAGTCAGTCTCCAAAAGATAACCTACATACATTGTAATCTCAAATCCAGACTTTAAATTTCATAGACATCGGTTGTTTGCTTTTTGTTTTGCTTTAATATGCAACTCTAGGACTGGCTATTTGAGGTACTGCAATGTGATACTGGAGGTGAACTATGTGGAAATTCAAAATCAGTTTTTGATTTCAAAAATAGCCAGGAAAACTTACTAAATTACTTGAAATTCTCACACAGGGAATTTTAAAAAAAAGCCTGTGATTCCAATACTTGCCTCTGCAAATTTATTTACAAAATATTGTGGAAAGACTTTTTAGACACAAGATAAATAGGACAAGATGGGTGGCAGAGCCTAAAAAAGTAGAGTCTAAGCCTATTAGTTCCTTGCGTTTTGTTGCATGACAGTCATGATATCTCCCATCACTCCAAATCATCAAAGCTCAGTCAGAAGTGCTTTGAAACAAAGTCAGGATGTAGTTTTGCTATTTGAACTATGGCCTCTCAGATATTTTTGGACTGCTTTGAAATGTTGCACCATTGCTTTATGCCTCAGGTACATATTTAGTTCACTCACTTGTGGCACTCAAACATTGCTCTGAAATCTAGAAAAGCATTAGTCCCGAGCATTCCAAATTGCAAATGTTACAGTATCTATCAATTGCTAGGCTAGAATAACACAAAATGATTGACAATATTTGTAAGTTCTGATGACTAAAAATACATACCTTTAAAAAAGGAGATTCTTCCAATCTGTCAAGGAACTCTGGAAAGTAGTCCCCAACTTCTTCATCTACAGCTCCTACCAAGCTGATTTGTCGCATTGGACCAGCCCTGTATGTACCATGTGAATATGTTCGCCTCACCTATTTCCAGGTTAGAAAAACAATCAAATTAAGCAAATGTGCTATACTATATGGTAGCAAAAAATGAATACAGCCAGAAAAAAACGAAACAAAGATTTTAAATCTTTGAAGACGTTGTGAGACCCCCACTTCCGTTTGATATCAGCTGTAAAATCAGATCAATAGTCAAGATTAAAGTTTCTCAGACGGCAACTGCATGTGTGAATCAAAATCTTAAACTCCAGATAGCGCCTAACATTTGCTGTGCTAGTTTTGCACATACAGATTTATTTTCAAAACACTTGCTTGCCAAATTTACTTAAAGAGCGAGCTTGTGGCAGTGCTGTAAGACAGATTGGGCACCGAGGACCTGAACAAGGAGGGTTACCAAATGTGTATCTTCTTAACATGACTGAAGGATTGTGAAACTAGAAACACAAGAACGGAGATGGAAACATTTGTTATAATGGGTGAATTTAATGTCAAATCAGGTATAGAAAAAGGATGAATGTGGAAGATTGAGAAAAATAAAGTATATATTTGATGGCAAAATTGATAAGGATGCCATTTTTATAAAGTTAATGGCACAGCTTTTGGATTTCTACATTTGGCCTCGCATCTTCTCTTGGCAGAACTTGCTGATACACTAAAACATCAATAATAGACAGTAGTATTAATCTCATTGCTGCTGCAGCAAATTATTTCCCTTCCCTATAAACACCTAGCATTCCTCATGAATCTTGATATTCTTGGTTTTAGGTCTTTTAAAATCTCACTTGAGATCTCCCAAGTTTGAAAGGCACTGTTGAAGGAACCTGGATGAATATTGTACTGCTTCTTAGACTGCTGCCACAGTCCATCAGGAGCAGAAATTAGGCCAATCAGCCCATCAATGGTGATGACGATTATAAGTCAAAAAGCCGAACATCATCCATGACAAAACATTCTGCTTAATTGGTACTTTATTAAGGACTTCATTGATGCACAGTGGAGCAGCCTGCACAAACTGCTGTATACAATTCACCCAGGTTCCTCCAACAGCATCTTCCAAATGTGGGACCTCTATCACATCGAAGGACAAGGACAGTAAATAGATGTGAACACAATCATCTGCAAGTTCACTTCCAAGTATACATAATCTTGAAACCATATCACTGGTTCCTCACAATCGCTAGGTCAGAATCCTTGAACTCTCTCCCTATCAAGATTGCAGATGTATTTACACCACATGGACTACAGCAGTTCAAAGCAGCAACTCACCATCATCTTCTCAAGGACAATTAGAAATGGGCAATAAATCTGGCCTAATCATCTATATTCACATCCTGGGATGAAGGACATTCCCTGTGATAACACTGCAAATTCTATAAACTCCAGAACTTAGATGAATAATAGGTGATCTCAACAGAAATTTATGAAATGGTAAATAGAGATTCTTCTCCCTGACCGAGGAATCTAGGACACAGATGTATAGCTCAAATCTAAGGAGCCATCAGATGTATAGCTCAGTCTAAGGAGCCATCATTTAAGAATGAGAAAAAATGTCCTCACTCAAAAGTATTGTTAACGCTTGGAATTATTTACCCAGAAGCTTATGGATGCTCCATCGTTGAAGAGCTTTAAGTTTGAGATTTTTAGTTTCTTGTGAGAATCAAATATGTTATGGAGAGCAGGCAGTAGAGTGGAACTGAGGGTGAAGGTCAGCCACTTCCACATTAAGCAAAGCAGTAGGCTTGTTGGTAATATGGATTAGAACATAGAAGAATACAGCGCAGTACAGGCCCTTTGGCCCTCGATGTTGCGCCGATCCAAGCCCACCTAACCTATACTAACCCACTATCCTCCATATACCTATCCAATGCCCGCTTAAATGCCCATAAAGAGGGAGAGTCCACCACTGCTACTGGCAAGGCATTCCATGAACTGACGACTCGCTGAGTGAAGAACCTACCCCAAACTTCAGTCCTATATCTACCCCCCCTTAATTTAAAGCTATGCCTCCTTGTAATACCCGACTACATACGCGGGAAAAGGTTCATACTGTCGGCCCTATCTAACCCCCTAATCATCTTGTACACCTCAGTCAAGTCACCTCTAAACCTTCTTTTCTCTAGTGAAAACAGCCCCAAGTGCCTCAGTCTTTCCTCATATGATTTTCCTTCCATACCAGGCAACATCCTGGTAAACCTCCTCTGCACCCGTTCCAGTGCCTCCACATCCTTCCCATAGTATGGCGACCAAAACTGCACACAATATTCCAGATGCGGCCGCACCAGAGTCTTATACAACTGCATCATGACCTCAGGACTCCGGAACTCAATTCCTCTACCAATAAAAGCCAGTACGCCATATGCCTTCCTCACTGCACTATTTACCTGGGTGGCAACTTTCAGAGATCTGTGTACATGGACACCAAGATCCCTCTGCTCATCCACACTACTAGTGCTTCCGTCTCTTATGTCCTTGTGTATTAATTTTTTTTCCTTCCTTCTTATAAAATATAGGACATTCAGTAGTTACCAGAAAACTGAAGGAATTATATAGAAGATGACTTTTAGTAATTAGTAGTCATGACAGTTTTTTGAATTTTAGCAGTGTTTATGCAACTTAAAATATTCCAAATGCAAATAAGGGACTTGCTAAGACTGGGCTAGAAGGCACTGTTTGGTTTAACGAATAATTCCTGCCCTCAGAGTTAGGCATGTGACTTCTGGAACAGTGCATGTGCAACCTTAAGGAGCAACATTAAAAAGATTCATCTATGCTCTGAGAAAGGTGAAGATGCTTCTAAAAATGGTTAGTATAGAGGTGGCAACAGTTTCACATAGCACATAATGATTTCTTGAAGAGAAAAGGGATAAAATACAAATCTACCTATGTGATCTAAGAAATGCAAGAAAACAAAACATGGTGCACCTTAGAGCATTTCAGAAAAGGGGCAGCAGGCAAAACCTTGCATGTACCCATACGTTGTAAAGAATGGTAAATGGTGAAGCTGTAGGTCACAGTGGTTCATGGTTTGACAGCAGAGACCAAGTAAACATGGTATACAATCTAGCAGTGTTCAACGTCAGGTTGGCTCAAGGCCTGATGACAATTTTAAAAGTCAGTTTGTGCTCATCTTGTATAAATAAGAAACAGCACTTTAAAAATTTAAGAGGTCAATGACTGCTTGTCAGATTTATGCTGCTTTAGCTAAATAAATTCAATAGAACTATATCTTACACCATATAAAGTTGTGATTTAAATAAATGGCAATATCTCAAAATATTGGCTGTTGTGACAACTCATGCTTGCATTTTAAAAAAATCTTCAGATATAATACGAAAATGTCATAATATCAACTCAACAGATTACCCTGAAGCCGGTGTGATCAAAGTTGTTGGTCAAATATCAGCCCCAGTACCGATCAATGAAAGAGGGAGGTTTCTTTGTTTTGTTTTGGAGGGGGTTGGGGAATAGAAGCTACTGAAAACATTCTATGTATATGAGTTAATATGATCTATATAAATTTCAATTTTTATTTTGTTAGAAACATTTTAGCTCATTTGTGCTAAACGGAGGGCTAAGAAAAGTTTAAGTATCTGGATTAATTTAATTCAGTCTTTTATTGTATTTTCTCACAAGTAAGCAATATTACTGCATTCATAAATTGTTGTTGTATGCTGGCTATTTCCTTCAATTATGATTTGTACTTTGTTTAAAACAAACTCCTTTACGGGATTGGACATCACTAGCAAGGCATCTATTGCCCATCCTTTAATAAGGTGGTGAGTTGCATTTTTCTTTTATTACCTGAGCCAATCAACAAGAAAAGCTTTGCCAATTACAAGAAGTGCATATTACAAACACAATTTTTAAAATAAATTACACAGACTGCTTAGAATTGTTAACTTTGCAAATTTGTTGATAAATTGCATTGATCAATGTCAGCTAATAAGTTTGAAAACAGTTGCTGCATTTAATCTGACCTGTGAAATTGAGATTATTAGGATACTAAATGGTTAACACAAGGTGTACTAATAACAGGACATTTTTCCATGTTGAAGATATCCATATTTCTCAGATCTATGTATTTATATTGTGAATACTTCATGTCTCAGCCAGCTTGTTCCAATTAATCTAGTTTAGGTCTTGTTGCATTTGAATAAGAACTACTTAATAATTGCAGGAGATGTGAATGAAACAATGAACTGTGCAATTACAAATGACCATCCTCATTTCTCACATGATGATGGAAAGTAGTTCACCAATGAAGCAGCTAATGGTGCTTGATACTAGACCATTACCCTGAGGAATTTTAGAGAAATGTTCCAGGATGTTTTGTCAAATGTCTTTGAATTGTGGAAGTTTTCAATGTCTGTGGGTCTGTATGGGAAATATAGTTCATACTTCCCATTTATTACTGTGATTCCTGTTAATTTGCATCAGAAATATTGTCAATTTGATAAAATTCATGATACAGTCATGTGTATAACAAATAAATACTTCAGTGACATCTAACTATCCTGTGTGTATTTGTATTAGTGGATGCCACGGACCTTTGGAATGTATTTGTGGAGATATATATTTCTGTGGCATTGCTAACACCAAGTTGCAGGGACTAGGGGATAGCCTTTTCATTATTCCATTAAAAAGAATGCAGAAAGAAATGTGCCAGATTTCGACAAGAATAGAATGCTAGCAAACAAACTGATGTTCCTCTTGGTTACCACAGGTAACTATAGCAAACAATCTCTGCATGTGATGTGGAGATTTATTCCCACAATTCATCTGTGTAAGATGAGCTTTAAAGAGTAAATACAGGTGAATACTTACAGTATGAGCTCTTCACTAAAGGTCTCTCATATTCACTGCAATGCATTAAATACATGTTTCAGCCAGGGCTTCCATTCAAATTCTCTCCAAACTTAAACCTCAGTCTTCCTAGGATTTGATCCAGTAATCGTGAGAACAAATAAAGAACAAGCTTCCACAAGAAGTGGTAGAGGCTAATACAATTCCAACATTCAAAAGGCATCTGGATGAGTATACAAAATAGGAAGGGTTTATACGGATATGGGCCAGTTGGTGGCAAATGGGATTAGATTTATTTAGGATATCTGGTCAGTATGGATGAGGTGGATCAAAGGATGCGTTTCCATGCTGTACATCTCGAGGACCACTAATGGTTGCTACAACCATTACAATAACATGAAAAACTTCCTTCTTCCTGAATCATCGGTTTTCTCTTTTGTGAAGTTATTTCTCTTTTTGCATTTCCCAACTGCGTTTTTAGGATAAAAACAAAGACTGCAGATGCAGGAAACCAGATTCTGGATTAGTGGTGCTGGAAAAGCACAGCAGTTCAGGTAGCATCTGAGGAGCAGTAAAATCGATGTTTGGGGCAAAAGCCCTTCATCAGGAATACATGAAGGGCTTTTGCCCGAAACATCAATTTTACTGCTCCTCGGATGCTGCCTGAACTGCTGTGCTTTTCCAGCACCACTAATCCAGAATGCATTTTTAGGATGTCAGCTGGTATATCAAACATTTGTTCATTAAAATGAAGTGTCTATTTTCACTTGTAAGTATGCACCATTTTTCAAAAAAAAACATCAAACCCTTTCTCATAAAACCCTTTCATACAACGATTTACCTACAACAATGGTCTACTGAGAATGGGCCACTTTTAGCTACTTTGTTATTTAGTTTCTGCAGCTGACAACAATGCACTTTAGAATCTGAGCAGACTCAAGTATAAACTAGCATAAAGGAAGACACTGTTCCATGGATTTCATTAGAAAAATGCCCACCATTTACAGCAAATCACTGTTTACAAGTGGTTGTCTTTAAATCAGAAAAGTAACATAAGCCATTTGCTTAAAACATGTGAAGCACAATGAATATTTTCAACAGTCCAGCAAATTCTTTGCACCTTGTTAAACCCCAGACTTACTGATCAAGCCATGCACCACTTCTCAACACCCCTCTATACGTGTGCCACATTCATTTGTTGTGCTCTTGAGATTTCTGTGACAACCGTTCAGGGATAATTGAGTATTTGGTCAGAGACCTACTTAACAGAATCACTAGATACTTGCGCATTATAAAAATGCAGTTTATGCAGGTAACTGAAGTACAGATTCCAAAGTTAATCAAACTTGGCATTACAGGATGCATGAAGGGAAATGAAAACACTTCAGGAGAGGTAACAGAGAAAGAAAGGAGTTAGAAAAGAGAGGGGTGGCTGGGGGGGTGTTTAGGAAGTGCACGGCAGGGGACAAAGCATGAAAACGGTGGGGAGAAAGGGAGCGTGCTGGGGAATGGAGAAGGTGGTATACGCAAGGGTGGGAGAAGGACTATGCAATGGGGGAGAAAGAGTATATAGGGCAGGGATCAGAAAGCATGTAACAAGTGAGGAGAGAGAGAGGATGTGTGTGTTGGAGGTCACCTTAAACTTTGTGCAATGCTACATCATCAGTTTCACTACCTCCCCAAAAGCAGCTACATGAATTCCAAGCTTCTTTGTGTGACATGTGACTGTGAAAATTATGCCTTTAGGCTTTGTAATTGTAGAGAAGGTTCCATCTCCAAAATGTGCACAATTTTAAATTTATAAATCAAAACTGGAGATGCAAGTCATACCTTATCTCCCCATTTGATTTGCTGGCTGGTTTTAAATGATTTTAGCAAATTCTTAATTTCAGCTGAGGCTGCCTTTCATTTAACTCACATTGATTTTATGAAATGTGGCCAACTTGTGCGGTCAGGTTATCATTTAAAAAACATTTTAGTCTATCCAGATACTGAAACAGATGAACAATCCACACTTTGCATCATCTGACTGTGCTTTTGCATCAGTCATTGCGAGCTAACATACAGGTGCAGCAGGCAAGTTGTTTGTCTTGATCACAGAGGATTTGAATATAAAACAGTGAAGATTCTTACTTTGAATGCATAAAACCTTAAGATCACACCTGGAATATGGTACCTAGTTTTGATCCCATTAGCTAAGGAACGATATACGTGTCATAGACAGTGTGCAGCAGAGGTTCACCAGATTAATCCCCAAGATGTGGGACTGTTTTAGGAGAGATTGAGGCAACTCTCAAGTTTCAAACAATGAGAGGTGGTCTGAATGAAAGCTACAAAATTATTACAGCTCATCATAGGATGGGTACAAATATGATCTTTCGCCTGGCTAGTAACTTTAGAACCAGGGGACCTAATCTCAGGATAAGAGCTAGAGCATTTAAGATGGAGATGAGGAGGAATTTTGTCATAGAGGGTGGGGAATCTTTGGAATTCTTACCTCAGAAGGCCATGGAAGCTCAGTCATTGAGTATGTTCAAGACAGGCAAATTCCGAGCTACTAATGACATAGAGGAATATGGGGACAATATTTTCATAATGAGTAGACACGAGCCTGAACTTATCCATATTAAGCTTCACTTTCCACAAGAAAATATCAACATAGTATTGCTGAGGAAATCCAAATCGATACTTTATAACATTCAACATAATGCTGAAAAATAATTTTTATTTGAAATCCCTTGCCAGTAGTAAATATACAACTATTTACAGAAACCATCAATAAAGTTCTTTAGTCAGGCTTTCCAATCCTGATTGGAAACAGAATTTAACAGGTCAGAAATCATTCCTCTCCAGACAAACTATAACAGAGATAAAAATTGCTGTAGCCAAAATTAATCAGTTGAAGATTCCTTAACTGAAAGCATAAATACTGGCAATTTTTCCTCAGCTTTCACTGTAATTACATTGAATCAGCAGACAACACAGATCCTACCTGAGCATTGAAGTTTGACATGGTAGTTGTCTCTATATCCTTTTTCCCTAAGATTTCCATCTTCACTGGTGCACTTGGAAAGCTATAAGCAAAATACTCAAGAAAATCTGGTAAGTATGCAGCAGCTCCATGAACAATACCCATAACATAATAGGCTGCAGAGTTGTTATTTTCACTGAATGTTAGATTCACAAACTCCTCTGAAAATTTATCCATCTCCGCAAGAGATAGGGAAGAAAGCTCATCCATGTAGGCATGCACCACTGAAGCTCCTCCATTAGGCTGGTCTTCAATATGAATAAACCTTTTAAATTCCAACAAGTCTAGTCTTGAATTCTTGTTTTCAACACCAGAATTCTTGCACAAATTAGAGGGAGGTTGACTGCTTTCCAAGGGTACACATCCAGACAGTCCATCTTGTTGGTACAAAATGGCTATCCTATTTGCATCTTCGAATGAAGTTTCCTTCTGCTCTTTCATTTCTGATATTAGCCCTGAACAAATTGTTTGAATAGATTTGCTGCACATTTTGGGCTGCTTCCGTTTGTCAGTTTCCTTGTGTTTCTTTTTCTTTTTCTTTTTTATCTTTTTAAATTGGAATTCTTCTGTACTAAGTTTTCTTTTTTCAATGATACCTGTAAGCAAATGTAACAGAAAATATCTATAGTATCAGATTTGCAACATTAACTTTTTCAATCATTGTGAAATTCAGTTTTAACAGGGCAGAAGAATCAAAACTACCTACTTCTTTGCAGATTCTTCAATTTCCATCAGGTTTACACGTGCGCTTTTCTCAAACTATATTTTTTAAAATTGTTATTTTTGTTTCACTTGTTCTTTTCAATGATTTTCTTATTTCTTTATTCTTCACTTTTCTCCACACTCCATTTGGAATGGATAGATTGTTCCGCTACAACGCATGTTTCATCAGTACAAATTGGCTATAATGCAACTGATGAATTGCGGACATTGTTTGGATAATGCAAACTTTCTAATGAATGGCTATAGTGATATTTTTATCGGTGATCTTCTACAGTATGATTTTGTGCAATGGTTTTCCTTAATGCGATTTGACCACCACAGGAGGGTATATGAAATTTGATATATGAAAGTATGTCACCACTTTTTAAAACTGATATTAAATTCATAATCTACAAAAGGCTATCTAACCTACAACATTAGGTCAGATAGCCTTTTTCAACATGTTGTTACCCAGCCGATCAAAAACAGGAAATCATTCTCCAGGATAAACACAGAATGAATGCTAAAAAGAGCTTCAGGCAAACTTGTGCACAATACTCTTCTCTGTTGTGAACTGAATTGAAAAAGATTTTAACCAAAAAATAAATTAAAAAAAAGAGTACAATACTCATCATTCATTACCATATATTGTAAATTGATGTAGTGCAGCATCTAAAAGCTGTATCCAGAAGTGTGGAAACTGCACCATGACAAGCACTTTAGACTTAAATTACTTGCAATGCGATATATGTGACCTCCGAAATATCCCTGTCAAAGTTACCTATAAAAATACATCATTAAAGCCGAAAGTAGAAACAGAAATTAGTAAGATGCTTACTGCTCAAAATGCTCACTTTGGCATAGCAATCAATAGTGCTGAAGCAGTAACAAACCAAGTGGCCAAAACAGTGGATTACAATTCAAAATAAAATTACACATAAAAAGAAAAAGACCTCAAATCCTAAATGAAAAACCTTTTTCATCCAGAAGGTAGTAGGGGTCTGGGATGCACTGCCTGGGAGGATAGTTGAGATGGGTAATCTTCGAACCTTGAAAAAGTACTTGGATGAGCACTTGAAATGTCATAACATTCAAGGCTTTGGGCTCAGTGAGAAAGTGGGACTAGTGTGTTTTTGGCAGTACAAGCTCAATGGGGCACAGAACCCCTTCTATACTGTATGTTTCTATGCTACAAAGCACCTTAACAATGGCACACGGAAAACGTCGACTATAGAAATTTCTTTGGTCTATGTTCCTTTCAGCCATTGTTTCATACTTCTGTATAATTCCACGATAGCATATTTGCTAAGTGTCATTAGCAATTCCTCAATCATTATTTTTATTTTGCATGAGGTTGGGAGAGGGCAAGAGTAAGCTACCTACCAATGTTAAAGAGGATTTCAACAGCTTCTTTAGAGATCTGAAAGGTAAGAGGGCGTAAACTGGACATTGGACTACTGGAAAAGAGAGGCTTGCGATGTACTAGTGGGAATTGAAAAAATAGATACTTTGCATCAGTCTTCATAGTGGGAGATATCAACAGCATAGTCAAATTTTGAAAAAGTCAGGCGGCAGTGATAAGTCTATGGCCATGACTCAGAAGATGGTGTTGGGAAGCAGTAAAATCGTAAGGCAGATAATATCACCCAGCCCAGATGAACTACGCGCTACAGTTCTGAAAGAGATATGGAGGCATTGGTGTTGTTGTTTCAGAAATTACTGAGAATACCAGAGGACTGGAAAATGACTAATGTAATACCCTTGTTTAGGAAGGGAAAGAGATACGAAACTATAGGCTGGATAGCCTGACTTTGGTCAGTGGTAAGATCTTTAAGTCCATTAGTTAAGTGCAGGTATGAGATCATGGAGGACTAGGAAGTGTGTGGTAAAGTAAAATGAGCATGCAGGCAGGGCAGCGGGCAGCAGACAGCATGAGGAGTGAAAGAGGGCACAGACAGGAGGGAGTGAACAGAGAAAGTGCAGGGTGGGGCTGTAAGCATGGGCAGGGGAGCAAACCAAAGCTCAGGGCAGACAGAGAAGCAAGATGGAGTGCAGAGTTAAGGGGGAGCGAGAGTAAAGTGAAAGAGAGCATGTGCTCCAATTCTAAAGTCGCCAGTCAGGCAAAACATCATACTTATACCCATCCAATGATGAGCTGTAATAATTTTGTATCTTACAATTAGACCACCTCTCATTGTGTGAAACTTGAGAGTTGCCTCAATCTGTCCTAAGACAGTCCCACATCTTGGGGATTAATCTGGTGAACCTCTGCTGCACACTGTCTATGGCAAGTATATCCTGAGCTAATGGGATCAAAACTAGTCACCATATTCCAGGAAAAACAGACAGACAGCACATGTGACCTTAGGAACAGATAGTGGGTTGAAAGTATGCAAAGAATCCAGAAACACACTGATATCCAGGACCTGCTTTGATTCTTCAGCACAGACAAAAACCACCTATGGCCAAAGCACCCAAAAACCTACTCCACCATGAGTTAAAAGCGAAGAGGTGCTCATCAGGACAGGTGGACAGTCAGTGTTTGTTAGAAAGAACACTGAGGATCTCAAGAGAGAATCAGTCCTCAACCACAACCTGCAAGTGTCACCAACCAACACCCCAACTTGACATGAGATTGAGAAGGCTATCTGACAGCTGAGAATCAATAAGACCACTGGTGGAAATTAAATTCCCACCAAAATTGTAAGATACACAGAAGCACACTTGGCTCACTACATTATCCCACCTGAAAGAAAATAATCTATGACAGTGATTTCAACCATCAATAGAGAAGACAGGATCGACTGCAGCAACTAAAGGGGAGTCTCCCTGTTGGCTGTCACAGAGAAGGTCAATGCAAATATCCTCCTTGATTACCCTCTGCCTGCATCTGAGGAACTTCATCAGTCAGTGGTCATAAATTTCACAACAGAAGTCCAAGAAAAATGCACACAGCAGCAACAATTTCTATTCAAAACCTTTGACCTCACAAAGGCTTTCAACTCTGTCAACTGGGAAGGATGACGGAACATCTTTCTGAAATTTGAAATGCCCACAGAAATTCATCACCATCCTGCACATACTGCCTGAGATCTTCACCAATGGATCCACCACAGAGAGTGATACATCATGGAAACAGACCCTTAAGTCTAACCAGTCCACACCAAGAATGTTCCCAAACTAAACTCGTCTCACCTGCCTGCGCTTGGTCCATATACCTCCAAACCATTGCTATCCATGAACTTATCCAAAATGTCTTTTATACATTCTAACTGCACCTGCATCCATCACTTTCTCTGGCAGTTCATTCCACACACAAACTATTGTGTAAAACATGTTGCCCCTCATGTCCTTTCTAATCTTTCTCCTCACACATTAAAAATATGCCCCCTCGTTTAGAACTTCCCCAACCTAGGGAAAAGAGCCTTGTTATTCACTTATCGATGTTTCTCATGATTTTTTTAAAACTCAATAAGGTCACCTCTCAAACTCCTATTTCACTGCAGCATAAGTCCCAACCCTTCCAGTCTATTTTAATATTTCAAACCCTCCGTTCACAGGAGCATCTTAGTAAATTTTTTCTGAACTCCCTTCAGCTTAATAATATCCTTTCTCTGACAGGGTGGCCAGCACTGCACACAATACTCCAGAAGAGACCTCAACAATATCCTGTACAACCTCAGCATGACACCCCAACTCTTGTACTCAAAAGATGGAAGCAATGAAGGCAAGCATGTTAAACACTTTCTTAGCCACACTGTCTACCTGTGATATAAATTTCTAAGAATTATGT
>NC_057732.1:30988061-31052026 GCF_004010195.1 Chiloscyllium plagiosum
GAAAGAGAGAAAGAGAAAGAAAGACAAGAGAGAATGCAGACATGTATATTGGTATTAGCCAAACATCAAATCAAAGGAAAATGCCAAAATCAATGATTAAAGAAGTAACAGCAGGACATTTTAAAAAATCATAATGCAATCATGAATAGTCAACAAAGATTTGTGAAAGAAAAATAGTATTAGATTAATTTATGTCAGAATTATTTAACGAATAATAGAAAGGTGAAAAATGGGGCAATCAGATGTGGTACATTTGAATTTTCAAAAAGCATTCAGTTAGGTGCCACAACAAATGGTACCTAACAATAAAAGAGATAATGTGCTTTTTAGAAAAAAAATTCATTCACAGGATGAATGGCATCCGTCAGCATTTATTGCCCATCTCTAATTGCCCTGAGGGAAATTAACAGTCAACCACATTGTTGTAGGCCTGGAGTTGCACAAAGGCTGGACAAGCTAAGAAAGGCCATTTGCTTCCTTAAAAGACATTACTGAACTGGATAGATTTTTCCAACAGTCAACAATGGTCACCATTAGAATCATAATTCCAGATTTGTACTGAATTCAAATTCCATCATTATCAGCCATAGTGGGATTCGAACCTAGTTCTCCAGAACATTACCTCGATCGCTGAATTACCAGTTCAGCAATAATACCACCAGATTGTCAAATTTGTTAGCAAGTGGGAAGCAGAGAATTAGGGTAAATGTCATTTCCAGGTTTGCAAACTTTAACTGGCCCTCAACGACACAGTCCTCATCATTTGTGAAGGATAGGGCCTCGCACTGCCCTCAGCTAACAAAAATGTGGATACACTCCTATGTGCGCTAAAGACCACACGATCAATTTCGTGCAAACAATATGGGGAGACAAAAGTAAAGATTATTTGCAATTTTTATCAATGACTTGGATGAAGAGATCATGTCGATGTTAGTGATATTTGCTGATGACACAAAGATTGACTGGATAACTTTAAATGAGAAACAACAGAATTTAGATAGATTAACCGAGTGGGCAAAAATATGGCAGATGAAGGACGCGTGGAAAACATAGATCTTATTCTGGCAGGAAAGACAATAGTTTACTATTTGAGTGGAGAAAGACGACAGAACCCGTGGTCGGGAGGGACCTGGAAGTCCTGGTAAATGAATCACAAAACATTAACATACAGGCACAAAAGGTAGAAAGGAAGGTACTTGGAATGCAAGAGGAATGGAATATAAAAGTAAGATAGCGTTACAATAGCTGTATTGGACCTGCCACCACATTGAGAGTAGTGCATATACCTTTAACCTTGTTAAAGGTGGGATAATAACTGGATTTGTCAGGGAACGTACAATTGCTGTTTCCTGAAATGATGGGGTTGTTAAGGTTAAGCATGTCAGGTGTTTACTCATTGGAGTTTAGAAGAATGAGAGTGATTTTATTAATAAATACATACACATAAGATTCTTACAGGACGTGGAAATAGTGAGTTGCTGGGAGAAGTTTCCTTTTCGTAGGCAAGTATGCGCAGATGTGTGTGTTGGGGGAAGCAGTGAGTGAAACAAAAGGACTATGGCCACAGTGTAAAAATAAGGAAAACCTCAATTAACAGACAAGGATGAATACCATTCCTCTGGACTGATGCTAGACTTTGCAATTCTCTATTCTGGAGCTGAATCACTGAATATAGTCAAAGCTATGTTTGATTGATCTTTGATTAATGAGGAAGAATTATGGTAGCCAGGCAGGAAAATGGCATCAAGCCCACAATTGGATCAACCATGATTTTACTAAATGGCAGAACAGGCGCAAAAAAGTTAAATGGTATATGCTTATTCTTACTTTGTATCATCTTATGCACTGTTTTATACTAATGTCTAACTCATGAGCATCACTGATTTACAGAAACTGCAACAGGATAATCCTTGAGTAGCACCATCATTTTCAATCCAGTCATGGAGCTGCGTTAATTTAAATTTCAATAAAAATGAGTGACCTTGATGAATTTCAATATCCACTAGATTGTAAAAGATATGTCGAGGTGCCAAGTACATGACGAGTGTGGTTTGTGTTGTGAAGATAAATTGAACTACTTAAAGATAGCATATTATTAGACCCTTCATCTTGCATCTTTCATAAATTTAGATCAAAAAAAGTGCTACTTCCTCCATCCTAATGGCAAGCAGAAATTCTGCATTAAAAACTATAAAAGTTAAAATTACAAAAAGATACTGAATAGGCAGGCATCATGAAAGCCCTGACACACCTGCCCCAACGTACACATATATTGCTGCTTAGGCTTACTCCTACACAAAATATTAAGTTCCATCTGAAAGATGGACTATAATTTACATATGAAACAAAATGCTAGAGCTTTTGTGGGCTATTTAGAGACAGTGAATAACTTCAGCAATTGCTGTAAAACCTATTATTAAGCAAAAACTGAAGCAATTTTTGATTTCTCTGGATCTAACTGCATTATAACTGAAATGATTATATTGATATCTCCATTGATTTGAACCTGGTTCATTACTGATGATCCAGTATTAAAGATTAAACTTGAAGTAGACATTTTACTGACATTGTGCTTGTACCACATGAAATGGAATTTACTTCACTATACAGAGGCTGAAATCTTCCAAGATTATCCAGTGTACAATGAAGGCCCTTCAAACACAGAAGTTCAACATTACAATATTAACTGCTTGCCTGTCAGAATTTTCTCACACAATCACAGTATAAACACTTTGTGAAGAGTGACTGAAGTTCGGAATATTTATTCCATGCAAAAAAGTTAGCCACATATGCCTCCATGATTCGAAATACTGTACTGCTGCGCAAAGTATTTTAACATGAAATGGTAAAGTGGAGTGACTAGGCACTTTTGAAAGTCTTCCAAACTTTCAATGAAAGTGATCCTGATCTCCAAACAGCATGTAATTTTATCCAGTTCATGGCGTTGCTCTGACCTTTGCCTTTGAGCGAACCAAATAAAGGATTTCATATTTCAAATGACCACTGACAGCACTTCATCACTGCTCTATTTTTCCCCATCAGCAGCTCTTTTTTTCATTTACATCTTTATCAGCTTTCATTCTGGAGTTGTTTTGGTCACATTTGGTATTTTTAAATATTTTTGAGTACTTGCAGTTATAACTAAAAAGTCCCAAGATTTTTCATAGGTGCACCAAACAGAATACAGCAGTGCCACAAACAGACACTCGGAAAGGCAACTGAAAGCTTAGTCAAAGAGGTGTGTTCTAAGAAGTGATGTGAAGAGGAGAGATAGAAAGAGACAGTGCTTAGGCTAAATAAGTACAGACAATAATGGATGGATAATAGAAATTGGAAATGTCTATGATGTCAGAACTGAAAGAACACAAACCAGAAAAGGGTCTGAACTGAAAGAGGCTCCAGAAAGACAAGATCATTGTGACATCTGAACTGAAGGGGGAAGAGGGAATGTTTCTTAATAGAGGCATTGTCAGCTTCAGAGTTAAAGTAGGTCATGTGTATATCATCTTGCAGTTTTCAGCTGCTTAAAATTCTATTGGGAGTCTATTAACACATTATTTGTCTCTCTCATGGTTAATATAGCACCACATTCAAATCCTTCCATCATCTGTATGTGTTTCAATTAGTTGAACAAAACATCTTCACCATTCCTACATTAATGATTTAGAAGTTGGAAAACCTATTGCTCAAATAACCTAATGTTGTCTGCTAGAAATTGCTGACTAGTTATATGGGGAAGGTCTATACAAAAAAAACTATGGCTAAAATAACATTGCCATAGCCACATTTATGACAAAACATTAATGCTGGAAAATCTTATGTCTGCTGCATGTTGGACATTTGGCCTTGGTTTATTTGATCAATTGGCTGAATTTGAATTTGCTTAATTTTGACCATGAAAGAAGTGAAACAAATCCAGATTTGCCCTGGCCACTTCATTTCAAATGTAATAAATGCAAACATACAAATCAGGAGGAGCATGCCATTCAGTTCTGAGCCTGCTCCACTAATTAATAAAATTATGGCTGGTCTGAACCTAACTTCAAATCCAAATTCCCACGTTACACTTGCTTAACAAGAATTTATGCCTTAAAAATATTTTAAAATCTCTGCTTCGATCACCTTTTCAGGGACAGAGTTCCAAAGATTCATGACCCAAAAAGCTTCACCTACTTTGTTTTAAATAGGCAATGCCCCAATCTTAAACAGTGACTTCTAATCCTAGGTTCCCCACAAGCAGAACTATCCTCTTCACAGCAATACAGTCAAGACCCTTCATGATTTTGTATCTTTCAATCAAGTAATTTCTTACTCTTCTAAGGTATGGCCTACATGTGACTCCAGACCCATAGCAATGTGGTTGACTCTTAACAGCCCTCTGGGCATTTAGGGGTGGTCAGTAAATCTGGCCTAGCCAGTGACACCCTCATCCTATGAATCAATAAAAAAATGCCAGCAGATACAAGTCTAGCCCATCTAAATTTCCTCAAAGACAAACCATTTATTATAGGTAGTTAACTGAGTAAACCTTCTCTGAACTGATTTCAACTTTTTATATTCTTCCTCAAGTAAAGTGACTAATATTGTGCACAGTACTGCAAATGCAGTCTCATCAATGCCCTTTAGAACTGAAGAATAACCTGCCTACTTTCATATTAAACGTTAGGATAAATAACTACATTCATAGAGTCACTGCGTCATAGAGATGTACAGCATGGAAACAGACCCTTCGGTCCAATCCGTCCATGTCGACCAGATATCCCAACCCAATCTAGTCCCACCTGCCAGCATCTAGCCCATATCCCTCCAAACCCTTCTATTCATATACCCATCCAAATACCTCTTAAATGTTGCAATTGTACCAGCCTTCACCACTTCCTCTGGCAGCTCATTCCATACACATACCACCCTCTGCGTGAAAAGGTCTCTTTTATATCTTTCCCCTCTCACCCTAAACCTATGCCCTCTAGTTCTGGACTCCCTGACCCCAGGGAAAAGACTTTGCCTATTTACCCTATCCATGTCCCTCAATTTTGTAAACCTCTATAAGGTTACTCCTCAGCCTCCGATGCTCCAGGGAAAACAGCCTCAGCCTGTTCAGCCTTTCCCATAGCTCAAATCCTCCAACCCTGGCA
Organism: Chiloscyllium plagiosum; assembly: GCF_004010195.1. Taxonomy (NCBI): domain Eukaryota; kingdom Metazoa; phylum Chordata; class Chondrichthyes; order Orectolobiformes; family Hemiscylliidae; genus Chiloscyllium; species Chiloscyllium plagiosum. Next base: position 30,993,197 of record NC_057732.1, read on the forward strand.
ACATCCTTGTAAATCTTTTCTGAACCCTTTCAAGTTTCACAACATCTTTCAGATAGGAAGACCAGAATTGCACGCAATATTCCAACAGTGGCCTAACCAATATCCTGTAGAGCCGCGACATGACCTCCCAACACCTGTACTCAATACTCTTGATCAAACGTCTTCTTCACTATCCTATCTATCTGCGACTCTACTTTCAAGGAGCTATGAACCTGCACTCCAAGATCCCTTTGTTCAGCAACACTCCCTAGGACCTTACCATTAAATGGATAAGTCCTGCTAAGATTTGCTTTCCCAAAATGTAGCATCTCGTATTTATCGGAATTAAACTCCATCTGCCACTTCTCAGCCAATTAGCCCATCTGGTCAAGATCTTGTTGTAATCTGAAGTAACCCTCTTTTTGTCCACTACACCTCCAATTTTGGTGTCATCTGCAAACTTACTAACTGTACCTCTTATGCTTGCATCCAAGACATTTATATAAATGACAAAAAGTAGAGGACCCATCACCAATCCTTGTGGCGCTCCACTGGTCACAGGCCTCCAGTCTGAAAAACACCCCTCCACCACCATCCTCTGTCTTCTATCTTTGAGCCAGTTCTGTATCCAAATGACTAGTTCTTCCTGTAATCCGTGAGATCTAACCTTGCTAACCAGTCTCCCATGGGGAACCCTGTCGAACACCTTACTGAAGTACATATAGATCACATCTACTGCTCTGCCCTCATCATTCCTCTTTGTTACTTCCTCAAAAAAACTCAATCAAGTTTGTGAGACATGATTTCCCACACACAAAGCCATGTCGACTACCCATAATCAGTTAGGAGAAAGTGAGGACTGCAGATGCTGGAGATCAGAGCTTAAAATATGTTGCTGGAAAAGCGCAGCAGGTCAGACAGCATCAAAGGAGCAGGAGAATCGACGTTTCGGGTATAAGCCCTTCTTCAGGAATGAGGAGGGTGTGCCAAGCAGGCTAAGATAAAAGGTAGGGAGGAGAGACTTGGGGGAGGGGCGTTGGGAATGCGATAGGTGGAAGGAGGTTAAGGTGAGAGTGATAGGCCGGAGAGGGGGTAGGGACGGAGAGGTCGGGAAGATGATTGCAGGTCAAGAAGGCGGTGCTGAGTCTGAGGGTTGGGACTGAGAAAAGGTGGGGGGGGGGGGGGGGGGGGGAAGGGAAATGAGAAAGCTGGAGAAATCTGCATTCATCCCTTGTGGTTGGAGGGTTCCTAGGCGGAAGATGAAGCACTCTTCCTCCAGGCGTCGTGTTGCTAAGGTCTGGCGATGGAGGAGGCCAAGGACCTGCACGTCCTTGGCGGAGTGCGAGGGGGAGTTAAAGTGTTCAGCCACGGGGCGGTTGAGTTGGTTGGTGCGGGTGTCCCAGAGGTTATCCCTAATCAGTCCTTGCCTTTCCAAATACATGATGCTGCCTGAACTGCTATGCTCTTCCAGCACCACTAATCCAGAATCTAGTTTCCAGCATCTGCAGTCATTGTTTTTACCTCAAATACACGTACATCCTGTCCCTCAGGATTCCCTCCAACAACTTGCCCACCACTGACATCAGGCTCACTGGTCTATAGTTCCCTGGCTTGTCCTTTCCGTGCTTCTTGAACAGTGGCGCCACGTTTGTCCACCTCCAATCTTCCGGCACCTCACCTGTGACTATCGATGATACATCTCAGCAAGAGGCCCAGCAATCACTTCTCTCGCTTCCCACAGAGCTCTAGGGTACATCTGATCAGGTCCTGGGGATTTATCCACTTTTATGCATTTCAAGACATCCAGCACTTCCTTCTCTGTAATTTTGCAAGATGTCACCATCTATTCATTTACTTTTCCTAATTATATGTTGTACCTGCATACTAAACTTGTGATGCATTCATAGGGACATCCAGACACTTGCCATTTAGATTTTTAAAAAGTCTCTCTACCAAAGTGCGAAATTCCACATTTTCTTAAATTTAATTTGGCAAATCTTTGTGCAATTATCAATATTGTTTTGGAACCTCACATTCTCTTCACAAATTACATTCCTACTGTGATAAAAGATATAGACTTTAATATCATTTATGTTAGAATTTGGATTTGAGCTAGTGGTATTTGTGCTTTCATCTATATGTATGTCTGAATGCGTTTAATGATTAACTTGCAAGTATTTCTGTAGCCATTGTGATTTGATTTTTAAAAAGTCATCTAACCTTCATCAGTGTATCTGTCTTTCTTTCTACTATACTAATCTAGCTCCCTTTCTATACAAAGATATTTGCCTCAATTCTTCTTTGTGACAGCAAATTCCACAGCTTTACTACTTTGAAATATTTTTTCCCCCCAGAAGTTCAATATTGGATTTCTTAGTGTTCTTATAATTTCTAGTTTTGGATTCCAGTTTCTCTGCATCTAACCAATCAGTTAGTTTAATTTATCTTAAAAAGTTATAGTCAGGTCAGCCACCAGAGGTTAGCGTTTTCCACACGGGGAAAAGAGCATCCCAACTCGTTCAGTCTTTCCTGATAAAGTCTGCTGTCTGTAAATAAATGCAGGAGGGCAAATTTAGTCATTGTAAATGAATGTAATTTTAACAACGCAGCTTGAAAGGATGCCATTTCGTCCATTAACTCTCTGCTAGCTCTTGAAAGAGCTCACCATGTGGATATACACTCCCCTCTCTTCTCTTTACCCACAGCCCTGTTTATTTATTTTACAAGTATTTGCATAATCTCCTATTGAATGTCACTTTGTAGTTAATTTTCCTAAACTTTCAAGCACCACATCCCATATTACAATAACCATGTAAAACAAACGTTTCTCTGGATGCTTTCCAACTGTCTTACATCTGTGTTTACAGATTACTGATCTTTCTGTCAGTTTCGCAAAACTTACTCTCATCAAAACCCTGCATTTTGGCCCCTGGAATATAATGTGGTCTGTTTGTTTTGGCAGAAAAGAAAAGCAATATACTGTTTAAAGGGACATTTCATAAGTCAGTGGTACAGAAGGATCCAAGTGTTTAGCGAATAAATTATAAAGTGTGCAGGCACAAACAATTAGGAAGGCCAACAGAATTTTGTTGAAGGTTTTACTGCAGCAGTACAAGGCCTTGGTGAGACCTAATCCACAGTACTGAGTATAATTGGTCTTCTTTGGAAAAAAAAGTACAGGTTAGGAGAATGAAAAATAACCTCATTAAAACATCCAAGATCATGAAGGGACTGAACAAGGTGGATACCCAGAAAGATGTTCCCTTTAAAGTCAGAATTGAGGATTTTTTTCCCCTGAAGATTCAGAGTTTAGAATTGTCTTCTCCAGAACGTTGTGGGGGCTGAGTCAAGTGTTACATGGTGAAGACAGGAGAGGGGAGCTGACAACTTACCTATAAGCTTTAGCTATAAACTTCAAACACAGAGGAAACAAAATTTTTAAAATGATCTGTTCCTCCTCCCCATTCATAAGAGGGTGCAAAGATGGTGCTTTCAGTATGTTTCTTCATCAGGTCCATGACCTTAGGTTTCATTACCCTAACAACACAGTAAGACTATAATCATGCACTACAGTTATGCCAAAAAAATACTGCTTTTTTGGTTCTACAGCAGCAAAGATAGCTGATTCACTGTGCTTTTGGCAGAAAAGCATCATTTGCAGCAACACAGCCAAATTAAAGAGCAGTACCGAGAGGTCAACTACTCAATTATAACTAAGCTTATCTTAACCATTTTTGTGTTAAAAGCATACAATAATATGAGCATATTTGTTTAGGTCATTCAACATGGATATTACTTACAATTGTGATGTTTTTAAATGTATTTTTAAATTTGCTCATGGAATGAGGCCAGCATCTAATGCCAATTCCTAATTGCCCTGAAGAAAGTGGAGGTGAGCTAACTTGAACTGCTGCAGATCTTCAGGTATAGGCACACCCACTGTTGTTAGGAAGGCAGTTCCAGGATTTTGACCCAGTAATAGTGAGGGAATGGCAACATATTTGTATGTCAAGAAGATGCACATCTGCAAGGGGAATGGAGCATGTTCCCACACATTTGCTGCCATTGTCCTTCTAGGTGGTAGAGTTCAGGGATTTGGAAGGAACCTTGATGCATTACTGCAGTGCACCTCATAAATGGCAAAAATTGCTTGCACTGCACTTCAATGCTGAAGACACTGAATGCCTAAGATGTTGGCTCAGGTGCCAGTCAAGCAAGTTGTGTTATCCTGGATGATGTCAACCTTCTGGAGTGTTCTTGGAGCTGCACTGATCCAGGCAAGTAGATTTTTCAATCGTGGTGGTTCCTTCACCAGCTAGGCAGACCCCATATTACAGCTATATCATTTAGTACTTGGCCGGCTCAGTCAATAGTGGTGCTTCTAAGCCACATTTGGTGATGAACATTTAAGTACCCCTGCCACAGCACATTCTGTTCCCTTGCCAGTGATTCTTCCAAGTTTCACTTAACATTACAGTGCACTGATTCATCAGTTGAATGGTGGTGGTGATTGGGGGGCAGGGGGGGGGGGGGTGGATGGGAAGAAGAGATGGTAGGTAGTAATCAGCAAGTTTCCTTGTCCATATTTGACCTAAGTCTTCATGGGGTTCAGAGTCAATACTGGGGACTCCCAAATGAATCCTTCCCAACTCACATCCAAGATGTGTCTTGCTAGTGCTGAGGTTGATGTTGACTGGTGGGTCCATAAAGTTTAAAGTTTTTAATTAGACTTCATAGTGGTTTAGCACAATTGAATGCTTGCTATGCTATTCAGAGAGCATTTAAGAGAAAGCCATTATGTTGACTAGAGTCACATGTAAGCCAGACCAGATGTTTCAAGAAGAATTCAAAGTTCACCATTTGCTATGGTGGGATTCAAACCCTATCCTCAGAACATTAATCTGAGATTCTGGATCACTGGTCCAGAGACATTAGCACTCAGCCACCACCTTCCCCAAATTTGGTACATAAACATTTAACCTCAGCTTTCATCATTACTGATACAAAAGTGATATGTTGTCAAAACTAACTGAGCAGAAGCATCTATCATAAGGAACATGATTTTAAAACAGGGAAGGAAAGAGTGGAGAAATATTAAAGTAGTTTTACAACCAGTCTGCAACGTACAATAAAATGTCTTAGTAGTTCACGTTCTATTTCAATTACCCAAACTCTCTTTACAATGTTAACTGCAGGATCCTTAACAATTTTTTCTCGACTTCGACATTTTCAGTACTGTATTCAGTTGGCGCAGATTTTCTGAAATTTGCTACCTGACTGGCGCCAAAAAATCATCTGGGAGCACTACACAACACAGTAACTTCATTGAGGTGTAGCGTTCATACTTGCTGTCAACAATACAAGCAAGAAAAAAAAAACGAGACGGCCTGAAAAGTAACTTCATTTCAAAATGTAGCACTACACCTTTCTGGAGTAACTTGACATCGCCGTTTTCTTTCTTGGCCCGATGTTTCTTCTCCTTCTCTTTACTGTTGTACTTTTCCTTGGAAGATTTATTCGATTTTGAGTGAAGGTAGAGCGATGAGTAAACAGGGGGAAGTGGACGAGGAGCAGGAGTAGGAGGCAGTGTATATTTCGGACTCACATCAAGTTCAGAACAGTTTTTGATAGTGTTACAACTGCCCTTCTCTCGGTTTCTATCCCTATCTTTCTCATCATCAGCCTTCCCCACCGCTAACAAACTAGTCGGCGACGGCGCGCCACGCACTTCCACTTTGGGTTTACCGTAACCATCGAGCAATGGCTGCATCTTCCTTTTCTTGGTCACTGTCTTACGGTGCTCCGAAGACGAATGCAAAGCCGGATTCACGTTGAGAATCTCGGCATTAGGAGTTAGTGGCAACTCAGTCCGTTCCTCACTATCATTCTTCTCCACCACGACACGTACATAACTCAACTGCGCCATTTTGAACCTTGGGCCAAAGAGAAATCTCTCTGAGCTGACGCTTCGAGGGGTATGAGAACCAAGCGAACCAGAGCATCTAACCCTCTCACTGATTGATGTGTGAAGTAGCCAATCGCAGAGTGGATGGCTTCCGTTAACCTTTAAAACGGAAGTAGTAACCCTGGGAAAGGGGCGAGATTTCCTGTATGAATAGTTGCGAAGGACGGAGAATGCACAGCCAAGAAAGAGATGTGGAAATGTTTTGAATGTGATAAAAATTTAAAGAATGGCATTGCAATATTTTCAAGTAAATTTTAAATATGCATATAAATTGAAAGGCTATACCACATTAAATTATAAAGATTAATTCTTTTTAAGATATACAAGGTATGTAACGCCGAAGGGATTAATTCCGGTGCGACATCAGAAGGGTGTTCTCGCGGTGTTGCACGCGCGGCTGGAGCTGCTGTCGTCATTAACGGCCTGTGGACCCTACTGGAGTCTTAATGGCAATGATAGACTCGCCAAACAAGTCCTGTTACTGTATTTGGAGGTGACTGATTCTTTTGCTTTACTTTATTATCTCAATTCAGATTTTATTTTTTAATGAACCACAGACGCCTTTGTTTATACGGGTTCAGGACCACAATATCAATCGTGTTTGGCACAAACTGCCCTGGTGCGAGTCCGGCTGCAGCGGTTTGAACACAGCCCAGATTCCAAGTGGAGAGACGTCACGCGGCCTCGGGTACTTTTAAACGGAGGGCCAGACCACCCTTTCTCAACTTTACTATTTCTTAGTAGTTATAACACAGCTGGTATATCCAAGATTTCTTACTTTTTTTCTGTTTTGTAACCAACACCACTAGATTAAGTGGACGTTATATCAATGTTAATTCGTTTTGCAAACGCGGAGAGGGTATCAAATCTTGTTCGCTGGTTAGAATGCAGCACTACTATCCGTAATGCTTGAAAGCAATTTTACAGATTTATAAATTTCCGTCTGTGTTATTTAACAAGTTAGATAATAATCATACCTCAGCTAGCTGAGAGGGGAATCCATTCCACTGACCGTGCTTTTATTTGTCCCTTGTCCCTTTTCCTTTCTTCCTTCGTCCTTCTCATCTCCCAACCCAGAGTCAGGTCGGCTCTGGCCCACCAATTTACACTCTACCTACTAATGCCAGACTCCCTGTCGGTAACAACTAGCAAAAGCTTTCCAGACTTGTTCATGCTTAAGGCACAGGTAGTAGAATAACCCGGTTACCATAGCCTTCAAGTAAGTGTCTAAAGCTGTTTAGCTTTATTGACCAGTAAGGAAAGTGAAAGACAGCGATCACTAAAATTAGCATTAGATAGTAACTTCAATTAAATCTAATACATCGCAGTAAGATTGCGGTGAGTAGGGCTTTTGAGTCTAAGGCTCGTCTGCTTAATGAACCTTTTTGTTTCTTTTTTACTCTTCCTTTTAAGTGTTACTTACCGCGCATGGAAGAACTCTGTCACGGCAACTGCATTGAGGCAGCGAGTCGGCCCAGTGCTGTCTTGCGGCGGAAATAAGTTTAGGTTCTCGAAGGCTTCTGCATTGACAAAATGGTTGTGGCGCCGAGTCATAGCTGCGGCAGCGGAGACGCATTTGGGTTCCCGGCCACATCTGCGTCCAGTGCACACTCAGCCAGCCGTGGAGGCGAGTTCGGGCCCAGTACGAGACCTGCTCGCAGCAGCTGTATCGGTGAGATGAGCCCAAACCAGACTCATGGCAGCAGAGTCAAGTTTGGGCTGGTGAGGTACCTGGTGGCATTTATGGCCTCTATACTGGTGAGGATTCCATGGCAAGTGTCAATGAAGGCAAAATGGCACCAAAAAGAGTGGCGAAGGGGACTCATGCCACGACAGTCACAGCAGAGCACTTAACATGGAGGACTGAAGTTGAATATTTTTCTGCCTTTCTACTGTATAGTTTATTTTTGTGAATTAGTGCCAGAGAATAACACTATACAGCACTTTTAACTGTATTTAGTAACAAAACACAAGTGACAAATAAATCAACCATGGATTTGCATAAGGCTCGTGTGTATTTTTAAAAATTGCAATTTTAAATATTTCATTCTAACTATAAATATCTTGCACTACTAGCCAATTGTCGACATTGCACTTTATATAAATTGGAGGTCATCCAAAAGTCTAGTTGTGTGTTTACTCATGCCAAGTCCAATTTGCCCATCACCCCAGTGTTTGATTGACAGAAGTTCCCAGTACTTCTAACTTAAAGCACATATCTTGGTTTTCAGCTACATCTAAGGGCCTTTCGCTCTCAGGTCTTCTAACTCAGCAACTTCCTGATATTGAATTGATCTTGTGGCTTCCTAATTGTCTACAATTGATGGCCATGCCTCAGCAGAAAGCTCCAGATTTTCCTTCATACACCAAGCTTTTGTCCAACCATTCTGTTGTGACCTTATGATGTCAGCCATTGCTTTGCTATGAAGTGCCTTGGGACTTGTTAAAAATGACGTTACAACAATTTTCTAATAGCAATAAAATTTTCAAAGCCTGAAAGTATCATCTTTCTCAGCCAGATTCATCTCGATCCTCAACTACAGCAGGTATTTCCATAGCACTGCTTTCATCAAAGTCATACAGCATGCAAATAGAACCCTTGGTCCAATCAGTCCAAGATGAACCTAATCCCAAATTAAACTAAGTGCATGTGCCTATTCATGGCCCATGTCCTTCCAACCGTTCCTATTCATGCACCTATCCAAATGCCTTTTAAAGGTTGTAACTGCCCACATCTATCACTTCCTCAGGAAGTTCATTCCACGTGAACCACCCTCAAAAAAATCGCCCCTCATCTTTTATAAATCTCACCCCTTAGTCTTGGAATCCCCCATTCTAGGAGACAAAAAAGACACCTACCATTAACCTTAACTATATCACTCATGATTTCATAAACCTCAGTCACCTCTCAACCTCCTATGATTCAGTGAAAAAAGGTCCCAATCGTTCCAGCCTTTTTTTATAATTCAAACCTTCTGAACCCTTTATACCATCACTGATACAGCATCAATTGTGCAAAGGCCACCAATTGGCTCATGTCTGTCCCAATTCTCCACATAAGTAATTCACTGAGTTCTATTCTCCAGCTTTTATCCCATATTCTTTTCAGATAACAGCTTAAGTCACTCTTGAATATTTCAGTCTCAGGAACCCAATCCCAGAACTTAATCATGAAAAGACATGAGTTTATTTTTCCCTCATTGCCTTTGCTTTTTTTCCCCCAATTACTTTAAATCTGTGTTGACTTGGTTTTGATTGCTTTACAAGTGGAAGCAGATTTTGCCTATTTTGTCCAGACACTGCCCCCTCCCCCCTTGATTTTGAATTCCTTGAGCAATTCTTTTCAAGAACAGAACATGCTTAAGTATTTTCCAAACGTTATCGACTTTGCTTTCACATCATTCCTAAATAGTGGTGCAATACTCTTGTTGAGGCTGAATCAAATGTTTTTGTACAAGTTCAACATAACCTTCTTCCTGTTACTGTTTATATCCTGAACAATAAAGCCTAGAATACTAAGTCTTAACTGCTCTCAACGTGTCCTACAGGTGCAGTGAATGATTCCTGCATATATACATCCAGGTCCCCCCAGTCTTTCATCCAATCTTTACCAGTTATGGCTTTTATTTTATATTGTTTCTATGTTCTAGCCAAAATAAATCATTTCACACTGAATGTCCTCTTTCACCTGTTCTGCCGATTCCACCAAATTTAACCTTGTCTTTTTTTTTAAAGTTCTACATTCTTTTCTGATAAATGCATTACGTTCCTACATTTTATACTGCAAACTGAGATAGTGTCCTATACTCAATGGTTTATATCAGGGATACTAGTGTTTAAATTATTTTTCCTCCGATTCACATCCATGACGCACAGCAATGATCCATCCTTGGTTCCCTCAGTCACTTTAGACCTAGGAATGAGCTATTCATAGAACCATAGAGATATATAGCATGGAAACAGAACCTTCTGTCCAACTCGTCCATGCCGACCAGATATTCCAAATAAATTTAGACCCATTTGCCAGCATTTGGCTCATATCTGTCTAATCCCTTCCTATTCATATACCCATCTAGATGCCTTTTACATGTTGTAATTGTACCAGCCTCCATCATTTCCTCAGGAAGCTTATTCCAGACATGCACCACCCTCTGCATAAGAAAGTTGCCCCTCAAGTCCCTATTAAATCTTTTCCCCCTCATCCTAAACCTATACCCTCTAGTTTTGGATTTCTCCGCCTGGGGAAAAGACCTTGTCTATTTACCCTATCCATTGCCTCTCATGATTTTATAAACCTCGAGAAACATCCCTCAATCTCTGATGGTCCAGGGAAAATAGCCCCTGTCTAGTCAGAGTTATACAGTATGGAAACAGACACTTTAGTACAACTTGTCTGTGCCGACCAGACTTCCTAAATGGATCTAGTAATATTTGCCAGCATTTGGCCCATATCCCTCCCTATTCTTGTACACATCCAGATGCCTTTTAAGTGTTGTAATTGTACCCATCTCCATCACCTCTGGCACTTTTACCCTTACAGGCATCACCTTCTGCGTGAAAAAGTTGTCCCTCAGGACTCTTAAATATTTCTCCTCTCATCTTAAACCAAGCCCTCTAGTTTTGGACTCCTCTACCCTGGGAAAAAGACCTTGGCTATTCACCCTATACCTGCCCCTCATGAGGTCTATAAGGTCACCCCTGAGCCTCCGACGCTCCAGGGAAAACAGGTTAGCCTATCCAGCCTCTCTCTATAACTGAAAACCCTCCAATCCCAGCAATATAAGTGGACATAGGAACTTTGTCAAAGATGACTATTTTCAGGCTTTGCCTCTTTATTAATGAGAATGTTGGCGTCAAAAGGAATGGCAATGCTTCAGTGAAAGGTTTAATGACTTTAACCTATCTGGGTGGAATTTTATTTAAAGTAGTAAAGTACCATCTCAAGCTCAGCAAATCTCAAAGTTTGTATAGCAGACTTAAAGTTATCCTTCAGGATATAGCTCACCACCACCTTTTCAAGTGCAACGAGAGATAGGCAATAAATGCTGGCCAGCCAGTGAGGCCCGCGTCTCGCAATGAATTTAAAAAAAGGAACTTCGTGACTTTTCACTTATGAGATCTCAGTTAAAGCTAAACAATCTATTAACATGATCCGACTTGCAACATGAACATCACATGCCAATGCTAGCTCCAGACCACCCCCAATACTGCAACCCCTCAATCTCCCAACCAGCAATAATGCTACTTTTTCACTGATGACTCATAAATAAAGCTTAAAGATAATTGTTTTCAATAAAGTTTTCAGAGAACTTAATCATCACTGGATAGCACACTTGCCTCTGAATTAGAATGACATGGATTCAAGGTCAGATACTTCAATGCACAGTCCAGGGACAATCTACAGTACACTATTATAAGCACTACAGTATAACTACACATTTATCTATCAACAAACATCTGATCATTTATCTTATTCCAACTTGTGGGGAAGCTTGTGTACAATTAAGACCAAACCATCAGTTTCAGCTCTATTAATCTTACCATCCCATTTTCAGAAACTTGGCATCATATTATTCTTATGCTCAGACTCCCAGAAACAATTTGTGAGTTAAGATTGCTTTATTTTGTTCCTGAAACAAAAGTTACCACTACCCCATTTTTTCGTGTCTGCATTCAAACCTCTCCTTCCTCCACATCTCTCAATCTCTTCTGCCCCCACCCCCAATTCTTTTCTATTATACCCTCTGTCCTGCTACCTCTACTTCCTTCCCATAAATTTGAAGAGCTTGTGGATTCCTTTTGATTGATAATCCTAAGGCCATACACTCAAGCTGCTTCTATTATGTCATAAAGTCAGATGTACAGCATGGAAACAGACCCTTCAGTCCAACTCATCTATGCCAACCCGATATCCCCAACCTCATCTAGTCCCATTTGCCATCACTTGGCCCTCTAAATCCTTCCTATTCCTATACCCATCCAGATGCCATTTAAATGCTGTAAATTGTACCTGCCTCCACCATTTCCTCTGGCAGCTCATTCCATACACACACCACCCTCTGCGTGAACAAGTTGTACAAGTCCTGCTAGGATTTGCTTTCCCAAAATGTAGCACCTTAGATTTATCTAAATTAAATTCCATGTGCCACTCCTCAGCCCACTGGCCCATCTGATCAAGATCCCGTTGTAAGCGGAGGTAACAGTCTTTGCTGTCCACTATACCTCCAATTTTGGTGTCATCTGCAAACTTATTAACTATACCTCATGTTCACATCCAAATCATTTATATAAATGACAAAAAATAGTGGACCCAGCAATGATCCTTGTGGCACTCCAGTGGTCATAGGCCTCCAGTGTGAAAAACAACCCTCCACCATCATCTTAGTCTTCTACTTTCGAGCCAGGTCTGTATCCAAATAGCTAGTTGTTCTTGTATTCCATGAGATCTAACATTGCTCACCAGTCCCCCATGAGGAACCTTGTCAAATGTCTTACTGAAGTCCATATAGATCATGTTCACCGCTCTGCCCTCAACAATCCTCTTTGTTACTTGTTCAAAAAAAACTCCATCATTCGTGAGACATGATTTCCTATGCATAAAGCCATGTTGACTATCCCTTAACAATCCTTGCCTTTCCAAATACACGTACATCCTGTCCCTCAGGAATCCTTCTAACAACGTGCCCACTACTGATGTCAGGCTCACGGTCTATAATTCACTGGCTTGTCCCTACCACCTTTCTTAGATAGTGGTACCACATTAGCCAACCTCCAGGCTTCCGGCACGTCACCTGTGACTATCAATAATACACTTATCTCAGCAAGAGACCCAGCAAACACTTCCCTTGCTTCCCACAGAATTCTAGGGTACACCTGATCAGATCCTGGGGATTTATCCACCTTTATGCATTTCAAGACATACAGCACTTCCTCCCCTGTAATATGAACATATTTCAAGAGGTCACCATCTATTTCCCTACATTCTATATCTTCCATGTCTTTCTCCACAGTAAACACTGATGCAAAATACTCATTTAATATGTCTGCCATCTCCTGCAGCTCCACACAAAGGCTACCTCGCTGATCTTTGAGGAGCCCTATTCTTCTTTCCCCTCTTTCTCCAACAAACCAATATTGACATATCAAGTTTCTCCTTTCTCAGCCCTGAATGCACTTCGAGATACTCTTTTTCTAGTTCTCCTTGTGCCCTGCTTTGAATACATCTCATCCACGGGACCTAACTATTTGATTGCATTTGTATTAAAACGCGAACCATCTAACTTGCCTCAAGCACAGCAAATTGTTCTTCCTTCCTCAGTGCAAGTTATTTTGAATAATTTTTGAAATACGCAATTTTTAGTCTTTTGTCCAGCAAAGTCAAAGAAAGCTATTTAGATCATGAGTTAAGCAAACCAGCAACAGACGATTTTAAAATGGTGAACTGCAACTTGAATTTGGATGAATGGTTATTTTGAAAGGCTCGACTAAAACTTCTGAAGTCTTCTTTGAAAAAAGTACATGGCACTGCAATTTTGAACAATAAATTCGTGTTCAGCAAATTATATTTACCCTGAGAATTAGCATGTTTTGGGAATAAAAGATACATATTTCAATAACCGTAGTGATGTATTTAGATACAAGCCGAGAAACACAATTCACTCAGCTTTATCTTTCAGTTGTGCATATTTGAAGAATCCACAATTTGATAAGGACTGACTTTAAACTCAAGCTTATTGGCTGTTACTGTTAAGTGTCTAAAGATTAATCTGAAGGCATCTTACACATTTTAAGTATAAACACAAAAAGGCTGTAAAGAATATATTTAAATCAGATAAAAAAACAAGTTTATACAAATTCCATTAAGACATGTTTGAAATTGGTTTAAAGGAGGCATATTAAACAATTCACTGTTCTATTATGAAGATTAGTTATACAAAGGCCAACATCAATTAAGCTAAAATAATGTCAGCCAAGGGTGGCAAGACCCAATTAACATTAGGAAAGGGAGAATCTTGAATCTACCCCAAGGATTAAAACTCTATCTCAAACGTCACTGTTAGTATTTGACTGAAAAACACTTATTCCATAGGAGAAGCTTTTGTGAAATTGATTGACTTACTAAAATCAAAGATCTGTTGGATGAGCTAAATACATTCACAACTTATTAATTAGACTGGTGCAGAAAAAAAAACTTTAATTGTGAATCATCTTGTGCTGGATTAATAATACTCCAGTTTGTTCTTGTATTCATTTTCTTGACAAATTGTAAATTATACAAAACCTTACTTGTCCCTTTTCGGGTTGGGAGTTGCTGGCTAGGCCTGCATTATTGCCTATCCTCAGACTCAACCATATTGCTGTGCTTCTGAAGTCACAGACCTGGTAAAGATGGCAGGTTTCCTAAAGGACACTAGTGAACTCTTTTTTTCTCAAAGTGACAATCCAAATTGGTTTGATAGTTCCACATTAGGTAAAGTTCTTTATTCCAGATTTTTATTGAATTCACACTTCTCCATCAGGCATCCTGGCAGTCAAACCCATGTCCCCAGAACGTGGGTTGTAGGTTACTAGTTCAGCAACATTACCATTATACCACCACTTCTTTTTGTTACCTCCGCGTTAGTAAGCTCATTCATATTCAGTGACAAGTACTGAAAAGAATCTATTACTCAATGTAAGCTATTTTGTCCAGTTTAATCCAAAAACACAAAAAGGCAAACTACTTTGCTTTTAGATCTTTACTGACAGGTAATATTGTAAAATACAAGATTGTGAGACTGATAGTCCTTTTATTCCCAATGCACAAAAGCACAAACAAAATGCTTACATGATGTTAACAGGATTGCATACTGTTCGAAGGCACTTACTAAATTCAAGGCCAAATGAACAAGAGATCAAAGTGGGATTGGTTATTAACAGCATATAATATAAAAATATCCTTTTGCTTATAATTTACAAATGTATTATTACAATCTCAACCCCTGTTAAACTGCAATTTCCTGCTTATTTCCAGTAGTTAAGAATGCCTGAAAGAATATTTTTCAATAATTTCAGGGCAAATAATTTACAAAAAATGGTACACAAGGTTTAGATCATGCACAGATTTCTTACATCTTCTGTTAAGAATATTTAATATCTGCAACATTGTCAATTATATACCTACCTGCCCTGTACATACATAAAAAGAGACTAATGCACATAGTAATTTCTGAAAGTTAGCAGAGAATAGTTGTCACAGACTACCTATTTATACTTACTATATTACTATACAATCCTAAAAGCAGTGTAACAAATTCCCCCCCAAAAAATAAGGCCTGTAATACTTTACTTTTTTTAAAAAAAGTCTTAATACTTTAACTGTGAAATAAGGCGGGTAAAAATGGTCCCAGCAAAGAGATATTTAGCACCGGAATCCACACCCTTGGAAGGTTTATAGCAAGTTACAATAGATGTAAACTGTGTACCATTTTGTAACTGATAAGTCATCTAAATTGTTCTTGCTTTTTTTGTTAGTAAAGAAAGATTGTTTTTAGTGAGTGTGAATAATTTTTCTACTTTTCAGTCCTTTTGTGGCACTTGAAGGGAGATACTCCAGTATTACGGTCTATTTGAATATCTGCTCCATCATGTCCACTCAGGAGGAGGATCTCTTGGCCCTTTCGGTTTTGTGTAACGATTATTGAATCCTGCAAATTAAAAGAATGAAAATTTGCAGTCTGTAAATTCAAGGCTTTAAAAATAGATGTATTTGTTTACAGAGTAAAATACAATTATGCAACCTACACAGTACCAGTAACATGGTACAACAGCAAAATAATTTTAATTGAGTGAGATACATTATCAAATGGATAATTTTCAAAATTAGGAGCCCAATTGAGGATTCATTACATTTGACACAAGCAAACAGTTTCATTGACATGAAAGTAAGGTCCTACAAGTTCAATCACATCCACAGTACTTTCAAACACACAGGGTAAAAGCTAAATGCTGCATGTGATCACTTGGTGGATTCAGACAGCATGAAAATTGGAGCGAGAATTATTAGCAAGCTTTGAGAAGATTTGTAGCTCAGGTTGAGGTTCTGGATATACGTTTGCTCACTGAGCTAGAAGGTTCATCTCTAGACGTTTTGTCACCTGACAAGGTAATATCTTCAGTGGGCCTCAGGCGAAGCACTGCTGATAATTCCTGCTTTCTATTTATATGTTTGGGTTTCTTTGGGTTGGTGATGTCATTTCCTGTGGTAAAGTCACTTCCTGTTCTTTTTCTCACGGGGTGTCATTTACAAAATACCATGCAAGGACTGAAACAAACATTACATTGGACAAACAGGCAGAAAACTAGCCATCAGGATACATGAACACCAACTAGCCACAAAAAGACATGACCCCCTATCACTAGTATCCTTCAACTGGGACAACACATCCATCCCAGGACGAACCGATCAAATACCCGCGCGACAATTCCTAGACGCATGGCATTCCAACCAGAAGTCTATCAACAAACACATCAAGTTAGACCCTATCTACCACCCAGTAAGAAAAAGAACAGGAAGTGACGTCACCACAGGAAATGGCATCCCCAACCCATAGAAACCCAAACATATAAATAGAAAGCAGGAATTATCAGCAGTGCTTCGCCTGAGGCCCACTGAAGATGTTACCTAGTAGGGTGACGAAACGTCTGGAAATGAACCTTCCAGCTCAGCAAGCAAACCTACATCCAGCTAGAATAATAGTAGGACAGACATATTCACACTTCTTGACAATATATTTGTTTGGGGTGGGTAGAAAATTAATGATTTACAATCTGTCTTAAAAGGAAAGTGCATTTTGGCTTCAAATAAAAGGGGACACTGCAAAAGCTGTAAATGAGAGCAACATTTTAAAATTGTATTTCTCAGCCATGAGTTTTCAGTCTGTAGTCAACAAAACTTGACTTTTTCTGAAAATAGATAAACCCTCTCTACTCACCACCTCACCAGATCTGTCAATGCAATGGACTATATACAAGACATTTCAAGTTACAAGGGGAATGCACTGATGTGACTTATTCTCATTTAAATAGACTGACATGTTTATGTTACTGTACACCAAAACTTTACACAGATTTGTGATAAAATTAATCTTCAAAACAAAAATCTGCTCCAATATGCATTGCTGAACCAAACAAACTGACAAAGTTGTTCATTTGATTGCTAACCAACATCAAAAATTGATTTCAACAAATTACCATTCACCACTGCAACTGAAAGCTAGAAGGGGATGTGAGGGAAGTGGTGCAAGGGGATGATATAATGCTACATTTTCTTGACAAGTGTATTTACACGGACATCAAGGTTTGGACTCCACGTTCTTCACAGTTAAAAAGCTTACCAACTATTTTGAGTTCACACAATGGACACGCAGGAGAAGCATAAAAACTACAACTTTGCAGTCATTTACCCTACACACTATTTGCTACAGAAATGAGTAGACCGTTGTGGGGGAGAATACAAATTTTGAAAAGGTAAATCTTTATAAAATCATTTTAAAATTTGGTAACCAATAAAAATAATTAACTTTTTAAGAGATTTATCAATAGAAAACAAATTAGTCGCCATATGTTTGCTCAAAGTGTCTTTTAAAGTTAATGTTACGTTCATGCAAAAATATTTGAAAATGCAAACAGCATTGAATTATTTCTGAAATGTGACTAAATTTCCATTTATGAACTTGTTTCTATTTAAAAATGTTTGTTAACTAAACGGTCATAAATGCCTTGAACGTTTTTCTCATCATTCTCATTTCTACTTTTTAAAAGACAGTTTCCTATAAATGTTACATTAAAACATTGGTTTAACTTTACATTTACTTCTGTAATACATCATTTCTAGGGTATTTTTGAAAATGTATTTGTAAAATGCACAATTTTGGACACCACTGTTGGTTCTTATTTAAACTGATTCTGTCACCCCTGGCATACAGCCATCAAAATAATATTGAATATAATGAAAATAAAGAAAACAAGAGCATGGAAATTCAATAAAGTGGAATGAAAAGAGAAAGCAAATAACCACGCTGATGCAAATGCAACAGCAAACCAAAAGGTAGAATGAAACACAAGATGTTGCGAAAGAGAGAGTTTAATGGACTTGGGATCTACAAGTTCAATGTATGATCAGTAGGTGAGAAATTCATGCATTGCTATGAATTTGAATAGGTTAACATTTATTGCACATGATTAAATTCCTACAGTGTTGCCATCTTACACAACCTATGGCAATTTATAAAGACAAAGTCTGATTTGGCTGCAATTATTGGGGCAGGTGAAAGAAGGGGATTTCAATTACATTTCAAATTTCAACAGTAGCACTCCTTTGTAAAATTGACATTGGAATTGGCTAGGCATGTCAAAAAGGTTAATTTTATTTTAATGGTAAGTGCTAAAAATGTTAAAATGAGGTTGGAAATGACTTGGATTTACTGAACCCAGACTAAACGGTATCAATTACTTCTTCAGTTCTGACATGCTAGAAATTAATCAATTCTAAACTGTTAACTATGAACGGTTTATGGCTTAAACATTGTTAAACTTCACTAATACAGATGAGGGTGGGCAGCTAACAATGAAAATAATGTGTTGAAAGGATTTTTTTTTAATTAAAAGGGCAAGATTCTAATTGTTAAAATAAAATCAATAGCTTAAAAAAGCAACCATTACTAATATAGCAAAACGGAAGAGGCCTAGCCAATGACACCCACAACTGATGAAGACTGAGAAATGCTTTGAATTGAGATATATTAAATATGCATTATTTTGCCTGAGCAACAGTAGTTTCGCTTGTGGGATAAAAATAGTCTCTAAAGTGGAATTACTCTGATAAAATTAGCCTATGAATCCTAAAAAGTGAAAATTTTATTTTGCCTCCTGCTGAGGGGGCAAAAGTGAAAAGTGTCCAAGGATGGAACTGTTAGCATGCTTTTGTCTTGTTGGTGATTAAATGTATTTAACTTTAAGGCTTTTATTCTCAAAGTCCAACCCCACCTTCAACTGAACAGTGGTAAAATAATTAAATGCTAGCTGCTTAAGCCGGATTATGAGATTCTACTTTCTTTCCTCTCTTGCCTCCACCCAAATTCACTCACCTCCAGACATTTTATAATGTACGTTTGGGGCATTGACAATGAAGGTCCTTACCTGATTTTTGGAGACAGGATACAAGGACAGTTCTCAGCATGCTCATTTTCGAAAGGAAACCACTGTCTGATAAGAGGAGGTCACTTATGAAGTTTGGTTTAAGTCTAACATACCACTTTCAATTTGAGGTGACAGTGTTAATTAATAGGATACAAACATGCTTGCATGCATGTATGGTTTTCTGGGACATCCATTTACAAAACAAAAACAAAAGCAATGTTTTGCTAAAACGAACAGGAAAGGAATTAAAGTACCAAGATGCTTACAAAAGACATGATCAGGAAACATGGAGCGTTCCCAGTATAATTGTATACAAAGACACACAATATCTGACTCCATTATATTAGTTAAAATAGAAAACATTAGTAAGGGGATAAGTATAAGACAAGCCAGAAAGTTACATATGTGCATGTGTGTTCATATATGTCTTAGCAGATTCCAAGCCCGACAATTTGTGATCTACCATTTGATATATAGTTCTTCTTTAGTTAGGAACTAGAGACAGTCTACATATCATGTAGATCTCTGAAAATTTGACTTTAAGTTTCAAACGTTGCACAAGTTTAACAATATTTCATTTGTGTATTTTGTTGGTAAAACACTACAAGTTCAGTCATTACAAGTCTAGACCCAACAAGTTGTCAGCCCAAATAAACATTGCCCTATATACTTCTGCAATAGTGTGGTATCTTACGCATCTCACTACAAGTCAATCTAGAGTGAATTCAATTTCCATTAGAGATGTGTTTTAAAAACTCATGAATGGGATTTGAACTACTCTAAAATCAAAGTGTGTGAAGGAGCTTTATTTTCTCAATGGATTCATGGACCTACCGTTAGCATGACGCTAGCAACTTTTAGAGATAGCAGAGGATAAAAAAAGTGCTTGGCATGTTGATAGACAACATCCATCTTTTTAATGGCATCTTAATAACAAGACAAATTAATAATTCAGCTTTCAGTATGACTAAATTGCACGGAAACCCCATGTTTAATGGCAACACAATGAGGAAGTTTAGTAAGTTATAATTTGGCTTGAAAAATTAGTGTCATGAATGTACGTGAACATGTACATTTGGTAGTACTTTTCAATTTAACACATGCAAATTAGGATTTGCTATAATCCACTTAAAGGTTAAAGGTGATTTAAGACAACTTTCCCTTTTAAAAATAGAATGCCAAAAATATTTCATCAAGAGTTGACAGCCAGCCTCAGTAAGTTCTAATATTCTAACAAGGTCTAAATTTAAATTTACACGAACAATTTTGGGGGAAGAGTCAAGAATATAATTTTTATGACATCTTTTAACTATATAATGTCTGAGAAAGACTATTTCTTGGCCTTCTTAACCGAGATTGAAAATCAAAACAGTCAGTCAGTCTTCTTCAGACTGAATACAAAGGCAGATATAGCACAGTAAACCTCAGGGGTCTGAAACAATGACAGACTTGATAAAGCGGATTAGAATGTATTTAACGGCCAGGAAAGACAAACTGTAAAATAGAAGATGTTCACAGATATTGCTAAGTAGCACCACTGCCAAACATTGAATGTGCTGTTTGTCAAAACTGTCCTTTTCTGATTCCAGCAGCAGGGGATCAAAAACATATGTTCACATACACAACAGCTTTTGCTTTAAAATTGAATAAAAAGCAAATAGTACTTTGTCTTCAAAAAGCCAAATCACCTTTTCATTCACACTACAGTGTCTTCATTATCAAAGAAGCAAGGGATTCCCGTCTGTTAGTTAAAAAAGACTATTTATATCCTTTGATTCACTCAGCATTAATGTGTTGATCTAACAGACGTTTCCATGTTGTAATTAGCTTGATTTGCATATTAAGTTTGAGAAAATGGAAAGAATGTTTTATTGTAAGCTATATACGAGATCTATCATGTACAAATTTCCTTTCCAATGAATGATGTCATTTTACTCTTGACCCATACTCCTGAAATCAGACAAGATTTGCATTGCTCATTTTACATCTTTAATGCATCCTAAGGCCATAAATAACCTAGAACAGCTTTGTACGCAAATACACAGATCAACATGGCACAAAGCACACATTAATTTCCTGGTGATTTTCCTTCCACCATTGTGGATAACAGCAAACCCTAATTGTAGGTACATATTTAAATAACAAAAATATGGCTTGGAGGTAGGGAGTGGAGAAAAGGAGAACAGGGGTTGGTGATCAACAAGGTTAGTACTGATAGTGAAACATCTTACAGTTCCTTTCATAGGGACAACATTAAGTCACCAGTCAAATTTATAACAAGTTGCATGCAGTATAAAGTACGATTCCAATATCATTTCCTTCCACATTAGTCTAAGCAAGCAAGAGAAAAATCAGATCAACAGTATTAAAGTCTGAGCATATCAAACAAACTGAGTTGTTTCATTTTGTAAATTAGTATTACTTGCAACTGGATTGAGACTGTGCAAACTCACTTCAACCTTGCAGCCAGAGATCCATCAGTCTGGCAATTCCATAAGATGGAGGCACAATGTTGAAATTCACTATGCCAATCAATTCTCAGTTGTATGTTTTACACATTTATAGATCAAATTACTTTCAAAAGGCTGTAAAACTTAAAAACATTAGATTTGGTTAAAAATTTGATATATTTAAAATTGTAACAAACTTTTAGACAGGATTTTGATTTCTACTTTCTAAGTGATTAAGTTAAAAAAAACTTCAAATTCAACTTCGTTAAAAAAGTTGCTAAGTTATAAAGAGTCTTTCATTAACTTCTCAATTTCCAGTAGAAATGCACTGGAGTGCTATGATAGCCCAGCAATATTAAGCAACAATGTGTTTAACAAGAGGTGGTTAACTATGGGTTTGGGCCTATTATTTCTCAGAACAGGTCCCTCACTTTAGCTGGAGGGGTACAGAAAAAGGCATATATTTCTCCCCAAGTGCACGGTAAGAAAGAGGCCCAGTTACTACAACCTAATTTATCTGACTGCAGTCTACTATTGAAGAAATGTCATTCTGGAAACAGCTTACGTAACTGCCCTAACAGGGGTGGTGAGTGATTCAAGCATACCAAGGCAAAAGTAACCATTTTAAAATAGTTCCAGAATAATATCTTTGTACGTGATCATTTTGTTTGGGGATTGGGGGAAGGGGTGTTTGCAAGCAGGGACATGCTTAAATTAACAGCCAACAAAAGATAATTAAAGTCTCAACATTGCAGATATAAATTTAATAAATTTACAACTTACATGATGACTCAATCTACGTTAAGAGTTTCAGCAAATGTAACCTTATACAATTACGCACTCACCTAAATCTGAACCACGTTCTCTTTGTTTCATATTTGTTTCTGAGGTTTGGTCTACCTCACCCCTGGTTGTATTAACTAATTCTGAATCACCCAATAGCCTCCCACTATCCTGTGTTTCACATGTATCTGAAAGAAAATGTGGATAATGAAATAAATCCAATAAATTAATTTCACGCATAAAAATCAAATCTCAACTTCAAAATAGGTTCAGTTAAGAAATAAAGTACTTCAAACAACAGTACAGTTGTATCAATTTACCTAAAAGCCTTCTGTTGAGGTTCACAATCAATCTGTATAACACTTGAGACCAGAAATATACCCAAAGTTATAGTAATTTCCAGTTCTCTAGCATTATGTTGAGGAGGACCGAAGCTGT
Organism: Chiloscyllium plagiosum; assembly: GCF_004010195.1. Classification (NCBI taxonomy): domain Eukaryota; kingdom Metazoa; phylum Chordata; class Chondrichthyes; order Orectolobiformes; family Hemiscylliidae; genus Chiloscyllium; species Chiloscyllium plagiosum. The sequence goes on from NC_057732.1 coordinate 31,015,991, forward strand.
AAAATGATTAATTTTAAAATCTTAGGAAGCATAATTACTACTGATACCTTCTCTAAGGGTCTGTAGTACTGATCTGCCAGTCAGATCAGTCCGTCATTGGCAAGTGCTGGAAATTACTCAGTGGACACAGGAATCCACAGCACTGCATTCAAAAGACTAAATTTAATGTCTAAAGGAGGCTGCCTTCATTGGTTAACTTTGCTATCTTGGTTTCTATTGACATCTCTTTCCACTCTGAACATTGCTCTCATCACACCTATAGTTCAAACATTTCCATTTCCAATTTCTTTGGCTCAAATCCATTTGATTCTCTTTTGTCACATCTCTCAGCTTTCTACTTTGCTTTTGTTCTCCAGGTGGCAGAATAACTTGCATTATAAAAGTTCTTGGATAGGAAAGTGTTGAAATCTTTAATTGGTGCAAATTTAATTTTACTTTATAGCTGGCATTTGAGTGAAAACATGAGTTTAGATTCTGTTGATGCGTGATTTGAGCAGATTTATTTTCAAGAGTTTCATTGGTGGAGCAGTCTTTATAAGAAACAGCATAAATTAATTCAGCAGAGGAAGGTGGTGTTTGGTTGCTTCTGCCTAAACAGAGCAACTGATTGATGAGCAAGGCTGGTGAGCATTTATAGTCTTTTAAGTAAAAGCAAGGTCTTCAATTTGTGTTTATGTCTATAGTCTCCCTTTTCCTCTTTCTTATAAATTGCTCAATAGGTTGAAAACTAATATCATTTTCTTTTTACATAAGTGTAAAAAGTAGAAGGTCTTTCAAATGTAAAAAGCAGAGATAAAGTGATTAATTAATATTTTAAAGAAAATTTGATAGATGGCAAGCCAAGTCTGCAAGCTTCTGGACATCAAAGGGATCCCCAGTGAACACATTTATGACAAAGTATTTGCAACTCAAGTAACTTTGGATCAGAGTCAAGGAGGTGGAGTCTGAACTGCAGACATTTGGACCACATCAGGATGGGGGAAATTTAGGTGATACAAACTTGGTCAAATAACTAAGGACAGGACAGTGTGATTGAAGGGAGGTAAGTATAGGGGCCAAACAGACAGCTGTCATGGAACACAAGTCCCTCTAACTGTCCTAATAGTTGAGGTTCTTTCAAGCTGTGTGGATAGGAATTGGGAATACAGGGAGAATCAGCAAACTCATCATGACACTGTGGTACAAAGAGTCATTCAGGTGAGGGAAGGAGATGGGAATTGGTAGTGGTAGGGGACAGTATAATTAGGGGATTAGATATTATTTGTTTCAGCTATGAGCATGAGGCTCAAAGGCTGTGTTGCCTCTTTGGCGCTGGATTTCATGACATCTTGGGGCTAGAGTGGAACTTGGCCTTGAAGAGGAGGGATCCAGGTGTCATCATTCACATTGGTGAAATGACAATGATAGGATTAAAAATGAGGATCCTACCAAGCTAATAATCCCAGAATTACGACCTATGTCATGTATAAACAAATAAACAAACTCAAATAATTAAACTTATGACTTAAAGATTTGTGGGGGAGGAACGGGTTACTTTCAATGGGACACTGGTACTGGGGTAGAAAGGAACAGTACCAATAGGACAGGCTTCACTTGCACCATGTTGCAACCAGTGTCCTGGTGAATTGAATAAGTAGGACTGTATCGAGGGCTTTAAATTAAATATACATGCTTCTGCGGATTGGTGTACTGGTGCATCACTGTGTGAGTGCGAACTTCATCAGTGAGGGAATCAAGGGTCATGGAAATAAGGCAGGAAAATGCAGCTGAAGATTCTGATCAGTCATAATTACATTGAACAGCAAAGCAGACTCAAATCAGACAAAAAATCCTACCTCTATTCGAATGTCTTATGATTTTGTGAAGGACTATGCTGACCAATTACAGTGAGAATAGAACTGTAAGTTTCAAATTATTTCACATCTGGTACGTAGCATTGGCAAGCATGTCAGCTGTAACTAACATGTTAAACTGAACGGAGAACAAGAATGATGATTAAGCCACAATGCGAAGAGAAAAACGATCGCCAACAGTTCATCATGATAGCCAATGGCTCAAAGAAAAAGAAATGTTAGTAGGATAACATTCATATCTTCATGATTTGGAAATTAAATAGATATTCCAAATTGTTCTATAATTTCAATACAGCAGACAAATCATTTTGATTTTATACACAGAACTATAGGCAGTTTGTAAAGCTTATGCACATTATCAATTTATTGCTTCACTGATTTTTTAAAAATACGTTAGAGATAACCTCACTTTACAGTTGCATTTCGAAAAGAAGTGAAAATAAAGGGATACATGTGTTTGCTCAATATGCAGCTTGGACTTTTGGACAAGGACAAACGTGGCTCATTTTCACTCACCTGCATGGACAATTTCAGTACATGGAGGACACACTGAAACATTCTTTAGCGTTCTGTGATGAAAGCTGACGCATAGAATTTTCCAAATAAAAATAGTTGAAAAAGGCAGTTTCATGAACATAAGTGAACAAATCATGAAGCACTGAACTGGCTATTATTGTGGGCTAAAGGGCCCATTTCTGTGCTGTGCGGTTCTATGTTAAAGGTAGAAAATGTCAAGGCATGGAATATATCAATATAGCATGCATGGAAGAAACAACTGAATTTGGACTTGAGGTTTCCAACACTTTCTACTATGGCACTTTTCTCACTTTATGGCTGAGCCTGTTTTGATTTTGTTATTCTACAAGTGTTACTGGCAGGGCTAGCATTGATTTCATATTTCTAATTGCCCATGAGGTTAAAGAGAGTTGAATTCTTAAACTATTGTTGTTTGTCTGATCAAAGTACATTCACACAGCTGTTAGGAAGACAAATCTAGGATTTTGACTCATGAAAAGTATATTTGAGTCAAGATAGTATCTAACTTGAAAGAAAACATGTAGGTGGTGTTGTCCCCATTCACCTTCTGCCCTTGTCCTTCTGGAAGGTTCAGGCCTCAGATTTGGAACGTGTTCTTGAAGAAGCATTGAAGAGTTGCTGCAGTGAATCTTGTGGACATACTGCAACTACGGTGCAGCATTGGAGAAGGGAGTGCATTTTTGAAGTGAAGGAATTAAAAGTGCTTTGTTCCAAATGGTGTTGAGTTCAAGCATTCTTGGAGTTGCACTCATCCAAGCAAGTGGGAAATCATTCCAGCGCATTGCTGACTTATGCCTTACAGGTGGCGGAAAGATTTTGGGGCATCAGATGAATTACTGATATCAAGCTTTTGAGTTCCTTTTGTATTCACAGTATTTATATGGTTAGTCAAAGATGACCCACAGGATGCTACTGGTTGGGAAATTCAATGATGGTCATGCCAAGCTGAAGTCTAATTGATGGAGACTGATTTCTATTATTACTCAGCATCTCTACTATTGTCATATCACATGACCTTAAGGATGATTGATAGCAAACTAGAGTGCATGGCCTTTTCTCATTAATTCTCATGTTTCTGAAAGTGCACAAAATTTAAGACTTTGATAAGTTTCTAATGAGCCACAAAGGGCAACGTAAACTGAAAAGATGGATGCCACTCAAACGAGAAAATCAAGTACTGGTAATGCAATAATTTAACTTCCAATTCAATGACTACAGATTAGATGTGATATGAAGTAGTGAGATAAAGGTATAACTTATTTTAAAATAATTAGTGATTGCTCACTTGTTCTTGAACTTCGAGGATTTTTCAGGCTCTGTTTTGAAAGAAGGAAAAATATTAAAATATTTCCAATGATCCAACTGTCTTAACAACACACGTTTTAAAAAAGTTAATTAATTACCTTACTCCTCACCATCTTTACTTGCTCAATGGTATGTGGTTGTGGAAAGCCACTCCATTCTGCAGACTTCCCAATATGAGACGGCCTGAAAGGGAAGTCTAGAGAAAAAAAAACTGATGACTGTTAAAACAAAAACTTACCACATGTTTCATGCCAACATTTTCTTCAAATTTAGCATCAATTTAGTTACAAATTCCTGAGTGCTAATTTCATATGCTCTAAAAACAAGGACCACTAGCAGAAATTGTGTAACAATTATAAATTTGATATATTCTACAACTGATAATTTCATCAGTATTTTAACTATTTCATAATCAGTATTCAAATCAGTCAATATTTGGTAGCCATATCATAAGCATTAATTTGCCACAGTGGCATCAGAATGTGTGTCAAACTGTGAAAATTTTAACCAAAAAATCAACTTTGATAGGGAAAATATTTGTGCTAAGAAATGGAGACTTTACTTATATAAATATATTGCTATTCACACCTATTTTGGAGCTGAAACAATGGTTTGGACATCAAAGTTCCATTACCTAAGAACTAAGCAAATCATGACAGGCATGTTTCATCTTCAATACTGCATTTTCTCAATCCTGCAGTGAACTGTCAGCCTCAATTATGTGATTAAACACGTAAGCTTCTTACATGGAAGGAGACCAATGACTGAGCTAAGCTCACATAATTAACAAAACAAACTAAGTCAAGGCAAAATCAGTCCACAGCATGCTTTTTCCAAGCAAGTTACACCTGAAAAAAAAATCACTATTTTATTTTAGAAATCTCAAACAAAAAAAATGTGCTAATCATATTCTAAGTGCATTTGTTAAGTTTGTTGTACCAAAGATAAGACCACATTGGATTAAGTGAAATGTAATAATGAGCAGACATAATACAAGGACAAAGTCAAAGGGAAGAGGGTAAAAGGAAACTTCTTAAAATGAAAATATTGGAAGTTTTGTTTCACAGAGTTTGTCATTAGACTTGTTCTTATTCCACGCAGTAGTGATTTGGCCGTAAAATGAAGGAAACAACAATTTTTTTTACATTAAGGAAATGGTGCATGGCTAAGATACAACTGATCAAGCAGTGGCCGTTATTCAACTTGTTTCTTTCAACCAAATTCTGAAATAGTTAATAATCTACTTATTTCAATCTACTATTCATGTATTCTAAAATAGTTTACAAAGAACATATCCTTCACAATAAAATACACTGGTCCAAAAAGCAGCAGCTAGTGCAATAGTTAATGCATTCATTTTAATTTTCAAAAATTCTCTTGTATTGGGGAGAGTTACACTAGCCTGTAAGTACCAAATCTAACTCCTTAATTCAAGGGGGTGATGGCAGAAGAGACAGAAAGAAAACACCCACAAGAGTTAATTTACCTCTGACACAGGTAACGTGTCAGAAGCAATGATAAAAGGCATTACAGTGCAGCACTTCAAGAACAGTTCAAGGCAATCAGGCAGGCAATATTGTTTTGTGAAAAGGAAATCATGTTTAATGGATTATTGGAGCTATTTGAGGAAGTAAGGTGTGCTGTGGATAAAAGGGGAACTGAAAGATTTATCGTTCTTAAGATTTCCAGAAGATGCCACAAGTACATAGATGGGTTAAGTAAATGAACAAAGGTCTCGCAAAGTGACCATGGGTATAGGAAAAATGCAAAATGTTGGTACGAAGGAATAAAGAAGTATATTACCTAAATGGTGAGAAACTGTAGAGGTTAGAGTATTCTAGTTTTAAAAGCTAGCATGCACTTCCAGCAAGTTGATTAGGAAAGCTAATAGAGATTTACTATTTGTTACAAGGGGAATTTGTTACAAAGAGGTGCCAAAGGAATCAACACAGAATATAACTTGTACAGGGGAATGTGGCAGATTGGCAAATGTGAGAATTAATTAAAGTCAGGTAGAAAGATTTTTTTATTTTTCCCTGCTGTTTTTGCCGAACTACTTTCACAGATGAGTGTGGGCAGACCAGGGCTGCAAACTGTGAGATTATTAAGGGATTAAGTGAGAAATACCAGGGATCTCAGTCAGAAAATAAGAGATGCAAACTAAAGGTCAAGGAAGCACCTTTAGAGATTAAGTAATGTGAGAAATTAGCAATGGAGGAGAAAGTGAGGTCTGCAGATGCTGGAGATCAAAGTTGAAACTTTATTGCTGGAACAGCACAGCAGGTCGAGAAATTAGCAATCAAAAGCTGATGAGTGCTGTTTCTTTAACAGACGACAGCTTCTGGCACCAGATGCAACCCAACTGTACTGAAGGTGAAAAAGCAAGAGCGATAGCAGTTAGGCAAATAGACAGGCCACATGTGACTCCAGGTTGGCATGTTGCCTCCCTAGTGTCAGGGTCAGCAATGTCAGTAAGCAACTGCAATGGATCCTGAATGGGGACAGCGTGATCAGGGTCCACATTGTTACCCATGATACAGATAGAATGAGGTTTTGCATCAAGAGTTGAGAGAACTAGGCACTATGACTGAAAAAAGCAGGAAATCAAAAGCTGCAATCTCTGAATGACTCCAGGTGCAATGTGCTAGTGAGTACAAAAATGGGAGAATAGGGCATTGCTCAAGAGATGGTACAAAAGGAATAGTTCTCGATTTCTGATCTGTGAGATCTATACATGCAGGATGGTCTGCACTCAATGGGACCAACATCCTTGTGGACAAGTCTGCTCGTGCTGTTGGGAGGAATTTAGATTATTCAGAAGAGGGTCTAGACAGTATTAGTATAAACGAGGTGGCATACTTTAGTAAAAGAATCACAGTTTACTGAATTCAGTCATATTGAGCCTCAAGAGAGTAAGGTTAGGCTGGATGTCTCTACTTTAATGCTTGTAATTTTATAGGCAAGATAGATGAGTTAAAAGGTATGGAGGTGCACTTGGAATTGCAAATGTTTCCATCAGAGAGACTTGGTTTAGGAAGGGACAGTACCCGGCCAGTTAAAAGCCTGGGATATAGGATCTTCAGGAGTCAGTTGCTGCACTAAAGGGACATGATATCTTGGAAAGGTCTTGCAATTAGGCTTTGTGAATACATCATAGGAATGAAAAAAAATGGGCAGCCACACTGCTGCGAGTATATTATGGACCCCCAGTTAATAGGCAGTAGAGGAGCAGGTACATAGACAATTCACTGAAGTTTGTAAAAATCAATCATTGGCTAGTTATCTTAGGGGATTTCAACTTCTCCAATATTAATTGGCATAGTCATAGTGAAAAGGTTGAGAAGAATCAGATTTCATAAAAGTGTTCAGAACAGCTTTTTATAATCAACATTATAAAGTCTAAGAGGGAATATTGTAGATCCCTGGACCTAATTGTGGGGAATAAAGTTAGACAGGTGTACAAAGTGACAGTGGGAGAACGTTCTTGTGATAGCGACCACGCTACCGCACATTTTAATATCTGCAATGGAAAAGGAAGTAGATAGTCTGCAGGAAAGGATTTTAGTTTGGAGAAGGTAGATTTTACAGGATCTGGCCAAAGTGGGAGATCCTTTGGGTGAATCTACAGAAGAACAGTGGGGGTCATTCAAAATGGAATTGGAGAGAGTATAGGCCCAACATGTTCCTTTTAGGATGTAATGCAGGTATAAAAAGCCCAGAGAACCCTGGAGGTTTAGAAATATTCAGGACTGGATAAGGCAGCAGGTTTTGAACAGGTACAACGGTAGCAAGCAGATGCCCAAGTGGGGGATAGAAAGTGCAGTGGGTAACTTGGGAAAGCAATTGAGAGTATAGGGGGAGCATGCAAAAACAGTGGCAGCTAAAATTAGGGAGAATCTACATTCTAAAAGTAAATCAAGGGGAAGAGGATAACAAAGTGAAAGAGTAGGACCCACTAGGAACCAAGGGTACAACCTGTGTGTGAAACCAGATGACATTGGTAGGTGTTAAACAAATACTTCACATCTATCTTCACTGACTACAGAATTTGGGAAGAGGAACTGAGGGGTTCCTGAACAAATTGATATAAGGAATTAAAGGGAATTGGAGATTTCAGTCGGCTTAAACGTGTACAGATCCCAGGTCCATACGACTTGTATCTCAGGCTATTGTGGGAGAACTGGGAGGAAATTCCAGCTCAAGGGGGAAGAGAGACTCCAGGACCAGAGAATTTAGTCTCAGAATAAAGGGGCGACAATTTAAATAATTGAATCCTTACAGTGTGAAAGCAAGCTATTCGGCCCATCAAGTACACACCGACCCTCTGAAAGGCATCCACTCCAGACCATCCCCCATCTCACCCCCATTCCTGTAACCCTGCATTTCCCATGGCTAACCCACTTAGCCTGTACATCCAATGGAGTTGAGGAGGAATTTCTTTGGAAGGCTTGGAGTCTTTGGAATTCCTTGCTACAGACAGCTGTGGGAACAGAGTCTTTTTTTTAATTCATTCACAGGATGAGGATATCTTTGGTTAGGCCAACATTTATTGCCCAACTCTCATTGCCTAGAAGGCAGCTAAGAGTTAAGAGCCACATATAGGTCAGACCAGGTAAGGATGACAGTTTCCTTCTGAGGGATATTAGTGAATCATGGGTTTTTTTCTGACAATCAGCAATGGTCATCATTGCACAATTCCAGATTAGTATGGAATTCAAATTCCACCATCTTCCATGGCGGAATTTGATGCCAAGTCCCCAAAACATTATCTGGGTGTCTGGATTTTTAGGCCAGTGAGAATGTAACTAGGCCATTGCCTCCCCTAAAGTAATATATATTTGAGGCTGACACGGATAGATAGATTCTTAATTAGTAGGGGAACCGAGGGTCACAGGGAAAATACAGAAAAGTAGATATGAGAAACGTTGGGTCAGTCATGATCTTATTGAATAGTGGAGCTGGTTTGAGGGGCTGAACAGTCTACTCATGCTCATATTTCTTACGGACTGGAGGACAGCTACTGTGGTTTCAATTTTCAAGGGTGGAAAGAATAAACCAGGGAACCAGGTAAATCAGCGCTGGGATCCTTTTTGTTTATAACATATATCAAGTATGTAGAAGAAATGTGGGTTTGACATTAAGTTTGCAGATGACACAAAGATTGGCTGGGTGGTTGACAGCGAGGAAGAATGTCTTATGTTACAAAAGGATATGAATGGATTGGTTGGATTAGCAGATCAGTGGCTGTTAGAACTTAACCCTAATAGCCCTGGAAGAAGTAACAATACAAATGGCAGGACATTAGGAAGCTCAGAAGAACAAAGGAATCTTGGGCTGTTTGTTCACAGATCCCTGAAAGCAGCAAGACAGGTTAATAGTTTAAGAAAGAAGTCTCATGGGACACTTGCTTCTAACAGTTGTGGTGGCATAGATTATAACAGCAAGGATGCAATATTGGAGCTGTACAGAACTTTGGTTATGCTGCAGCTGGAGTATTGTGTGCAATTCTGGTCACCACACTATAGGAAGGATTATGACTACATTAGAGACGACAGTCATAGAGCACAGAAACAGACCCTTCAGTCCAACTAGTCCATACTGACCAAACTTCCCAAACTAAACTAAATTGCCTGTGCTTGCACCCAATTAGGACTTCTCCAGCCTCATTTCCGAGCAGTCCAATGTTCACTCTTGCCCCTCTCTTTTTAGGTATCTAAAAAAATCTCTTGCAATAGCCTTGCATATTATAAGCTAGCTTACTTTGTTGTTTCATCTTCTCCCCACTTATTGCTTTTTTAGCTTTCATCCAGTGATTTTTAAAGGCTTCCCATTAATCATCACCACCTTGGAGATTCAACATTATGTTGTCTGGAATGGAGCACTTCAGCTGGAGAGAGGCTGGAGAAGATCAAGTTGCTTTCTTTACAGCAGGAAAGGCTGAGAGAAAATTTCACTCAGATGTACAAGATTATGAAGTACATGGAAAAGGTGGATAGAAAACAGCTGTTCCCTTTCGATGAAAAGTCAATAATCAGGGAACATAATTTTAAGATGGAACGCAAGAAATCTGGCAGGGTTTTGAGGAAAGATCCTTTCACCCAGAATGTGGTCAGAATATGGGACACTGCTGGGAGACTAGTTGAGTTGGGAAACCTCAACTTTTTAAGAAGTAGTTAGATGAGCACTTAAAATGTGATAACATTCAAGGCTATTGGCCAAGTGCTGGTAAGTGGGACTAGTGTGGATTTGGAGTAGTTTTTGTTGGTGCAGACTCAACAGGCAATTGAGCCTCTTCTGTACTGTATGATTCTATACATTGGTTTTACTTCAGTTAGGAGGAGAAAGTGAGGTCTGCAGATGCTGGAGATCAGAGCTGGAAATGTGTTGCTGGAAAAGCGCAGCAGGTCAGGCAGCATCCAGGGAACAGGAGAATCGATGTTTCGGGCATAAGCCCTTCTTCAGGAATGGGGAAAGTTTGTCCAGCAGGCTAAGATAAAAGGTAGGGAGGAGGGACTTGGGGGAGGGGCTACAAGGTTTTGATAAAACCAAATCTAGAGAATGGTATACAGTATTTGTCTCCTTATTTAAAGCTCTGATAAAGATTCAACGTGACTCGAAACGTAAGCTTGGTCTCTCTCCATGGATGCTGCCTGACCTACTTTAATTCGAGCGATTTTTGTTGTCAGAACAGATTCCAGCATCTGTAATTTGCTCTTACAAAATGCTGAGTGGTCTTGACAGGGTGTATTTGGAAAGATTGTTTTTTCGTGAGAGAATCTAGAATTAAGGGTCTCTGCTTAAAAGTAATGGATCACCCATTTAAGACAGAAAAATAGAACTTCTTTTCCTCACGAGGGTGATGAGTCTTTGCAGTTCTTTTTCTCAAAAGAGGATGAAAGCAGAGCCTCTGAAAATTTTCAACGAAGAGGTAAACAGATTGTTGGTAAGGGGGTGTCATCAGGAACGTGGAGTAATCATTTTAGCCACAATCTTATTGAATGCCGAGCAGACTCAATAGGCCAAGTGACCTACTTTTGCTCCTACTTTATATGTTTACATTATTAAAAGGGATATTATAAGGTATAACATGGTTGCTTTCGTTACATTTCTTATAAATTGGCAAGTTTGCTTCAAACAGTAATAGGACAACTTTGTATTTAAATAGTAGGAAATTAAATTGAAGAAAATGATTCTCTAGTGCTTTTCAGAGACTTAAGTGGCGTGGTCAAAACAAGGAGGTAGAATGACCAAAAGCTTGGTTAAAGTTGATCTTAAGGAAAACAATTTAAGGGAGGTAGAAGGATTTAAAAAGGGGAATGGCAGAGCAGGAGCCAAGGCAGCTAAGAGTATAGTTAGCAGTGAGGTAAAAAGGGGTTTGGCAACCATCAGAAAGCACAGGATTCCGGAGAAGTGGAAGAGATAGATTAGATTAGAGACAGGAAGAAGTGAAGCTATGAATGGCTTCAGACATGAGAATGAGCATTAAATCAGAGACCAGGAGCCATTGTAAGCAGCCAAGATGGAGGAAGAGCAGTGATGAGACATTGGTACAAAAGTTTGAATGAATTCCAGTTCAGAGAATGGAGCTGGAGAAACTGAGGTGACAAAGGCTGTTTCAGTAGCAGGTGGGCTGAGGTAGAAGCAGTGTGTCTTTGCAGTTTGGAAGTAGAATTTCAAAGGTCAAACAAGATGCTGAGGTTGTAAACAATCTGGTTCAAATGAGTAAAATGGCTTGAAAGGAATGAAATTCATTGCAAAAGATCAAAAGAAAGTAGTTCCTATCTTGTCCATGGTTGGAGCGTAGTAGCCATGATCCTGTCTAATGTTCTAAGAACATGGTATAAGATCTAACTTTAGTAGCTGGTGGAATTTAAATTAATAAAATAAAACTGGAATTGTGGACTAATCTCAGCAATGCTGATGATGAACTATCACTGATTGTCACAGAAACCTATGTGGTTCACGATATCCTTTAGAGAAAGAATGTTGCCATTCTTATCCAGCCTGTCCTACATTTGACTCCACAGTAATATGGTTGACTTGAGTGCCCTGGCAAAGGCACTCAGTTCAATGGCAATTAAGGGTGATCAACTAATGCTGGTCAGACGTGCCCACATCCCATTAACGAGTAAAGAAAATAAAAGCTGGAGGTGTTGAGTTGCATGTCAGACAAACAATTCAAAATACAAGCAACGTGTGAGAATTTTTAAAAAAGGCATTGCAAAAGGTACAGCTGGTTGTCCTAATGGACACATGAAGGTGAATCTCATGTCTCCAGAGGATGTCACCAAGGTGCAGCACGTAAATGAGGAATAACAACTGGACAAATATAGGTCCCTGAAGGAAGAACCAACATACTGCCTCAAAATAGTGGGTCACAGGGTGGTATCTACCATTCAGCATCTAAAAATCACAGCAAAGTGTTCCTGTAATCACAGAAAACTTTGAAAAAGGCTACGCTCTTCCTCATAAAAAGAGGAAAACAAGTGGCCGAACACTCCAAATTGAAGTATTGAGTGGTTTTTGGCTGGCAATTTATGTCATCATAGTAATTATTTTTTGTCTTTAGTGAATATTATGGCTCTACACAATTCCAGATTATCACTGGGTGTCAAATATAAAATATTCCTGACCATGAAATATTACATTGTTACCACTAGCCAATAGTGTTCACTGTACACTTAACTACCTTGTCGCTCAGCGGCAGATATTTAACACGTCAATCAGCAAATGCCAGGTGTTAAAATTCATGATATCCGTGTAAATTATCGGCAATATATGAATTGAGTCTGTAACTGGTTTACACAGTTCAAATTTTAACATTTTGTATAGAGCTCCGTCAAAAAAAATCTCCCAAATTCAAAGTTACTGTTGCCTCATTTTAAAAAAAATGCTAGACTTATTCATAACAATCAATTTACTAAGCAGAAAGGAGATAATTCTACTTATCTCTCCATTTAGAGTAAATTAGTAGTAAAGTTAAAGTTATTCTGTCCAGCCACTAGGGTGGCTTGGTGGGTCCATAAAACAAACAATTCACCAGCGTCCACATGACTTGAACAAATGATTTGAGCAACTCTATACCAATTAAAAAGGAATACAGAAATCTTACCAGATTCGTTAGCCACAACAAAAGATTCAGGAGTTCTTTCTGGTAAAGGTGGTGGACTGTCTTCTTTGCTCCCAGAACCTTTCAAAGTAAAATTTCAAAACTTGATTTGTGAAGACATTATTATGACTGATTAAGTTCCCCTCTTTCACGCACAGTTTGAGTGTGTGGGGATTGTGGATCTGAAAAGCTATCATGAAGACACTAGGAAATCTGATGCGCAAGATAAACCTATTTTAATATTTACTTTCATGCCTAGTACAGGAGCTGGTACTGTCACAACAGTCATAACTGTGTACACACTTATAAACATCTTGTTTGGATGCAAATATGGAACAGAGATTGTATCAATCATCCAATATTGAACAATTGGCACCAAGAATATGGCAAATCTGTAATCAAACATTCTGAACACATTGTAATCTTTTTTCAAAAATACCAATATTGTCTAATGGAAATAATTGAACAGCCACAGGTGAGGATTTACTGCCCTCTTTGCTCCCCAATAAAACAAGAGCACTCCACATTTCTAACAGGAGATTAATATACTTGTAAAATAGCTTGAAACAAATAAGTCTAAGTCTACGGGGTGAAATTGTATTTGCAGTTACATTCCATTTGTTCCAAAAGCACACAATCTGTGGGCAGTCAGTCCATGTGACATTTCATAAATTCCTACTTTGGAAATAGAACCGGTCTGTGGAATACACACAGACTCTATCCTCACACCTTAATGTATTGTCTGAGCTGAAATGTCACTTTTTTTTAATACTGACAAAACCTTAAGTTATCTCAGGAGTGTGACCTGAAAGTAGTTCTGGGATTTACATATTAATGAACTGAAACTTGCAACCCATTCGAAGTGATTAAAAACTTAACAGCAATCTAGATTTGTTCAATACATCACATCAGTTGTATGACACTTTGATCTTTTATTATACATTCTGTATCTTATGATCCTGCCCCACTAGCTACCTGACAAAGTAGCAGCAGTCTGCAAGTTTGTGCTTTCAGATGTACCTGGTGGACTATCACCTGCCATTGTGTGATTTTTAAACTTTGCCAGCCCAGTCCAACACCGGCACCTCCACATCATTATTTTGTGTTAACTGTCAGAAATACAGAGAGCCATTTTCAACTCTGACAATTCTCTCAGTACAGAACTGTTGGGAAAATGAAAACCATGCACCTTTTCAGCGCAATCAGCTACCACAAAATTTAAACATCCAGAATTATAAAAACATGTTGGCAGCTGCTATCAAATATTAAGTACATTAGGCAAGACAGTTTAGGGTACTGGATGGGCTGGGTGACTGGTAAAGTGATGCAGTGTTTAGGATAGATCAAGATGAGTGGAAGATATCAGATTCAGCAGGACATGTGGGTTTGGTGCTTGGGATTGGGTCTGTCGGATCCAGATTTTTGTGGCGGGGATTGGTCTGGAGCTGGAGGCAGATGAATACTTGCTCTAGAGTTAGACTTTATATTTAATTGTATAACCGTACCTAAATAATTAGATTAGATTACTAAAGATTAGATTAGATTACATTACAGTGTGGAAACAGGCCCTTCGGCCCAACAAGTCCACACCGACCCGCCGAAGCGCAACCTGCCCATACCCCTACATTTACCCCTTACCTAACACTACGGGCAATTTAGCACGGCCAATTCACCTGACCTGCACATCTTTGGACTGTGGGAGGAAACCAGAGCACCCGGAGGAAACCCATGCAGACACGGGGAGAACGTGCAAACTCCACACAGTCAGTTGCCTGAGGCGGGAATTGAACCCGGGTCTCTGGCGCTGTGAGGCAACAGTGCTAACCACTGTGCCACAGTGTCGCCCACAATTAGTTACTTAATTTCACTGGAACACTCCAAAAACTAATTTAAATGAATACTTATGAATTCCAAGTGTAAAGGAATTTTCAGCAGAATCTTCAATTTCTCAGGCAATTTCTTCAGACTCTGCTACAATAGGATTTCCACAGGCCACGATGAGCAACTATCATGCATACTGAAATAAAAATGGAAAGAACTATGGATTCTGTAAATCAGAAACAAAACCAGAAGTTGCTAAAAAGTTCAGGTCTGGCAGCATCTTTGGAGAGAAAGTATGGTTAATGTTTTAGGTCAGTGACCCAAAACCAGATCTGAAATGTTAACTTCGATTCCTCTTTACAAATGCTGCCAGGCTTGCTGAGCATTCCCAGCAACTTCTGTTTTTGTTTCTGAAATAAAAATGGTTTGACCATCGGAAGATCTGGCTTTTAGCTGTACATATTAATTTCACTGAACAACCCTAATACATAATACGGGTCAATGCACTTCATGTCTACATTTAATCAAACATCAAACACCTCAATGCAAAGCTTTAGTGTTCCTCCTTTCCCAAAGTTTGCAATTTTAAGGAAAAAATTTATTGCCCGCCTTGCTTGGTTTCTGTCCAATAAGTGGATGCAAACAGTACTCGATCTCCAGTGTGACTTCCCAGAATGTCGATTTGCATGAGTTCTTTCCTGATCCAGCCCTATACCATCTATAGCATGGTTAGATACTGCTCACTTTGTACCACAACATGCCCAGCCTATTACTATTCATTCTTGATTGCACTCAATTTCTTCAGTTAGTTTCAAGTTACTCCAATCAATCAAGCTGACCATAACAGTTCCAGTCACCATATGCTATTGGTTTTTAGTCACATTATGTAAAATTTTAACAAATAATCAATAATCTAGGAAGTAAAACACAATTACCACTGTTGGGCAGGGCTTAAACTAACTTGGCAGGGGGTAGGATCCAAACAGAATGTTTGGTAAGGGGAGATGAATGGCTAGATTTAGAAGAAACAGCAAGTGAGTCAAAGAGGAACAGGAATTATAGGCCAGTTAAGGTACGAGGAAGTTTGGCAAGGTTGGATGGTATTTGTTTTAACATGGCATTATAGGCAGACAGAATGCTCAAAACAGAAGCCCTAAGAGGAATACACAAGATGAAAAGGAATACTTAAAAGGAAGGTAGAAAAGCAAAAGTGGGGCATGAAAAGATAATGACAGTTAAAAAAGCAAAATCAAGCTATTTTACAAGTACATTAAAGGATAAAAGAATAACTTGGGAAAAAGTAGGGCTCATTAAGAACTAGTGGTAACTTGCACATGGAGTCTGGAGACATAAGCAGGGTTTTAAATGAATACTTTCTGTTAGCGCTCACTGAGTGGGATGTTGTGAGCACAGAAATCAGGGAGAGGATATAATAAGTTAGCAAAGACAGGAGGTTCCGAGTGATCTGGCAGATTTAAAAGTAAACTGATGTCCAACATAAGATAAAACATATCCCAGGCTGATGAAAGAAGCAATGGAGGGAATACCAGGGGCACAGAGAATAATTTTCAATCCTTCTGATCATATGAGGAGGAGAGCCAATGTGACACTGTTATTCAAGAAGGGAACAAGAGATAAACTGGAAACTGCAAGTCAATTAGATTAATCTCAGTGGTGAGGAAACTACTGGAATTAATTTTGAAGGACAGAATTAATCTGCAGTTGGAGAGGCAGGGATTAATCAAGAACAGTCAGCATGGTTTTGTTAAGGGGTGGTCATGACTGAACAACTTGATTTAATTTTTTGAAGAGGTGACCAGGTGCGTAGATGAGGGCAATATATCGATGTAGTCCACATGGACATCAGCAAGGCACTGAATAAGGTCCCAAATGACAGAATGATAGTGAAGATAAGAGCTCTTGGGATCCAAGGAAATTTAGCTAATTAGATCCAGAATTGGCTGGTGATAAGAAACAGAGGTGATGTTCAAAGGGTGTTCTTGTACTAGAAGCCTGCATTCAGTGGGGTTCTGTAATGTTTATGGTATATATTAATGACTCAGGTTTGAATGTAGAGTAATGATCAGCAAGTTGGTGAATGATATGAAAATTGATGGGGTGGTAAACAGCAAGGAGGATAGCCTTATATGATGGTAGGATATTGATATATACAGGAGGACTGGTCAGATGGTTTGATCAGTGGTAATGGAATTCAATCTGGATAACTGAGAGGTAGGACAAACAAGGCAACAGAATACATGATGAATGTCAGAAATCGAGGAAGCCCGGATTATCAGAGGGATTGTGTTGTCCATGTACACAGGTCCCTTCAGCTAGCAGGTTGGTAGTGGTTAAAAAAAATGTGGGTTACAGTTAGCTGAGGCAGAAAGCTTAAGAGCAGGGAGATTATGCTGGAACTGTATAAAAAGGTGATTGGGTGACAGCTAGAGTATGGTGCTTCAATTAACTTTGCTGATGCTGTTGTATCATTGGTCTTTACAGAAGCGTTGACATAGTTTAACTGCAGTGTATAGCAAATTTTAAGTTATAAGTAGCAATGGAGATCTCTTTCAAGCAAATCAGAACCTGAGATGGAGCAATTGTACAACAAGTGACTGAGCAATCCCAATGCCAGCTCGAAATTTTGTATATTCAAAATGACTGTGATAGCAAGTAAATAAGTTCATTTATCCCACATGCCCACCATGGTAGCAAGGCAGGGAGTTAGATAACCAACAGGATGTATTGTGTTCTGTCTTCTGACTGGATCAAATATCTGGTCAGGGAAATCAAAGTTACAGTCACAGTGCTGGGAGGATATGTAAATTAGGGGTCGATAATTCTGATATAGGGTGGATTTGGATAACCCAATGTCCTGGTGGTACATGTTTTGCCATACATGCAGAGTTCAGAGGAAGATGTTGTAAGGAAGGCTATTGCAACACCACGAAGAGCGGAGGAAACTAATTAAGAACAATGAGCATGAGACCCCAGAATACAAGGATAGTTTGGTTTAAATTTCATTTTGTACTTGCAATTTTTCAGACATCTCTAAAGGTAACAGAGCCAATGCAAGATGATTAGAGACATAAAGCACTAGTCAGATCTGAAGTTCATGGAACAGAGAGTCCTTGCGACAATCACAGACAGAGAATTCTCGGGTATGGCTATCTTGGGGCAATTACTGGCCAAGGACCAAAATGGGGAGGGGCACCATTGTAAGGAGGTACTGAAATGCCTCTCTGACAAAGAGAATCAATTCAAAGATCTAATCAATAGCAGACAGGGTGAGGAAGAGAGACATGATGATGAGATCTGAGGAATTAGATGGAAAGATCTAATTAAAGTCAAAACAGCTGATCAAATGAATGTTTCATGATTGCTATTGTTATGGACCAGGCCAGACCTCCTTAAAACATTTCAAGACCCTAACTTTTCTACTTATTTTAAGCAGAGTTGAGGTGGATATTCCAGGAGTGATACAGTTGGCCCAATCACTCAGTTTTAAAGAAAACAGAATTTATTTACAGGTGAACAAAAGAGAACCGAATAAAGAAAAACATAGCAACTTTTGAGAAGATTTGTAGCTCAGGTTGATGATATGTATTAAGTTAGCTTGCTGAGTTGGAAGATTTGTTTTCAGATGTTTCGTCACCATGACTAGGTTACATCATCAGTCAGTGTCTCCGGTGAGGCACTGGTGGTATGTACCAACTCTGTTTATAGGTCTTGGTTTCTTAAGATGGATGATGTCATTTCCAGCTCTTTTTTCAAAAGTAGATGGGATCTAAGTTGATGTGTTGATTGATGGAGTTCTAGTTAGAATGCCGTGCCTCTAACAATTCTCATGCGTGTCTTTGTTTCGCCTGTCCAAGGATGTGGGTGTTGTCCCAGTCAAACTGGTGTCCTTCTTTGTCTGTATGTATTGAAATTAGTGATAATGGGTCATGTCTTCCAAGGTCACTCAGTTCGAACAAGACACCTAGCTCTTGCACTTTTTTGGAGTATGACATGGTGACACACTAATGACAATCTACTGTTGCTATCTGGCTCATACCAACAAATTTGAAAAAAGATCTGAATTGTATCTATTTCATTACTGCAATTGATGCCAACTAAAGATCAGGCAACAAGAAGTGTTTCTATGCATTCAATTCTGTTTGAAAAAAAACATGGAATATCATGGCAAATTCCAAGTCAAATTGTAGCTAAACCTGAACAGCTGAGTTAATAACAGAATTCCAAAACAAGAGCCATACCGGACTCAAAACTGGATTCTCTCCAACATGTTGCCAGACCAGAGGTCTTCCAACACTTTCTTTTTTAGTCAACAAGCAAACAAGGCACAATTCGATTGGAGTAACTTCTCTGATCGTGCCCATTATCTCAGAGAACATGTAAACAGATCATTTTAGGTCAGATTAAAGCTACCAGGCCAGATTTTTCTGCAACAAAGCATGGAACAGTGTCTACTATTAAATTTGGTCTTAGTATTACACTCCATTTCGCTGAAACTGCTGTATGCTGATAATGATAGAGGAAGGAAAACAGGGATCTGAGTAAACAAAGCAATCCTCACTCAAATTAGACTGATGATTTGGGAAACTAAATCAGTAGTTCTTCCTAGACAGTAATTGTAGAGAGGGAAATAGAGATTGGAAGGAGACCAAGAAAAGGTTAAACAAATTTTGAATGATATCTTTAAACTCTCCAATATCTGAAACGTTACCTGATTCTACATTTGCAATTGTGGACATTCAATGCTAGACTCTTGGTTGACATTTATCATACAGTTTAAAAGGATATTTTTGCTTGAAATGACAAAGATTAACTTCTTGTAGCTAGTTTAGTTCCTATCTTTCAGGGATTAAATTCCCTACAGTATGGAAACAGACCCTTCAGCCCAACAAGTCCACACCGACCCTCCGAAGAGTAACCCACCCAGACCCAATCTCCTTTACTATATTTACCCCTACTAATGCACCAATCAGTATGGACACCCCACCTCCCGGAGGAAACCCACATAGACATGGAGAGAATGTGCAAACGTCACACAGGCACAGTCACTCGAGGCGGGAATCGAACCCAGGTCCCTGGCACTGTGAGGCAGCAGTGCTTTCCACTGAGTGACCGTGCCACCCATCAACTGTGCAAATATAGCAGCATTACAATCTTTTATGCATTTCAATGGAGAGATGGACAGTAATATGTCACAATGCTAACAGCCAAACGAGAACACAAATTGTAGATATTGTATTCAAACGTAATTCCACATTTCCGTCTCATCTGAAGTTGCTAGAGCATTTACACACAACAGAAATTGCCATTAGCATCACCATTATTTGACAGTAGAATCTGGCCAGTTCTGTTTGCTAGGAAAGTTTATCAGCTTAACCAAAGCAAACTTTGACCAAATTCCATTTGCTTCATGAGCTATCAAGAACCTGCGGGAGGCAAATGCTATGGGCCCTGACAATATTCCAGCAATAGCACTGAAGACTTGTGCTCCAGAACTTGCCAATCGCTTAGCCAAGCTCTTCTAGAACAGTTAGGACACTGGAATCTATCTGACAATATGGAAAATTGTGCAGCTATATCCTGTACACAAACAGCAGAACAAATGCAACTCAGCCAATTACTGCCCCATGAGTCCTTTCTCGATCATTAGTGAAGTGATGGAAGGTGTCATCAACAGTGGTATCAAGTGCTCAGCGATGTCCAGTTTGGGTTGTGCCAGGACCAGTCAGCTCCTGACCTCATTATAGCTCGGTTCAACCATGAGCAAAAGCACCGAATTCCAGAGGTGAAGCAAGTGACAGTCTTTGACATCAAAGCAGCATTCAACGCAGTGACATCAAGGTGCCCTAGCAAAACTGGAACAATGGATATCAGGGAATAAACTCTTTACTGGTTGGCGAGAAACCTGGCACAGAGAAAGATGTGGATGTTAGATGTCAGTCATCTCAGCTCCATGACACCTCTGCAGGCGTTGCTAGTGTCCTAGGCCCATCCATCTTCAGCTGTTTCAATGACCTTCCCTCCATCATAAGGTCAGAGTGGGGAAATTTGCACAATGTTCAGCACCATTCGTGACACCTCATACTGAAAGAGTCTATATGCAAATACAAGATCTGGACAATATCCAGGCTTGGACTAACAAATAGCAAGAAACATGCGTCTTCGACATGTGCCACACAGTCATTGTAGCTATTTTGCTCCCACAACAGTGTTAAAGTTATTCAATGATTTTGGTTTAACAATAATAATGGGCTAGCAATAAACACCCAAGTCTGTTAGCTAGATGACATGTGGATGAAACAGTGGCTGAGAGTGTTCCTATAATGCTGTAGCTTTTTGAACACCAAAGATTGGGTGGTTAAGACAGCATTTAGCATGCTTGCCTTCATTGCTCAGAGTTGGGATGTTATGTTCATGCTGTGCAGGACGTTGGTGAGGCCTTTTCTGGAGCACTATGTCCAGTTCTGGTCACCCAATTATAGGAAGGATGTCATTAAACTGGAGGGGGTTCAGAACAGATCTGCCAGAATGTTGCTGGGAATGGAAGGTTTGTGTTATGAGCAGAGGCTGGACAGGCTAGGGCTTTGTTCACTGGTTGGATACAGGTTGAAGTTTCTAAAATAATGAGGGATATAGATAAGGTGAATATCAAGGGTCTTTGCCTAGGGTGCGGGAGGATTTCAAGACTGGGGGCATATTTTTCCAAGTGAGAGGATAAAAGATTTTAAAAAGACATGAGGAACAATTTGCTTTTTTTTAAAAACACAGAGGGTGGTTTGTGTGTGAAATGAACTTTGAGGGGAAGTGGTGGATGCAGGTACAGTCACTACATTTAAAAAACAAGTACAGTACATGAGTAAGAAATGTTTAGAGGGGTATGGGCCAAGCACAGACAGGGAGGACTAGTTTAGTTTGGGATTATGGTTGGCAAGGACTGATTGGACCAAAGGGTCTGTTTGACTTGACAGTCAAGTTCACAAAGCTGTCAAAGCCAATATAAACTGAAGCTACAGTGCACCAGTTATACAACACACTGATCAGACAGCTTATTCCTGGATGGTATCAAGCTTCAAATATATCAACAACTACTCGCATCTAGTTACTTAGTGAGCAGTCTATCACACACCTGGTGGGAGTTTCATAGACTTCCACTTTGCAGAAAATAGAAGAAAAGGACAGTATAGGGTACTACCTAAAAAGTGACATTTGAAATATCTATTTGCTGTTGTATCAGAAACAAAATGCATGATACTTCCTGTGGCAAACTTCTGCAATGCACACTGGAACTTTCTCTCCAAAGCAAAAAAAAATCCATAACATAGTACAGCATAAAATAAAAATAGGAAACTGAATAAAACATCTCAGAACATTGCTCATTCTTTTCTCAATACCAAGAACAAAACTGAGAATTTACTATTCGCTTTGAATTTAACACCAAAATACAAAGCTGAGAAATACTTGAACGCTACCAACTAGTTGAATTAAATAACTCCTCTAATAGTCCCTGTACAATGAATTGTCATAAGCCTCTTTTGTGCATAAATTACAAGCAGGAAAAATAACTTGGTAAAATGTCTAAAAGTTTGCATGGATGCCAGATCATTAAATATATTTAAGGACGAGTTAGTTAGATTTTTGACTGACAAAGAATCAAATTATGGAGTTCAGCCTTCAATTACATCAGCAATGGTTATATGGAAATGCAAAGCAGGCTTGAGGGGCCATATGGCTTCATCCTGCTGCTAATTTGTGTGTTCTTGTATAACAGTACGCTGGGTTTTCAGAGAAATATAAAAAAAATCAAAATAATCAGACCTTGATTAAAACTTGTCTATCACTTCAGCATTTAAAAAGGTTTTCACCCAGCACCATTTATAATTGAGTTTAAAGAAAATAACAAGTGAACCTGTTGTTAGTGGGTGCAAATGGTAGAATGCTGCTGGAGCAACAGGGCAGGCATTTTACTTTTTCTTAGCAAGGTAACTGACGTTTCCAGTGTCAATTTTACATGAAATATTACATTAAGCTTTTACACTGCATTTTTCCATTTTTCAAATATGATTAAAACTATTGTCGTAATACAATTGTAATTTAGAATTAAAATATCTTCAATGCTGTAAATATCAGCAGAATTCTCAACCAAATTCCCAAAAAAAAACTCAATTCCATTGCAGTTAAATGTTTATATATGTATGCAGATTATGACCTAAAGCCATTGATTTTAAACAAAGTTTTTTTTTAAATGACCTGGCTTTTATACATCCGTTCATTATATAGCAATAAAGTACAAAATATAACTAATGCTAAGATGCAAGTTTAAGTTTTACATAGTCTTAAAAATCTGCCAATAAAAATAAATAATTAATGCATCTTGCTAAGACAGTATTGGACTTATTAGTGCAAAGTAAATACTCACATTCCTCAGATCCTACATTTAGTGTGTTGGGTGTATGTTCCCGAGCAATAGACATAGGTGATATTTTTCTTGCCAAAGGTGTTTCATTTTGTATAGCAGCAGTAACAGTGGCACTTGCTAAAATACTGGTAACATTTTTAGGTACAGCTGTCCCAACATCCATCTCTTCTGGCTCTGAATCAGAGTGGAGCGGATTACTAAAACTGAGGGGTGCCACATTCATACCAGTGCCATCAGTGTCCAGAGCCAAATGCTGAATTACAGTTCTGTCTTTTGATGTCTCGGCTGGTACAGCAGATGCTTGGGAAGAATGGCTTTGAGTATTACAGAGTTTATCACCAGTAGATGTGCTAAATGCAGTTGGTGTACATTCATGGCTTGCCTTGTTCCACATAGCATGAGCTCTTTCCTTCAGTGGCAACTGTACTGGTCTCAAGACAACATCAGAACTCCTCCCTTCTTGAGCAGCATCCATGTGATGAACATCCACCTCTGAAACTGCAGAAATTTGTCCACCACTTGGTTCCACAGGTTTATTGGTTTCCTCATTCTTAACTGCTGACGTAGGCTTCACTTTACTTGATGATACTCTGTTCAAACAGCTGCTTCCAGCAGGTGGGGACACTTCAAAACTTTTGGGTCCCTCTTGGAGTGGTATTTTCTTTATTTCAATACTCAGTTTTCTTTCCAGCTTTTTTTCAATAGGGTCAACATGCACAGCACAATTTTCATTCTGTTTGTAGGTATCCAAAGTTTTGTTGTAATTTTCATTAAGGTCTGTGGGAGGTGGCGTTGTAAATGAATGCACCACTGGCTTAGGATGGTAGCGGTCATTGTCTTGCCACACTGTAGTAACAGCTGGGTAGGCAGACGGAGGGGAAGGAGTGAGAATAGGTGGTACAGGTTGGGGCTCCGGAGGCTGCAATATTTCTTCTTTTGCATCTCCTTCCAACAGGCAGCTAAGGGAAGTTATTATTGGTTGGGTGGTGGGAAAAATACATAAGAAAAAATAAAAAGGGTTAGATTGTAGCACCACTTAAAAATAGAGATGTATTAATTCAATCTGTAAAGGCAAACAATCTGGACTCAAAACAGAACCAAGTATGAAGAGCTGTGAACAGAATCAAGGAGTCATCACTGCTGACATTTTTCATAGCATAGGTTTCAAAGATGGTCTCTTTTTACTTTGCTAAGTAAAAGGCAAACAAATATTTATACTAAAACTCAAACATATTGTGAGCTGCATATATAAAATACTGCAAATTTGTATACTGGTCAATTTCAACTTTTCTCTCCTAGCTATAAATTACAGTTCCTGGCTGCTGCTTTTTCTTCCGCAATTTAAAGAAATTAAGAATTAAATAAGTTATCAAAAAGCATTCAAGAATTTGTTCATTCGGCCTGGATTTAATTTGATCTTTAAAAAAATGTGATCTGAAAATGCAATATCAAATTTCTTCATGTGGCAATACTTCGCTGTCATTATCCTTAAAGAACTCAATGATTTGCTATCACACTTTGTAACACATTGAACAATCTACTTCATTGAATCACATCCTCTTACCTTATCCTCTGTATGATAAAGCTATAAAAACCATTGTACCATTTTGCACAATGGCATAAAGTAAGAAAAAAAGTCCACCTCCAGGTGCTATGGCTACACTAATAAAAATCAAGTCCCTCTCTGTACTTCATGACCACAAGTGCCATGAGGTGGAAAATTTGTGTTCAATACACACCATTTGAGCAATCAGAAAGGAAACAAAACACAATACAAAAACAAGTATTCAACCAAAAAGACCAGTAGGTAACAACGTCAAAAGTTCATCATTAAACAGCACAAAGCCAATATAGAAATTATGACAGAAATGAAACTTCGAATGCTTGTGCCTAACATCTAACAGTATTGACTTTTAACTCCAGCTGGGAAAGCTGCAGGTGATGGTGCCATCCTGCCTGAACTCAAAAATGAAAAATACAGTACATGTAGAAAACCGACAAAAATTCTGTCCCTGTTGGAGGAAAAAAGGACAGTGTTCTGGGTTATGCATGAGGCAATGACTGTGACTTTACACAAGAGCAGGGAAAGAGTTTTCATTCCTTGCTAAGCCAAAAGTGCCTGTGCTGGCTCAACCATTTCCAGATCAGATGGGTGACAGCCGAATACCTAAAAAGATCTATGGCGAACGGGTCAATTTCTGGGCGTTCATAATTCTACTACAAGGTTACCCACCTGCCTGATGCATGAAGATTGGCATTGACAACTGTGACGTTTGTAGGCTGACTACTAGGAAAGACACTGGAAGTGACAAGCAGAAATGAAATTGTTTAGTGTTAAGTATTTAGTACCTCCATGCAATTAATTAAGAGAGTATGTGCAAACTTTAAATACTTAAATAGTAGCAGCAATGGTGTATTTGTTTCTTCAGTATATTCTATTTGACTGCCCAGTAAATTTGATTGTCATTTTCTAAAAGTGAAGAAAAACACGACAGCATGGGAAAAGCACTCTGTTCACTCCCTGCATAGTTAGTACTGTCAGTGAAATGAGTCAAGTTCAAAATATGCAAAAT
The DNA here is from genome assembly GCF_004010195.1 of Chiloscyllium plagiosum. Taxonomy (NCBI): domain Eukaryota; kingdom Metazoa; phylum Chordata; class Chondrichthyes; order Orectolobiformes; family Hemiscylliidae; genus Chiloscyllium; species Chiloscyllium plagiosum. The sequence continues at coordinate 31,041,623 of NC_057732.1, forward strand.
ACTGTGAATGCTGGAAATGTGAAATAAAGTAAAGTGCTAGAGAAACTCAACAGGTCTGGAGAGTTAAACAGAACAAGTGTTTCAAGTTGGATATGACTTCTTTAGAACTGAAACGGATCAGAAAATTATATATTTTATGCTGGAAACAAGGGGTCAGGAGAAACAGACTGAAGGGTTGCAAATGATGGTGAAGAGAAGATAAAAGATGTAAAAAAGGTATAAATGACGTTATGAAAAGGAGAAAAATGGTTCCACTATGCAGAGTACAAAAGTCAACAAGACCCAGTCTGTGGGTGTCAGTGAATAAAACAAAAATTGAGGATACAAAGATGATGCTCTGAATTTGTGGAATTCAATACTAAGTACTGGAGACTATAAATTGCCTAAGCGGAAATAAGATATGATTCCTCTGGCTGTGCTTTGATAGAACAGTGTAGCAGGCGGAGGACAGGAGTGTTTGTTTTACTGATATGTCAAGATTGGAGTCATCCTAAAATGACAAAGCATTGGTGTTGCACAAAGCGATTATCCAGGCTATGTTGGGCTGTACCAATGTAAAGAGGACCACACCGTAAGCAATGAATACAGTGGACTAGATTGGAATTAATTCAAGCAAGCCTCTGCTTCACCTGGATGGTGTGTCTGGAGCCTTTGACAGTGAGGAGAGAGGTGATTAAATTAGCAAGTATTACATCTACTGTGACTGCACAGGTTGGTGCCATGGGGAGTAAGCAAGTGTGTTGCAAAGAGGCAGAGCCAGAGCAAGTGACAGGGGCAGAGTGAGGCAGGGCAAGTCAGAGAGAGATCGTCAGTTCAGTTTCTCTGTCCACAGATGCTGCCAGACTTGCTGTGTTTCTCCAGCACTTTGTTTATATTTATACTGAAAAGGTACAACATAACCAATTACAGTAACAAATTTTGGACACATATGAAAGTAAAGCCACATCTTGCAAGGTCACAAATAAAATTGTGGGTGATGAGAGTCTTTTTATATCTTCCTATGATCCAAAGTATGAAGTAATATCAAATGGCAGCTGGAATGCAATGTGTCCTGAGCAATTAATACAAGTTAGTTGTCTGAACTTATCTATAGGGGTCCAAAATGCGAGTAATTAATGCTGTTGTGTCAGAGTAAAGTAGCAAGTTCAAAGAAAACCACAATGGTCCGAAAACCAGAAAATGCTGGCAATACACAGAATAGAAATAAATCTAAAGAGAAAATTAAAAACAGGCCAAAGTTTTTATCAAAATACTGAAATCAAAGCTACTAGGAGATAAAGGAAATATTATTCGGGTGGGTTTAAACTAGCTCAGCAGGGGGATGGGAACCTGTGGTGTATTCCATTGCACAGGAGGATGAGAGTAGGGAGGGCATGGACAGTGTTTCACAGTCACAGGAGTGTGCTGACAGTCAGCAAGCTGGTTTGAAGTGTGTCCATTTCAACGCCAGAAGTATCCAGAATAAGGTAGGTGAGCGTGCAGCATGGATAGGTAGCTGGGATTTCGATGTTGTGGCCATTTCAGAGACATGGATAGAGCAGGGTCATGAATGGATGTTGCCGGTTTCAGGGTTTAGATCTTTCGTTAAGAACAGGGAAGGTGATAAAAGAGGAGGAGGTGTGGCTTTGTTAGTCAAGGACAGTATAACAGTGGCTGAAAGAACTTTTGATAAGGACTCATCCACTGAGGTGGTATGGGCTGAGGTTAGAAATAGGAGGGGAGAGGTCACACTGCTGGGAGTTTTTTTTAAAATAGGCCTCTGCAAAGTTCCAGGGATGTGGAGGAGAGGATCAGCAAAACGATTCTGGGTACGAGTGAAAGGAACAGCGGTCATTATGGGGGACTTAACTTCCCTAAAATTGACTAGAAATGCTGTAACTCTAGTATGTTGGATGGACCAGTTTTTGTCTAAATGTGTGCAGCAGGGTTTCCTGACACAGTATGTCGAAAGGCCAACAAAAGGGGAGGCCACACTGGATCTGGTACTTGGTAATGAACCAGACCAGGTGTTTGATTTAGTGGTAGGTGAGCACTGTGGAGAGAGTGACCATAATTCGGTTATGTTTAGCTTAGTGATGGAAAGAGATAGGTACATGCCACAGGGCAAGAGTTATCAAAATGCAGGGGATGGGGACAATCGAAATGTGGAGCTGGTTTAAGAAACAGGTATCGCGTGCCCTTGATAGGTATGTCCCCGTCAGGCAGAGAGGAAGTGATAAGGTAAGGGAACCGTGGTTTACGAAAGAAATTGCATCTCTTGTTAAATGGAAGAGAGAGGCTGATGTGACGTTAAGACTAAATGCTTCAACTGAGGCGATGGCGGGTTACAGATTAGCTAGGAAGGATTTAAAGAGAGAGTTAAGAAAAGCAAGGAGGGGACATGAGCGGTCTTTAGGTAGAATAAAAGAGAACCCTAAAGCTTTCTGTTGGTACGTGAGGAATAAAAAGGATGATTAGGTTAGGAATAGGGGCAAAGACGGAAGTGCAAAGTTGGGTGTGGCCCTGTGGAGATCGGAGAGGTGGTAAATGAATATTTCTCATCTGTTTTCACTAGAGAAAAGGATAATATTGTAGTGGAGAAGACTGAGATATGGGCTATTAGAATGGAAAGGAGTGAGGTTAGTAAGGAGCATGTGTTATCAATTCTAGAACGTGTGAAAGTGGGTAAGTCCCCTGGGCCAGATAGGATTTATCAAAGGAATCTCTGGGAAGCGAGAGAGGAGATGGCAGGGCCTTTGACCTTGATCTGAGTCATCATTGTCTACAGGTTTATTACCAGAGGACTGGAGGATTACAAATGTTGAGCTCTTGTTCAAGAAGGGCAGTAGAGATACCCCAAGTTTTATAGACCAGTGAGCCTTACTTCTGTTGTAGGAAAAGTTTTGGAAAGGATTATAAGAGATTGGATTTACAATCATTTACCAAGCAACAATTTGATTGAAGATAGTCAACATGGTTTCGTCAAGGGCAGGTCGTATCTCACAAACCTCATTGAGTTTTTTTGAGAAGGTGACTAAGCATACGGATGAGGGTAGGACAGTTGATGTGATGTACATGGACTTCAGTAAAGTCTTTGATAAGATTCCACAAGGTAGGGTTTTGGTGAAAAAGGGGAGGCATGGGTTGGAGGGTGATTTAGCAGTTTGGATTAGAAACCGGCTTTCTGTAAGGCGGCAGCAAGTGATGGGTGATGGAAAATATTTAGCCTAGAGTCTGGTTACGATTGTGTGCCACAAGGATCTGTTTTGGGACCACTGCTGTTTATCATTTTTATACATGATTTGGACACAGGAATAGGTGGATGGGTTAGTAAGTTTGCAGATGACACTAAAGACAGTGGAGTGGTGGACAGTGTGGAATAATGTTGCAGATTGCAGGGAGATTTGGATAAACTGTAGAATTGGGATGAAAGGTGGCAAATGGAGCTCAATGCAGATAAATGTGAGGTGATTCACTTTGGTAAGAATAACAGGAAGGCAGAATACAGGATCAATGGAAAGATTCTTGGTAGTATGGATGTGCAGAGGGATCTTGGTGACCCTGATATATCCCTGATAGTTGCTACCCAGGTTGCTAGTGCTGTGAAAGTGGCATACGGTGTATTTGGTTTTATTGGTAGAGGGGTTGAGTTCCGGAGCTGTGAAGTCAAACTGCAACTGTACAAAACGCTAGTGTGGCCTCACTTGGAATAGATTAGATTACTTACAGTGTGGAAACAGGCCCTTCGGCCCAATAAGCCCACACCGACCCGCCGAAGCGCAACCCACCCATACCCTTATATTTACCTTTAACCTAACACTACGGGCACTTTAGCATGGCCAATTCACCTGACCCGCACATCTTTGTGACTGTGGGAGGAAACCGGAGCACCCGGAGGAAACCCACGCAGACACGGGGAGAATGTGCAAACTCCACACAGTCAGTCGCCTGAGTCGGGAATTGAACCCGGGTCTCTGGCGCTGTGAGACAGCAGTGCTAACCACTGTGCCACCGTGCCGCCCATAATGACATTGAGGAGCTGATTTAACATCTGTTACTCTATTGCTCCTTTTATTGATTTCTGTATTTTAACAGAACAACACAACGCAGAACAGGCCCTTCAGTCCTCGATGTTGCGCCGACCTGTGAACTAACTAAGCCCATTCCCAGTGAATACTGTATACAGTTCTGGTCGCCCCATCACAGGAAAGATGTGGAAGCATTGGAAAAAGGTGCAGAGGAGATTTACCAGGATGTTGCCTAGTCTGAAGCAAAGGTCTTGAGAAAAGGCTGAGAGACTTGGAGGGAAGAAGGCTAAGAGGGGAATTAATCGAGACATACAAGATGATCAGAGGATTTGATAGGGTGAACAGTGAGAGTCTTTTTCTTCGGATGATAACGTCAGCTTGTACGAGGAGACATAGCTGCAAATTGAGAGGTGATAGATTTAAGACAGATGTCAAAGGCAGGTTCTTTACTCAGGGAGTGGTAAAGGCATGGAATGCCCCGCCTGCCACATTCGGGGCATTTAATCAGTCCTTGGGTAAGCATATGGATGATGATGGGATCGTGCAGGGGAATGGGCTTAGTTAGTTCACAGGTCGGCGCAACATCGAGGACTGAAGGGCCTGTTCTGCGTTGTGTTGTTCTGTTAAAATACAGAAATCAATAAAAGGAGCAATAGAGTAACAGATGTTAAATCAGCTCCTCAATTAAAAGCAAATCAGTTGAATCCCTTTAAAATATCTCAGGAATATTTAGCAATTTTTTTTCTGTTACATAGGAATACACCCTTCACTGCAAGATATTGCTTTATTTGGAACTACATGGGTATTTACAACTATGGAGTTCATGCCTTTCCTCTGGTCTATTGTGTCGTTAAACTCAATGAACTAGGATATCAAATTTCTAAAATCTGAAATTTAGACTCATACAACCTCATCTCTTGAGAAGCCAATTTTCTCAACCAAGGAAATGGATGACTTTAACCTATTAAACCTCTCAAAGGCCACGGAAGATTGACCACAGCTAAATACACTTGGTTTGACTACAGTGAGGCATGTATAAACTGTACAGTGCCATGTGTCAGATGTTTTGTGTACTTGATCATCAACAATTAGTACAGCATCTGAGCAGAAAGTAACAATCAGCCTCCTGACTGGTTCCTTTCAATGTTTTTCTCTGAAGTATATCAGAAACAATCAAATTTCTCACCATTTCACACTCTTTCCAAGACAAATGCTAATCTCCATTTCAGGAAAGTGAAGTAATTGAAACATGATTGAAACTGACATAATGGTAATTTTTTTGCGATGATTAATAAAAATAAAATGAAAGTCTCCTGCTCACCTCTCCATGTGACCAGGAGACTTATCGAAATGTCAATGAGTAAGGTGAATTTATAAATACAATTACCATTTCTTATTAATAAAAGGAAACATCAACTTAAACATTTTTGAATAACAAAAAGATATATCAAGAAGTTCCAAAATTACATATACACCACTACTGCATGGCTGACAACGAAGTAATGTGAAGAATGAAATAAGGAAAGTCTACATAAAGGACATTTTAGTAACAGTAACTTGTAAGTGGTTTGCCTTGTCCATGCAAATATTTTCAGAGAACAAAAATGACTAATCGGACCAGAGTAAATCAGATTTTATCAAAAACATTGTTAGTGAAAATTTATTGGAGACAATGATTTTATCCTCTGACTTTGCAGTTTACTTATTAAAACAAATAATCTAACTATATACCATGAACAGCAGCCACCCTCCTATTTCTGTGGACAATTGCTTCAGTTTTCCAAATATTTATTTGGTCGACATTTCTGTTCAAGCAGTAGAATAACTTAGAGGCAGTGGTGGCAGGCAGCATACCAGAGAAAAGCAAGCTGGCTTTGGTGATGGATAGCACATGGGTTTCCAAAACTGAAATCAGAGTTGAAAAGGGTGGCAAGTGAAATTTCCCAGAGTCGAGTCTGAAATCAGTGGTGAGAAAGCAATGTGAATGGCAAGTGCCAAAGCTCATGGCCTCAGAAAAGTGACTCAGCTAAGCTTGGATATGAAACAACCAGTGTGACAGCACATAAGCGATTGAGGGAAGCTGGGCTGTCGCAGAGGTAAAAGCTAAATGTGAAAGCTGATCCGAAACCTAAGGCAACACATAGCCATGGAAGTGCAGAGGCCTAAGATAAATATTTGGGCGAACAGAGATGATACAAGGGGAAAGAAACCAATTTTGGAGATTCCCTTACTACTTTGAAATATGACATGCAGGAAAGAGAAAATATAATGGTATTTGGGAAATTTAGTTCATTATTAGTTAATTTAGACTGAATTGTACCTTTCCCTCAGAGTAACTGCATAAATAGTTATATCTACTGATTTTAAAGAGAGCATGGTTGAGTCGTACAGAGGATAATATATCAGACTTTATTTCTAGTTGACTTGCACCTAATTCATAGCAATAGATACAAGTAGGGACCAGCCAGATGTATGATCTGGTCACGATCCCATCAACTCTGGTGCAGAATATTTAAGTGGGAATATTAAGCTAATATCACACAGACTTGTCTACCCTTCTTAACTACCTCTCCCTCATGACCTACTGTTTCATGAATGTGCTGACCTGAATTGCTTAAACTCTAATGTGATACCAAAAGAAAACTATGAGGAGTTTTTATGGGGATTTTTGCAAGTATTTGGACCAGCATCATTACGGAGGGATAGTCTCTTGGGTTTTCGGACAGTTTAAGTTATTCGGTATTCTGTTCTCTTTTGTTTCTGTTTCATTCAGAACATTACCCAGCACATAGTCTTCAAGAGGAGAGAGAAATATATTTAAAAAATTAATATAGTAAATGCCTTTAAGGGGCTAGGTCAACATTATGAATCTCAGTAGTTCAGAAGATGCTTGAAATATAATAGCTTTAGTTGTTTGATTGATTAAACAGTAACTAAGCAACCAAAACAACTTATTCTTTGAAGTGCTTGGAAATATGAAGACCATATGATGGCCTGCTTTAACAGAAGTTAATTCTTTACATTTTGCACTCACTCAAAGTGGCAAATCAGTGGTTTTGGAAACTTGGCAGGGAATCTAAACTGAATATTTTTCAATTATATAAATTCATAGTCATACAATGTTGGAGGTTATTAAAATATACCAAAGTTCAAATAAATTGAGATGACAATGACTTAATTTCTAACTATTAAGTAGCAAGCAACTTTTAATTGAGAAGGAAAGGCTTTTTAGAATAAATTTCTCATTAAAATTTAAGTCTTGTGGTCTGTGCCTGAACTCTGCTGGTTTCCTGCATCCTGTTCAATTTCATCACTGCTTTAACTTGTTGCTGCTTATTCAGCCATCAAATCTGATGCGCAACATTGCATGTACATGTTCCAGTACCACAATTCCATGAAGGCTGTCTTGAGTAAACCTTAAAGTATTAACATTATTAGCATTACCTTGGAGAATTGTAATTACCCCCACGTCAATAACATATTCTTTAAAATTAGTTGAGAGAATGTTGGACATTTTAACAGCAGTAACTTGGTAGCAGTTTGCCTTGCCCATTTGTATTTTCAGAGGGGAAAATAACTATTGAGACCACAGCAAACCAGATTTACTGTTAAAATGGACAACAATACCATGAGTTTCTCACACATGGAAAGTAGGAGAAAAACAGGTTTAGTTGGATTGATTTGAAACATTTTCCTCATATATTCGTTTGGATCACAAAGTAAATAAATCCATTACAATGTTTTTCAGTTTTGGCTACTAGGATATCCACCTAAACGCTTCCTGTTCACGTAAGCATCCAAGTGCCTTTTAAATGCTGCAAGTATACCAGGCTCCACCACTTCCTCTGACAGCTTATTCCATACATGCACCACCCTCTGCATGAAAAAGTTCCCTGAGGTCCCTTTTAAATCTTTTCCCTCGCACCCTAAACCTCTGCCCTCCAGTTTTGGATTTCCCCCCTCCTATACTTAATGCACTTACCAATGAAGGCAAGCATGCCAAACACCTCCTTCACCATCCAATCTTCCTGCAACACCCATTTTTCAGGGGATTATATACCTGTACCCTAGGTCTCCCTGTTCAGCAACACTCTCCAGGGCCCTACGAAGAAAAGTACAAGTCCTGCTCTGATTCAGTTCAACGAAATGCAAAACCTCACATTTATCCAAAGTAAACACCATCTGCCACTGCTTGGCCCATCTGATCAAGGTCGTGTTGTATTCTGAGATAACTTTCTTCACTGTATGTTGCCTGCAGGGTGCAAGGGTCAATGATCTCTCAGATCAAGTTTACAGGATTGTTAAGGAGGAGGGTGAGCAGCCAGCAATCATGATAACATTGGTACCAATGACATAGTTAGGAAAAGGGATGAAGAACTGAAAAGTGAACATAGGGAGTTAGTTTGGAAGTTAAAAGGCAGGACGAGCAGAGTAGTAATCTCAGGATTGCTACCGGTGCCATGGGTAGTCAGGCTAGGAACAGACAGCGAGTGCAGTTGAACATGTGGCTGCAGAGCTGGTGTAAAAGGGAGGGCTTCAGGTATGTGGATCGTTGGGATACCTTCTGGGAAAGGTGGGAACTGTACAAGGAAGACAGGTTACACCTGAACTGGAAGGGTACCAATACCCTGGGCAGGAAGTTTGATAGAGCTCTTCAGGAGGCTTAAAACTAGTTTGGCAGGGGGGGTGGGAACAGGAGCTAAGGATCAGAGGATGGGGTGGCTGATGAACAGGCAAATACAGCATGCAGAGAGTTTGTGAGGAAGGACAGACAGTTGATAGGGAAATTGTACAGTCAGCATCCAGGGAACAGGAGAATCGACGTTTCGGGCTTATGTCCGAAACGTCGATTCTCCTGTTCCCTGGATGCTGCCTGACCTGCTGCGCTTTTCCAGCAACACATTTTCAGCTCTGATCTCCAGCATCTGCAGACCTCACTTTCTCCTCAAATTGTACAGTCAGTCAGTCAGTGTGATGGCTTGAAGAATGCAAAGTATCAGGAATAAGGGTGATAAACTTAGTTCCAAGTACTGATCCATGCCTTGTGATGTTGTGGCCATTACGGAGATTTGGATATCTCAGGGGCAGGAATGACTGTTGGATCTTTCAGGATTTAGATGTTTCAAAAGGAATGGGGGTGGGGCATGGTTTAAAGAGGTGGGGGAGTGGCATTTCTAATAATGGTTAGGTTAGCAGCTACAGAAAGGGAGGTCGTCAAGGAGGATTTGTCTACTGAGTCATTATGGGTGGACGTCAGAAACAGGAAAGGAGCAGTCACTTTATTTGGAGTTTTCTACAGAGTCCCCAATAGCAACAGGAGCAGATTGGGAGGCAAAGTTTGGGAAGGTGCAGAAGTAACAGAGTTGTTGTCATGGGTGACTTCAACTTCCCTAATATTGATTGGAATCTCCTGATTGCAAATAGTTTGGATGGAACAGATTTTGTCAGGTGTGTGTCCGGGAAGGATTCCTATGCTTGGAACATCAACACTCCTGCTCCTAGGATGCTGCCCGACCAGCTGTGCTTTTCCAGCACCACACTTTTCGACTCTCATGTCCAGCATCTGCAGTCCTCACTTTCCCTCAGTATGGAGATAGGCCCGCTAGAGGGAAGGCCATATAAGATTTGGTTGCTTGGCAACGAACCAGTCAAGGTGTCAGATCACTCGGTGGGAGAGCATTTCGGCGAAAGTGATCACAACTCCGTGACCTTTACTATAGTCGTGGAGAGGGATATTAGCAGATGGTATGGGAAAGTATTTAATTAGGGGAGGGGGAAATTACAATGCTATTAGGCAGGAACTGTGAAACAAATTGGGAACAGATATTCTCAGGAAAATGCAAAACAGAAATGTGGAGGTAGTTTTGGGAGCACTTGCTACACATGCTGGATAGGTTTGTCCCACTGAGGCAAGGAAGGGATGGTCGGGTGAAGGAACCTTGGGTGAACAGAAATATGGAACATCTAGTCAAGAGCAAGAAATAAGCTAACTCAAGGTTGGGGAAGGATCAGACAGGGTTCTAAAGAGTTGCAAGGTAGTCAGGAAGGAACTAAAGAATGGACTTAGAAGTGTTAGATGGAGGCATGAAAAGGCTTGGTGGGTAGGATTAAGGGAAACCCTAAGGCTTTCTACACTTATGTGCGGAACAAGAGAATGACCAGAGTGAGGGTATGGGCAGTCAGGGATTGTGGAGGGAACTGGTGCCTGGAGTCGGACTTGGTAGAGGAGCCCCTTAACGAATACTTGGCTTCAGTGTTCACCAGTGAGAGGTTGGAGTGGTGGATAGTGTGGAGGGCCATTGTAGGTTGCAACATGAACACGATGCAAAGCTGGACGGAAAAGTGGCAGATGGAGTTCAACCTGGAAAAAAAAGTGAAATGATTCATTTGGGAAGGT
>NC_057732.1:31052526-31135123 GCF_004010195.1 Chiloscyllium plagiosum
GAAGCCACAAGCTTGCCTGAGGAGTCCAAAAGCACATCCAGTACCCTGTGCCATCAAGTGGCATGTCTAGTGAATTTGGAGCATTGGGACCAGTAACCACCAGTGAATAGGTCACTCCAACCAATCCAGTCTTAAAAGCAGATGGTGTAGTGAGGGTCCTGAAATACCTCCTTCCATACCATTGTTAATGATTGTGACAAAAGGAACTTCTCCGCTATGATCGGCTGCCCTTCGGCATCACATTAACAGAGCTCCATTCCAGCCATCGACAAAATTGTGGGTTTGTACATGACCAGGATTGTCTGGACGCTATTTTGGTCACTGGCTCCTCCAAAGAGGAGGATTTGAAAAACCTAGAAGGAACACTAAAAAAGTATGGCATGCAAGTAAAAAGGGAGAAAGGAGTGTATTTTAAGGACTCCACCAAATACCTGGACCATGCAATCGATGGCAAGGGTCTGTACAAGGCACCCAAGAAGATGGAAGCCATCATGAAAGCTCCTACACCAGAGAATGTATCTCAACTGAGATAGTTTGTGGGACAACTTATTATGGCAAGTTCGAATCAAATCTACCAACTGTGCTAAAACCCTTGCATTGGTTGCTGGGAAAAGGGTGGCTCTGGAAATGGATCCTCAAATTGAGACAGAAATAGTCAGGTGCTACTTCTGGTGGCTGAATGGGGACTCCCAGACTGAGAAATTGAGATCATGCAAATCCAGCACATTAGTAAGGGAGGCAATGCAGTTGTCGCTTCTTCACCCGAGGAAATAGCCTCAACTGTCATGGCAGTAGATTTATGACAATTAAACAGGACAATAGAAGTACAGATGTTACTGGTGGTCATGGATGCTCCCTGCAAGTAAATCAATGTGGCGATTATGAAGTTGGTATAAGCAAAAGCAATGACAGACTACTGAAAGAAACATTTGCCAGGTTCAAGAATCCCAAACAAGTCGCAAGTGACAATGGTAAACAGTTTGTGGCAAAGAATTCCACAAGTATTTGGAATACCACACAGTCAAACAGGTGAGATTGGCTCTGTATAACTTAGTAACAAAACGCCAGGTGGAGAGATTTGTACAAATCCTGAAGCAAGCCTTAAAAGCATCAGAACAGGATGGTTTGCCAGGACAGCAAATCAAAAAGTTTCTCAACATGTACTGCAACATGCCACACATGATGAAACATTGCTTGCCAACATTCTTAATGTTCAGATCATACAGCATGGAACAGACCTTTTGGTCTAACTAGACCACACCATGTTGCCAAATTAAGCTAGTCTCACCTACCTACACTTGGTCTTATATTCTCCAAAACCTTTGCTGTTCATGAAATCATCCCAATGTCTTTTAAATGTTCTAACTGTACCTGCATCCACCACTTTCTTGACAGTTCATTCCACACATGAATTACTAAAAAAAGTTGCCCCCACATGTTTTTTTTAAAATGTTTTGCTCTCACCTTAAAAATATGACCCCTAGTTTTGCAGTTGCCCATGCTAGGAAAAAGACCCTGGTCATTCACCTTATTTATACCTCTCATGATTTTATAAACCTCTGTAAAGTCACCCCTCAACCACCTATACTCTGGTGAAAAATGTCCCAGTCTATCTTTATATCTCACTCTCCATTCCCAGAAGCATCTCGTAAATTTTGTCTGAACCGTCTCCAGCTTAATAATATCCTTATAACAGGGTAACCAGAAATGCACACAGTCCTCCAAAGGAGGTCTCACCAATTCCCTGTACAACCTGAACACGACATCTAACTCCTATACTCAGAGGTCTGAGCAATGAAGGCAAGTGCGTTAAACACACTGTTAACCACCCTGTCTACTTGTGACGCAAATTTCAAATAATTATGTATCTGAACCCCTCGGTCTCTCTGTCCTACAACACTACCATTAACTGTACAAGTTCTGTCCTTGTTTATATCACAAAAATGCAATACGTCATTTGTCCAAGCCTGTTTTGCTTAGTCATGTAGAGTAACCAAATGAATTGCATCTGCAACACCATGCTTTACATTTACCTTTAAACAAAAAAAAAATAGATCTAGGCTATCTTAACGTATTTTGAGGGGTTTTGGCCTGGGTTCATAATTCTACCCATTCCTTTATTACAAGGTGATTAGTACAATTAGTACATTTACACAAATGTTTCTATTGCCAACTTCCCCAGTACCTTTCATAAAAAGCAATTCTGACAAAAATACCATTCATGTGTCACGAATTTCACAACTATTTTAAAAAGACTCGGCATATTCTACAAATTCCTGCATGTCCTTCCTCTTTTCCACCCCTGCAATTGTATTTAGTTTTACTTTCCTGTGCATGCCTGATTTTCTGAATCTGGCCATTTTTGCATTCAAGTTTCCGTCTCCATTTCTTAATTATTTCCACCTTTAAGTGCAACTTGTCAATTTTTTAAAAACATAATAGCATGCAACAGTGTTGTAAGTGCTCAGCTTAAAATCCCATATTTATGGCAAAATGGAATACTGAAGCTGCACCATGTAGTTTCAATTCAAAAACGTCCACACAGAATATTAGCAATGCTTCATACATGAAGCCTCAAATGTTATTGCATAACTCATCAGCTAAAATTAGACAAGTGTAGAGGTAAAAGGTAACTTAAATATCCCATAGACCCAAACAACAGGAATTCTGCAAATTATCTATAGGTAAATGTCTTCAAGTCTTTAACTGTTTCAATGATCAGAGTTAATGTTACATCTGGTTCTAAACAGTGATGTTAGCTGACATATCAAATTGAAAATTACCTTCGTACTCGTGGTGGTTTTGGTGGTGGTGAATCAGATTTGTCAGGAAGAGAAGAAATAGTTGTATTTTCAGAACTAATGTCATCCTGTTAGAAAAGATATAAAAGCAGCTTAAATGTCAATGATCATAAAAGCCTTTTAATGCACTAACATTCAACATTTTCATATTCTAACAAGGCTAAATAAAATCATTCCATAGATAGAACACATCCAGGAATTGAAGAGGTGGTTCAATAGTAGTTAACTGGAGAATAATAAATAGGAACAGAGAGCAAGTTGCAGATGCAGTAAAGGCACCTGAGGTTGAGAGGCAGGTACATGTGTACTTTCTTTACAAAGCATTTCACAATCTGTACATACAAATCTACATTTGCCCAGACGCAAAACTTTTGATCACTCCATCTTGTAGATCAAATTTTCCAAGCTAATGAAAACAGGACATCTGAAAAGGCTGCTCCCAGATCCTAGGTATTGTTAAAAAAAATTCTAGGCACGAAGCTAGTCATTGACGAAAAAAAAATCAGCTATAAAATTCTGAAAACTGGATAGTTGGAACTGAATGGACAGATACATGAAGTTTGCAGTTGAACTGTTAGAGATTAACAAGCCATCCTAGATTAATGACCACTGATATTAAGTCAGTTTCCTTACACGGTCAGTTTCAGCAATATCTGCCATGCCATTCACCACAGATATGTAATTAGAACATACCCAAGACCACACTAAATACCAAAGTAAAATATATTTATGGATAAGTCAAAAGTACTATAAATAAACAAACAGCATACAACTGTTAAAAAGAAATTACAAAATTGGGACCCTGTTAGTTTCATATCATTTTGCTTCAAAAAAAAACAGGAAAAATATCTGCTGAGTACTATTGAAAAGAGCTAGATTTCCTGCCACGGAAGTACTTTTTCCAGATGCTCAGTTCCACAGTTCTCTACTTAAAAAAAAGAGTATTATGTCAAAGTCACAGGTACTGTTCGACTGCTTGTGACCACATTTCACTGCACAAGAGGAAACAGACTTTCCGGAAAATAGCATCCAACCATCTGCGTGTAAAGTTTTTTAAAAATATACTTAGGATCAACTCATTTTATCAGTGTTTTTTCTTAAATGCAAAACAAAATTTTCTGCAAATTATGAAATAATTTAATATTAATCTCCATCATTCATAAATTGTCAGCATAAAAGTAACCTGATAAACAAATAGCGAGTGTTTCTGTAGTCTAAGTGTCGAACTAATCCAGTTAACAATCACGATTTTTCACACAGCAAAATAAGGAAAATGTATTACATACATTATATAACAACTGAAAATTGAATGAAATGTTTACCATAGATACTTTTAATCAAATAAATTATTTATAAACAATTACTTACAGTGTCAGAAAGATTTTCAGTGCGTTGACTCCTTTGTAGCTCTTTTTCAAATATCTGAGCTATTGCACGATGAACAAGCTCATATTGCTCCTGCAAAACAGAACATACATAGGAACATAGGAAATATGAGAAGTTGGCCACTCAACCACTGAAGACCATTCTCTAAATACAAATATGTTCTCTACTGAATGAAGAGACTTTCTATTTAACCTTCTTTTGCACTAAATAATCACCATGTTTAGGCTACTTCTCTGAAATCAAGAGCTTTTTACATTTGCTGACTTGAACAGGTTATCAACTACAGGCGGTTATTAACTTTCAATCAAATCAGTAGTCTCCTACCCACCATAAATACAAAAAAGCAGACTACAGTTGGTATAAAGGGCAAGCGTTCCAACTTAATTATGCAAAAATATCTTAGTTTAAAAATTAAGTTCTGCAAGATGCCTACATTTTATTTTAAAATTTAAAGAATTCTATTCTGATCAAAGGATGTACAACTCAAAAAAAAATCTGATGATTTGTCCAAATTTCAACATTGTGTGTTGTTTTGGCTACTTTAATATTTATTTACACAAACGTCATAATTAGTTACAACATTCAAGTCAGAATTACTGGAACATGGGCCAGGTTTTATGCTAGATAAGAGTTATACATGGGAGCCCCGTGAAATCCCCAGTGTCACACATTCCA
The DNA here is from genome assembly GCF_004010195.1 of Chiloscyllium plagiosum. Lineage (NCBI taxonomy): Eukaryota > Metazoa > Chordata > Chondrichthyes > Orectolobiformes > Hemiscylliidae > Chiloscyllium > Chiloscyllium plagiosum. The sequence continues at coordinate 31,057,389 of NC_057732.1, forward strand.
AAGGAATTGCCCAGGAAACTGAAAAATCCAGCAGGTAATTGCCCTACTCCTGGAACCTTCTGCAAGTATCTACCTTATTTGGAGAAAAAAAAAGAGGGTCCCAGTGTTGTTACGTAAATAGTTATTCAGGAAAAGTTAAGACTATAAAATACCTTGTAACTATTAGTAACTAGACCAATGTAACTCTCTCAGTCTGAACCACACTTCTCCCAGACACCTTACACACACTTCTCCCTGCAGACCCAAACCCACTTACCCACTTTAACTCTGGGACTTAACCCACACCTCTCCTCCAGACCTACCTCGAACACGCCATTACTTAACTTGTGTTACCTCACTTTACTTTAGCTTGCAATCCTGCACTCTAATCTCACACTTAGAATATGTTCTTATCAGCAGCTGTCAAAGTGGCAGTCTGTGATGTTGGACTTTTACATTACAGAATACTGCAACTAACGTCTGTGAAAAAGAGCTAAAAATCACAACACTAGGTGCAAGTCCAAAAGGTTTATTTGGAAGCACTAGCTTTCAGAGCACTGCTCCTTCATCAGGTGGTTGTGGAGAATAAGATACAGGACACAGAATTTATAGTAAAAGTTTAACAGTGTGATGGAACTGAAATTATATCTTGATAAAGACCTGGGATTGTTTGTTAAGTCTCTCATCTTTCAGTTCTTTCATACATGAATTCTAAAACTTTCTTAAAGTTACATTCTCAAGTTCCAAATAAATCTGTCCGACTATAACCCGGTGTTGTGACAATTTTAACTTTGTACAGCCCAGTCCAACATCAGCACCTCCAAATCGTGAGAAAGAGCGTATGGTTTATTTTTCCCAATTGTTCTGCACCATGAGCCTTGATCAGAATTTCCTGTCAGTGAGGCATCATTCATGACATATAAAAGGAGCAGTGGTCAGCTACATCCCTGCAGAAAATTCAGTCCGTTATATTGCAAAATGTCGAGTTTCTTGACATGCTAAGCAAGATTCTTGAGGATTAAAACGATTGTCAATTTAATCAAGCGCAGTGAAGAAATTGTTTAGAAAATGTGGCACTGAAGAAAGCTCAGTTTCATTAACATTCATTGAACTGCACTTACGGAAAATTGCATGTTTGAAGCCCACACTGCTACTGAAACGCAAGAGGAAATAAATAAAATTAAACATCACATTCAATCTTACCTTTGTTTGAACTGCAGAATGCCTTTGTGTTCTCATTTCTTGAATCAAATTGAACACACTGAATTCCTCAGGAATTTTCTAGGAACAGAAACATTTTGGCAAAATGAGAATTCTAGCTGATAAAATTAAATTGTGTTGCAGATTGTTTAGCCAGGGAGACGTTTTGTCAGCATCTATCCTTTCAAGGTCCAAAAGAATTTTATGTTCCATTAGATTACACCTCATTTTTCTAAATTCCAAGAAGGTAGAGCTAATTTCTTTTCATTTAACAATTCTCTCATCAGAAACAAGTCTCCTGGACTCTCACTGAACTTCCTGTCAGCAAACGAAGTCCTTTCTTAAAGTAAGGAGACCAAAACTGCGCCAATGCTTTTTATAAATGGTAATGTATAACTTGCATAATTTCAAGTAAGACCTTGAAAAGATGCATCTGCCATCCTTGCATGGCATTTTTGACTAGCAGCTTAATAATTCCAAATCCAACCACTGAATACAGCAAATTTTCCATAGCATGCCTTGGGAATGGCTGGTGCAGCATCATGTATTGAAAGTGATAGCTTAAATAATAAAAACAGTGAATTTTTGTGACATGCATTTATTACATTGGTACTTGAAATGGAAGCTATTTAACCTTAAAATTATGGTGTGTATTATTTTAGTTCCATTTAGATAGCTCCTAAACTGAAAGTACAAAAGTAGACCAAACATAAACCACAAAATCATGTTTCATTAAATCCCAAAATGTATCCACAACGGTATCTTTGAGCAAAATAAAAGCAAAGTCAATGAACTGTATATCAATTTGTGAATCCACTGTGCATCTTGACAATCTGTATGCGAGGGAGATAGAAGCTGATCTCATTATTTAAGCCTTCTCTCAAGTCCGCAACCATGTATTTTGTTTTAAGGATAGGAATATTTCACTATGTTCACAGCTACTTAGGAATTTGTTCACACTTTGGAATGCTAATACAAATTTACATAGCTTCCAGTTCTTTAGCTGATTCCATCATCTAATCCCTCATAAAAATATACCCACACTCATCCAACTTGACAATTCCCCAAAGCTGAGGACAATAAATCTTGACTATAGATAGATCATACATGGATGGGCCCTTTTGTGGTGCAGTGGTAGTGTTCTTACTGCTGGACTGGGAGGTTTGGGTTCAACTCTCACCCGCTCCAGAGTTGTGAAGTAACATCTCTGAACAGGTTGGTTAGAAAAACAGGTTAGATGATACATGGAAATATCAAATCATGCTAGTGTATTTTTCAAAACTGTTGACATGATCGTAGTCACGAAGAAGCAAGTCACGCATTTAGTTTATTTGTGCAGATTTGCCTATTAAATATTAGTGATAAAAACGCTTAAATGCTGTTGGATAAATAGAAAATCATTAAACCAATCATGACAAAAATTAGTTAAATAAATATCTTATTACCGAGAAGACCATGAAATCACAGTAACCTAGTAAACTGTACTTAAGGATTGAACATTCCCAAATATAGACCAAGTGATGACATTTTTCTTTGTTTGTTTAGCCTCTGCAGGTTTTATTTGAGGACAAAAAAAAACTTAACAGATGACTCACCCCTGCTTTTAGCAAATTCCAGGTATAGTCAATTGCACATATGGCACCAGTTCTTCCACATCCAGCACTGTAAACAAATAATTTCAGGAAATGACTCATTTTTGCATTCCTCAAAACACAGTCACTACACCATCTCCATGATCAATACAACAAGAACTCTAACATTGGTGACGTGAAATGTTAATTCCATGGCTTTGAAAAGAAAATGGTACCATCACAATGAAAATTTATTGGCAAGTTAAGGTCAAAGTCCTTTTATCTGCTCAGTTCAAAACCAGTGCTCAACTAAAGTTTGTCTGCCAACATGATCCAATTTAGAACAGATAACTCAGTTTCCAGCTAATCTAACTATGCTTCACTAATGTTTGGCACAAGAACAAAACTTTTCTCAGAGAAACAACAAAAACAGCATGGAAAGCAAAGGCATACAAAGGACATCTACTGTGACTAGAATCAATGCATTTTCTTCCTCAACCCATTTGCAACTTTTGACATGAATGCTCTTGTGTGTCCAGTTCCACAAGATACCTCATTTGGTTACACCCTTCTAATCTAATTAGGCCATCTCCAATTGCAATGTATCTTTTTCAAGCCTTCCAACACCTGGAATGAATGAATTGGATTTTTTAAAAGTTTAATTATAAATCAAACAAACAGTCTCCGTGGCATAATTGATTAGTATGTTCAACTATTAACTGTGTTCATTCTTGTTGCCCCAGCTTAGTGATGCTTTATATAGCACTTCAGAATAACAGAATATCCAAAGATGCTTCAATGTAAATTTCTAAATGGATCTACACAAGGTCAATTTTCTATTCCAAATATTACTCCTATTAATATTAGTTAGTGAGAGAGTTAGTCTATATTTCTATGTACCATCTGGCTGTTAAATTTTCAGCAAAGATTTTCAGGATTACCTTTGAGATTAATTTTAAGCAGATCCAGCATAAAGCAGTATTTATAGTTTTCACAAGAAAATTTTGGTATTATCAGCAAAAAGTTAGTTTTTAAAATTAGTTAATATTAATCATAGTGAACTGATCAACCTGTAGGAGAAATTGCTTTTTCTCACCACCAAAAATCTGCTACAAAATTATCATTTGCCAAAATTTACATTTTAAAATAAGTTGACAGTTAGAACAGAATAGGAAAACCGCTGCATACTGTGGGCCAGAAGGAAGTACACATACAAAGAAACATACAAGGTTGTTACTGTACTTGACAAGGTAGATACAGAAAAATTGTTTGGCCTTATTGAAGTATCTAGGACCGGTGGACATACTGTCAAAGGAAGGAGTCACAAATTTAAGACTTGAGATGAGGAGGGATTTTTTCACCCAAACGGTTGTTCATTTGTGGAATTCTTTACCAGAGAACTGTCAAGGATAGGTTATTCAGTATCTTCAAAGCCGGGTGAGACAGAGTTTCGATCAGTAAGGGAATCAAGGTTTTTGAGAAAAGGCGGGAAAGTGGTGTTGAGAATTATCAGATCAGTATGATTTTATTGATGTGGTGTAAACTCGGTGGGCTGAATAGCCTACTTCTGCTCCAATATCTTATGGTCTTAAACTTTAAACTTCACCAGACCTAGTTTGCAGATGACTGAGAGCAAACAAATATGTACAGCTCTGCTTACATTTGTAGCCTCTTATATAATTGCCTGTATAACCAAATCAACAGAAACATGGAATTCTTCAAATTCTCTGTTTAAAAATGTAAATTTATAAAGAGATTTAATGGGAAAATAAATTATTGCCCAAATTAACCTTTAAAAGCAGAAATATTTTCCCCTATACCTGCAGTGGATACAAATGGGGACATCCTCATGTTCTTGATATTCTCGCATCAAACTGATCATATCCAAAATAGAATCAAATGAAGATGGAACATCATGATCAGGCCAGTTTATGTAATGGAATTGATAGATTCTCCGAGATTCCTGGGTATGAAAGAAATAAATGAATATTTAATTATCTCCTATTTACCAAAAGCTAAGTTACTTTCATAACGGACGTGGTGAAGATTAACCAATGAAGGATGAACTTTGATCTATTGTACTTGATTTTTCATTACATTAACAGTCTTATTGTGACCAGCATGCCTTACAACTTGTGCATTGACAATAAAGGTCCCAGTTTTGCTGAATCTGAACATGTCATAATGTTTACTTCTTCGGATTTAAGACCTTACTTTCACTCTTCTCCCTCATTTTTCAGCTCAAAAGTGCTTTTGCCCAATGATGAAGAAATGCAAATCGTTTTCTTTAAAAAAAACTCATCAGCAATATGTAACTTTACCAAAGATTAAATTACCCCCAAAATTAAACTAGATCCATTGTTTACACTGGACCATAACTCACATTCTGGAATTCCACTAATAGAGTCCTTATAAAATAGTCATCTCTTGATTGTTCTGCTTCCTGGAAGAGCAACAGAAACAGAAAGTCATTAAGCATCAAGACTGGAATGTTTTATAGGACTGTGGAATCTGCAGTTGTAGCCAATGGTTAGAAGACATGGTGTGCAATGAAGGACATAAGTGAAGACATTGAGTCACAATGTTACTTTCTGCATAAATCCCTGCCACATCCTAGTGTTTTCATTTATCTGATTTTACAGCCATAGCCATCTCAATAGTTAAAACTCCATCAGTCCAAACACTGAATCAACTATTGGTCATAATGCCCCAACTACCTCAAGTTGCACTCACTTCCTTTCAATAACAAACTGTGTTTAAAAATTGAATCATCCTGCAGAATCAAACCATACTCCCTCAAAAGATCATTCCCCCACTCTTTCAACATCAAATGCAAGATGCCTTTTCAATGCTCTATTTGTACCAGCCCCTGCGACTACTTCTGGCAGCTCTTTCCATACACACACCACCCTCTGGGAGAAAAGGCTGCTCCTTTGGTCCTTTTAAATCTTTGCCCCCTCACCTTAAATCTATGCCCTTTAATTCTGGATTCCCCCACCCCAGGGAAAAGACCTTGGTCCATTTACCCTATCCATGCCTCTCAGGATTTTATAAAACTCTAAGGTCAACCCTCAGCCTCCAATGTGCCAGGAAAAATAGCACCAAGCCAATTCAACCTCTCAGTTCAAATCCTCCAACCCTGGCAACATCCTTGTAAATCTCTTCTGAGCCCTTTCAAGTTTAACAACATCCTTCCTATAGCAGGGAAACCAGAATTGCACACAGTATTCCAAAAGTGGCCTAACCAATGTCCTGTACAGTTGCAACATGATCGCCTATACTCAATGCACTGACCAATAAAGAAAAACATACCAAACACCTTCTTCACTAACCTATCTACTTGTGATTCCACTTCCTAAGGAGCTATGAACCTCCACTCCAAGGTCTCTTTATTCAGCAACACTCCACAGGACCTTACCATCAGGTCCTGCCCTGATTTGCCTTTCCAAAATACAGACCTCACATTTATCTACATTAAACTCCATCTGCCACTCCTTAACCTTTTGGCCCATCTGGTCAATATCCCATTATATTTTGAGGTAATCTTCTTCGCTGTCCACAACACCTCCAGTTCTGGTGTCATCTGCAAACTTACTAACCATGCCTCTTACGATCACATCCAAAACATTTGTACAAATGACGAAAAGCAGTGGATCCAGCAATCTTTGTAGCACAGCAGTGGTCACAGACCGCCAGTCTGAAAAGCAACCCTCCACCACCACCTTCTCTCTTCTACCTTTGAACCAGCTCTGTACCCATATGGCTAGTTCTCTCTGTATTTCAAGTGACCTAAACTTACTAACCAGTCTACCGTGAGGAACCTTGTTGAACGCCTTACTAAAGTCCATATAGATCACGTCCACCGCTCTTCCCTAATCCTCTTTGTTACTTCTTCAAAAAAGTCAATCAAGTTCGTGGACATGATTTCCCATGCACAAAGACATGTTGGCTATCCCTAATCAGTCCTTGCCTTTCCAAACACATGTAAATCCTGTCCCTCAAGATTCCCTCCAACAACATGCCCACCACTCTTGTCAAGCTCACCAAACTACAGTTCCCTGGTTTTTCTTGACCACCTTTCTCAAATAGTGGCACCACGTTGGCCAACCTCCAATCTTCTGAGATCTCGCCTGTGGCTATCAATATACAAATATCTCAGCATGAAGCAAGGGGCGGCACGGTGGTTAGCACTGTCGCTTCACAGCACCAGGATCCCAGGTTCGATTCCAGTCTCGGGCAACTGTCTGTGTGGAGTTTGCACATTCTCGTGTCTGCATGGGTTTCCTCTGGGTACTCCAGTTTCCTCCCACAGTCCAAAGATGTGCAGGTCAGGTGAATTGGCCATGCTAATTTGCCCGTAGTGTTAGGTGCATTAGTCAGAGGGAAATGGGACTGGGTAGGTTGCTCTTCAGAGGGTCGGTGTGAACTTATTGGGCCGAAGGGCCTATTTCCACACTGTAGGGAATCTAATCATCTAATCAAAAAAAGCCCAGTTAATTACTTCCCAGAGAGCTCGAAAGGTACACCTGATCAGGGCCCAAAGGATTTGTCCACTTTTATGCATTTTAAAATGTCCAGCACCACCATCTCTGTAACATGGACATTTTGCAAGATGTCACTATTTATTTCTCCACATTGTTTATCTTTCATGTCGTTCTCCACATTAAACACTGATGCAAAATACCCATTAACAGTCTCCCCCGGCTCCTGCAGTTCCACCGATAGGCTGCTTTGCAGATCTTTGAGGGGCCTATTTTCTCCCTATTACTTATTCTTTTATCCTTAATATATTTGTAGAATCCCTTTGGATTCTCCTTAATCCTACTTGCCAAAGCTATCTCATGTCCCCTTTTTGCTATCCTGATTTCCCTCTTGAAGTATACTCCTACACACTTCTAGGAAATGACTTCATTTCTGCTATCTATACCTGACATATACTTACTTATTCTTCATCAAAATCTCAACTTCTCTCGTCATCCAGCATTTCCTACACCTACCAGCTTTGCCCTTCACCCTAATAGGAACAGATGGACTCTGAACTCTTACTTCATTTTCAGCTGTCTCTTTACCTACGAACATCCAACCCCAAACATGTTTTGGAAGTTTTTGCCTAATACAGTCAAAATTGGCCTTCCTCCAATTTAGAACTTCAACTTATAGATCCAATCTATCCTTTTCCATCACTAGACTGAACTGCAATGTTCATTTAGATGTCTGACTGACAATCATGTACAGGCTCAAACATGAAGACGAAGCAATTATTTTGGGCAGACACAGTATGGTCATCAAAACACAGTAACCCATCAAAATATACTTCAATCGTGTATAATATTATTTTAATTTGAAGAAATTGGGCTATCAATTATAACGATACATGCAGAGAAGTCAACACAAGATTACTAATTATTTGAACCTGGAAAGTAGTTAAAAAGTAAACTGAAGCAACGCACATCATTTTCCAAAGATTTATCACCAACCAATTAGCCAATGACATAATATCATTCCCTCCTCCCCAAAACACAAATCACGAATAGCAAAAGTACTTACACAAGTAATCTGAAATTCTCCAAGGTGGAGAACTCCATCCCCATGTAATGGCCAGTAGCGCTCACACTTTTTCTAGAGAGAAATGGGCATGTTAAAATTATTACTGTACATTTATTCATGCCATTATTTAGTTTTGCATCAAGAAAACAAGCTGCCCTCAAAACCTAACTTGCAGTGAAATTTATTGCATGCATTGATTGTTACAAATTACAAACCACAACTAGATTCTACAGTAATTTTTAAAAAGTCATTTAAAAATTAAACAATAAGAGAAATCAATCTTTCAAGAGGTCAAAACTTTCACTGAGAATAAAGCTTGAATATAATGTGCTAAGCAAACGAAAATACACGTGGGTTAGCATTCAACTAAGCTACCTACATTTGATTTTCCTACCTATTGTGACTACACTTGGTTGCCCAGTCCACCTAGTCATATCATTTGTACCATGTGCAGGGATTCCTTGCTACTTACTTGATCATCTCTCTTCAAACAAAAGTACTTAAAACGAAGGTTAACAAGCTATGTAGCAAGTTCAGAGTTTCAACCAGTCATTTATAACTTTAAAACAAGAGAACAGCTGTCATCTGAGAGTCCAGAAGAACATGCAATATTGTACCCTGACAGTTCAAAAATGCTTATTCCTTTTTAGTCATTTTTCACAGACCTTAACTGGAATATACATATATATAAAACATGCTTACAATCAAGCAAAATTGTATTACATCTTGAGCAGGTGGTGTTAGATCTCAGAACATTTATATACCAACAAGATGTACAAACAAGTTTCAAACAAGGCATGAGACTGCTGCACGTTATTTACAAACAAAGACTTAAAAACATACAGAACATGATAACTAAAACAATGAAACTCACTCTTCCCATTTCAAACTCACGGCAAGCCATCACAATTATCTGGAAACAAAAAAGTAAAGGTTATTAGCTGAATAAGTGAAGTAGATCTATAGTTGCAAATTTGCGACGATACTGTATTTCAAGTTCTTGTTTGTGAAGCCTGCACAACAAATGCAAAGTTCAATGGTAAAAGAAACTGCTTCAATGACTTCTAAACATATGTCATTACTGTAAAATGGAAAAGGAATGGGATGAAAAAATGTACAATTGTTGGCACCGCATTGTGACAGGGATGCAGATTAGATTTGATTACTTACAGTGTGGAAACAGGCCCTTTGGCCCAACAAGTCCACACCGACCCTCGGAAAAGCAACCCACCCAGACCCATTCCCCTACATTTACGCTTTCATCTAACACTACGGGCAATTTAGCATGGCCAATTCATCTAACCTGCAGATTTTTGGACTGTGGGAGGAAACCAGAGCAAACCCACACAGACACGGGGAGAATGTGCAAACTCCACACAGACAGTTGCCTGAGGCGGGAACTGAACCCTGGTCTCTGGCACTGTGGGGCAGCAGTGCTAACCACTGTGCCACCCACTTCAGTGGTTCCAGAATGAAAATCCTCAGTTGTCAAGATGGACTGGGAAATTGGAACTGTTCTCCTGGGAGGTGGTGAGATAGGGGTTTTCAGAGTCAAGGGTGGTATGGCTGGAGTGAAAGGGGAGAGGCTGTTCCCACTCACATGGAGGATTAGAATATGAATACAAGGGCATAACTATGGGATGATGTGTGGGGAGGAGACTTTTTCACATGGCAAGTGGTTGGGGATGACGGGGAGGTTTGGTTGGGGCACTGAAGAGGCACTGGATGACTGTTTGGATGTGGGTTGAGTTCACTTGCTGAGGCTGGAAGTGCAATTAGCACTGGATGGTGGTGCTTGTTTGGGGAGCTAGTGCAGGTACCATGAGCCAGGTGGCTCCTTCTGCACCTTAACAATTCTGCGACTCTGAGACTCAGTAAAGGACTAACACAAGTTCGAATCATGCAAAGTTTTGACGATACTGTATTTCAAGTTCTTGTTTTAAGATCAGATATTTAACTTCAAATGACAGAACTCCAAACCTCCACAAGTAAACCCGCAAGTCAGAAGCATAGGGGCTTGGTTTGTTTTCTTGGCCAGATGGCTGGTTTGCTATGAAGTGTAAATGCAATAGTATGAGTTCAATTTCTGCACTGGTGCAGACTGCTACAAAGGACGCTCCTTCTTAACCTCTCTCCTCACCTGAGGTGCAGTGACCTTCAGGTTAAATCGTGACCAGTCATCTCTCTAAGGAGAGCAGCCCTGGACGTTTACCTTTAAGTCAAAAGCTAAATGATAACAAAAAGTTGATAGTAACTACTTAGGAGTCAGAGAGATGTACAGCATGGAAACAGACCCTTCAGTCCATGCCATCCAAATATCCCAACCAAATCTAGTCCCACCTTCCAGCATTTGGTCCATATCCCTCCAAATTCTTCCTATTCATATATCCATTCAGATGCCTTTTAAATGCTGCAATTGTACCAGCCTCCACTACTTCCTCTGACAGTTCATTCCATACGTGCACCACCGTCTGCATGAAAAGGTTGCCCCTTAGGTCTCTCTTATATCTTTCCCCTCTCACCCTAAACCTATGCCCTCTAGTTTTGGACTCCCCCACCCCAGGGTAAAGACCTTACCTATTTATCCTATCCATGCTGCTCATGATTGTATAAACCTCTATGAGGTCATGCCTCAGCTTTCGACGGTCCAGGGAAAACAACCCAGACTATTCAACTACTCACTGTAGCTCAAATCCTCCAACCCTGGCAACATCCTTTTAAGTCTTTTCTGAACTCTTTCAAGTTTCACAACATCCTTCTGATAAGAAGGTGTCCAGAATTGCACACAATATTCCAAAAGTAGCCTACCCAATGTCCTGTACAGCTGCAAAATGACCTCCCAACTCCTGTACTCAATGCTCTGACCAATAAAGGAAAGCATACCAAATGCCTCTATCACGATCCTATCGATCTGCAACTCCACTTTCAAAGAACTGTGAACTGCACTGCAAGGTCTCTTTGTTCAGCAACATTCCCCAGGATCTTACCATTAGGTATATAATTCCAACTAACATATGCTTTCCCAGAATGCAGCACCTCACATTTATCTGAATTAAACTCCATCTGCCACTCCTCAGCCCATTGGTCCATCTGATCAAGATCCCATTGTAATCAGAGGTAACCTTCTTCCCTATCCATTACACCTCCAGTTTTGGTGTCATCTGCAAACTTACCAACTATACCTTCTATACTTATATCCAAATCATTTATATAAATGACAAAACGTAGTGGACCCAGCACCGATCCTGGTGGCACTCCATTGGTCACAGGCCTCCAGTCTGAAAAACAACCCTCCAACACCACCCTCTGTCTTCTACCTTCGATCCAAATGGCCAGTTCTCCCTGTATCCCACGAGATCTAACGTTCAAAGTTTGTGTGAAGATTTGTAGCTCGGGTGCTCGTTGTTGTGGTTCTGTTCGCCGAGCTGGAAGTTTTTGTTGCAAACGTTTCGTCCCCTGGCTAGGCGACATCATCAGTGCTTGGGAGCCTCCTGCAAAGCACTTCTTTGATGTTTCCTCCGGTGTTTATAGTGGTCTGTCCCTGCCGCTTCCGGTTGTCAGTTTCAGCTGTCCGTTGTAGTGGTTGGTATATTGGGTCCAGGTCGATGTGTTTGTTGATGGAGTTTGTGGATGAATGCCATTGTTGATGGGAGTTTGTGGATGAATGCCACAAGAAGAGGAACACCTATACAAGGTATTCGCCAAAAACGGATACCCACGCAACTTCATCAACAGATGCCCAAGAGAAAGACCACGGAACGAGGACATACCACAAATGACACGACCAGCTATCCTTAGTAGCCACACACGCAGACAAGAAGCAACATGAATTCGACTGGGACAACACTACTATCATAGGGCGAGCCAGACAGAGAACAGCCAGGGAATTTCTAGAGGCATGGCATTCATCCACAAACTCCATCAACAAACACATCAACCTGGACCCAATATACCAACCACTACAGCGGACAGATGAAACTGACAACCGGAAGCGGCAGGGACAGACCACTATAAACACCGGAGGAAACATCAAAGAAGCGCTTCGCAGGAGGTTCCCAAGCACTGATGATGTCGCCTAGCCAGGGGATGAAACGTTTGCAACAAAAACTTCCAGCTCGGCGAACAGAACCACAACAGATCTAACGTTGCTAACCCGACTCCTATGGGGAACCTTGTCGAACGCCTTATTGAAGTCCATACAGATCACATCAACCTCTCTGTGTCTCATCAGTCCTCTTAGATAATTCTTTGAAAAACTCAATCAAGTTCATGAGACATTATTTCCCACACATAAAGCCATGTTGACTATACCTGATCAGTCCTTGCCTTTCCAAATAAGTGTACATCCTGTCCCTCAAGATTCCCTCCAACAACATGCCCGTCACCAATGTTAGGCTCACTAGTCTGTAGTTCCTTGGTTTGTCCCTACCACTTTTCTTAGATAGTGGCACCACATTAGCCTACTTCCTTACCTTTGACTATCAATGATACAAATATCTCAGCAAGGAGCCTAGCTTCCCACATTGTTCTAGGTTACACCTGATCAGGTCCTGGGGATTTATCCACCTTTATGCATTTCAAGACATCCAGCACTTTTGCGTCTGTAATATGGACACTAAGACGTCACCACCTATTTCCCTACATTCTATTTCTTCCATGTCCTTTTCCACAGTAAACACTGATGCAAAATACTCATTCAGTATTTCCTCCATCTCCTGTGGCTCCACACAAAGGCTGCGTTGCTAATCTTTGAGGGGCCCTATTCGCTCCCTAGTTAACCTTTTGTCCTTTATTTGGAAAAACCTTTTGAATTCTCCTTAACCCTATTTACCCTGATTTTCCTCCCACTGCCTTTATACTCTAAGGATTCACTCGATTTCTCCTGTCTACACCTGACATATGCTTCCTTCATTTCCTTAACTAAACCCTCAATTTCTCTGGTCATCCAGCATTCCCTACACCTACCATCCTTTCCTTTCACCCTAACAGAAATATACTGTCTCTGGACTCTCGTTACCTCATTTCTGAAGGCTTTCCATTTTCCAGTCATCCCTTTACCTGTGAACATCTGCACCTAATCAGCTTTTGAAAGTTCTTGCCTAATACCATCAAAATTGGCCTTCCTCCAATGTAGAACTTCAACTGTAACACCTGGTCTAACCTCATTGCCTCTAACCTCATTGCTCCAACCGATCCATTCGACCCGACAGGATTCACAACCAACAACATTTATTGCAGATATAATCCTCAGTAACCCTTAAACTCTCCTGAAACTCCCATATCCGACAAGAAGAGCATATCATTCTACTAAAGGCCATTTTGCTCCTTCCAGTCTATAGACCCAGAAAATAGATTGGAAGGAGCAAAATGGCCTTTGGTAGAGTGATATGCTCTTGTTAGATGTGGGAATTTCGGGAGAGTTTAAGGGTTACTGAGTATTGGTAGTTAATTCTCAAAGGGTAAAATGCACTATTCTGTCACCAGTGATCCAAGAATGGATATGCATTAATTGCATTCAACAGAACATTCTTGATTCAAATATAAAATGACTTTGCAAATTAACAGTGCGTTCATCAAAAGTTTAATTACAAATTGGTTACTACCCTGTAATTTCTCACAAATGCAAAACAGCAGAACAGTCACTCTGCAATGCAAGTTAAATTGGCTTATAACAGTTTTGTTGTGAGTCACATTTTATTTTTATTTATTCATAAGATGTGGGTCCCGCTGTTTTTAATCCATCCCCAATGTCTCTTAAGTGGTAGATAAGCTGCCTTCTTGAACCATGCCGCTTGAGAGTTTAATTAATTACACTGAATAAAAACAAAAAATAGGAAACAGTCTACCTTGAATTTTACATTTTCAGGATAATTTGGTTTCTAGTAGGAGTGATGAATCTTTCAATTTATTTTAGATACTATCAAATACGACAAGTTAAAGTTCTGTCAATCAAAAGAAATCACTTACTACAACTTTGTATTCCCAGATCATCCTCCAAAAGTCAAGTACAGAATTTGCAAGTGGGCCCTGGGTAGCTATGTATGATCTTGGCCCATAAACTCCCTAGAAAATGATAGAAATGTACATTTCATCAAATTTCTTTTACAAAGTAATACAAAATACTTAACTTTCTAAACTATTAAGATAAATGTTCCAAGAATACACATGCATAATATGCAAACCAATGAATAGGGCCAATATTATTACATAAAGTTACTAAGTATACATAAACTCAATCTGAAAATTAAAAGAATAAATTCAATTTGCTATATCTCATTACTTAAAAAAGTACATTTTTGAATATTCAAGAGATTTTTATAGTATGACAAAACTCAGTTTTCACAATTAGCCCCATGCATCAAACAATTTGTTTTCTCCCATCTCATGTCTACTATTCCCTCACAGAGTCAGGACAGAAAATTAATTTATTTGATGTTGACCAATATAGCTCGACTGTGGATCAGCAATAATAGAGGTCTAATGTGCTGTCAGTGACTTTGGAGAATACCAGTCCATTGTAACAAAATCCAAACGTAATCACCAGTTAATTTCATCATTACCTTTTATCCTTACGTTTTATCATCGTGGAAAAGTTTTGAGGAAATTATTGTTGACTGTTAGCCAAAACCATAGAAAACAAAAACAACTTTAAACATAAACCACGTAGTGATGACAGAACACCTTCGTTTAAGTATTAAAACTGTAAAATTCTGTCATACAATGCTGAACAATTTTCTCCTCTTAACAAAATGCTGAAAATATAAACATTACCTTAATAAAATTAGCATTGATATAATCTGAATCTTGATCTGAAATTTTCAATGCAAGTTTCACCCTGCTATGGTCAACTACAGTGTGGAAAAGGAAGAGAGAATTTAAAAAAACTTTACAAATATTAAAGTAAATTAACACAATATATATGTTCAAATACCATTAAACACTATCTCAAAAAGTCACTCATCCGACTGACAGCCAAGCTGTCCTATTCAAGAGAAAATAATTTGCAAACAATTGGAGACATCAGGAGCTGATAAAGTTTCAGTCGTAAGTTCTGTACGAAGCATTTAAGTGATCACATGAAGCACAATGAAATATAAAAAACTGTCATGACAGCAAAATACAATACAATATTTTAATCAGTGACAGAAACAGGTAAAAATTACGAGACAATTGTAATAGTAACTAAACAAAGATTCTATTACATTTTAGTCAATACCATAAAATTGTCAACTGTAATAAAATTCCTGTATTTGCTGATCACCGTTAGCTCCCAGTTGAACATAATATTCCTTTTTAAAAAGTTATTTTCACTACCAAAGCCTTGCCCTAACTCTGCAATCTCTTAGAGACAATCTCTGAATTATAGCCATTTTGTCGCACAGAACTTAAGTCTTGCCAAAAAAGTCATTTGGCTAAAGCGTTTTGTGGTGACTCAGCAGAACAATTGGTAAGAAATCCCAAAGTCAAGCAAAAATAGCATTTATAGTGACGAAGAGGAGAATGTTGACTAGTAGGTAAGAAAACTGTTTTGTGCTTACGAGAAGCTTCATGTAGTAATACATACGGCCCTGTCTTTGCAGACAAAGAACATGTGCATACACTGCACATGTTTCAGCTTAACACAACTGGGGACAGCTATTCACTGGTTCATTTCTTAGAGGCAGTATCTTGACCAGAGAATATCTGCCTAGTCTACAGTTTAAACGAAGCTTGGCAGTTGACTGTCAGTCATTAACTAGTGTATTCACCACAGCAATGCCTTGGCCACAGTCCATCAACAAATGTCCAAATCTCATTGGTGAAAAACTTGTTGCCCATTGACTTTAGTATTCCTTGAGAATTTATGATGACTTAAAGATGAATATCTTTAACAAAATTTACCTTTATCCAGCAGTACCTCAAACATATCTGCACTTCTCTAATTCTGGCATCTTGGGCATTAACAATTATAATTGTCTCAGCATGGGTAGTCCTGCTCTCAGATACCTAGGTTCTAACTCGCTGCAATTCCTCGTTTAAACCTCTCTACCTTTGTTCACTGAATATACTTCTAAAAATCTCTTTTGGACCATGCTTTTGATTATCTGCCCTAATAGTGCCTGGCTGAATGTCAATTTGGCTTCTAATGCTCATGTGAAGGGCCTTGAACATTTAGCAAAAGCACTAAATGAATTCAAGTTGTTGTTGTTACAAAAATCAATTATCCTCAAATCTGCATGAACGTTCTAATCATACAAAGTATTTAGTTACTATTGAATTTCAAAAACAAACAGTTAAATTTACATGGCAAGATGTCTTTATATCTGTTCTTTTTAACATTTTCTTCCTTTTCTCCAATGTTTGTTGGGTAGATCTTCTCAGTTCTATATTTAGTTGACAGTCTTCTGAGTCGCTGTTTAAATACAGAAAATAACAATTAAATATTCAATATTTATACAATTTAACAAATTCAGTCAGAAAATACAAAGCATAACTCAAAAATAAAACAAATTACATGAAGGTATCCAGAACATATGATACTTTAACTGGTTGGCACAATAAAAGAAGTTACTTTCATTCGTTTACTTGGAAAATTCTTCATAAGTATTGCAATACTAATGTTAACTTCATGTTTCATTCATACAATGTGGGCATCACTGGTCAGGAATGGTGTTACTCCCCACCCCAAAGGCTCTGCAGAATGAGTAGAACTGCCTTATTAAATTGTTGTAGTCCTTGAGGTACAGGGATAAACTCACTGCTTTTGCGAATAGAATTCCAGAAGTTTGAACCAATGTCAATGAAGTGAGCTGTTTGTTTCTGAATGGTGGTGTCAAGCTTCTTAAGTTTTAGAGCTGCAGCCATCCAGCCAAATGGAGAGTATTCCATAAACTAACAACTTGTGCCTTCCAGATGGTGGATAAGCACTCAGCACAAAGCTGGTGGACTCGAGAGAATTTCTAGCCTCTGACCTGCTCTTCTGGCCACAGTATTTACATGGTTGGTTCAGTTCACTTTCTAGTCATTAATAACCCCAGGAGGTTCAGAGTGATGGATTCAGTGATGGTCATGTAATTGAACAACAAGGGTCACAGCTAGATTCTCTTGGAAGATGGTCATTCCCAGGCACTTAATACTATATTTGATCAATGACCCCTGTCTTGATGTCAAGGGTCATCATTCTCACCTCTGGAGTTAAGCACTTTTGTCCACATTTAGACCAATGTTGTCATGAGGCCAGGACCAGACTGGCCCTGGTGAAACACAGTAAACAGGTTATTCTTGTTCAAGAGCTGTTCTACAGTAATAGCCCTACCCATGACTTTGCTGATGGTCAAGAGTAGACTGATGGGCAGTAACTAGTGGGTTGGATTTGCCCTCCCTTTTGTGCAATTTTCCACATTGTTGGGTTGATATCAATCTTGTAGCTAGACTATTACAAGTCTTTAGCACTAGTACGAAAATGCTGTCAGGGCCACAGCCTTTGTAGTATCCAGTGCCTTCAGCCATTTCTTGATATCACATGGAGTGAATTGAATTGGTTGAAAGATTGAAAAATGTTTCTAGTTTTCAAAAAACCAACCAAACCTTCTTGATACAAAAGGTTAGGAAACTAAAACACTCATGTTCCTGTGGCACAGTCCCTGCCTCTGAGGTAAAAGTCCCAGATTGAAATCCCACCTACTCCAGAGGTGTGTAATAACACCTCTGAATAAGTAGATTAGAAAATACCTACAACTAATATCCAGAATCAACATGAGAGAGACAGAAGTGTGCTCAAACACAGCACAGATGTACCTCTAAGATGATGATCCTGTTCAGAAAGATCCCATGGATTTTTCCAGTGATCCTCCCAGCTGAGTGTGATACTTTGGAGCACCAAATCTCAAAAGCTTTGTCTCCTTTACAAAGGAATTACAGCTCTTCACTGAAGATGATCTGCCTATAAAGCTCTCTCAAAATGCTGGTCCATCACAGATTGCCTCAATAAAAGTGTTCACATCCACATAACGCAATCCTTTTCTCCTAGCTTGGATTCTAACATCTTCTCATTAGGTACAACTCCAGCTGTTTCACAGACAGCTAGTTTCACATTGCTGACACCATCCCAATTTTGCTCCAAATCCCAATTCTATTCTGCTGCAATGTACCAGCTGTATACTTCCTTCACTCCATTCTCAGTTGACAAGGCTGCTTCAGAGGTTGAATTGCTTCAGACAGTTTCCAGAGCTTCTGAGCCTTAATGCCAACTCTTAAATACATGTAGGGGTTCCCAGGTCCTTTTTCCCTGCACAACAGCTTGGTGCAGCATCTTTCGGACATGGAATAGTATCTTTTTGATATGGGATCTCTTCCCCTACTGCAGAACATTGCCTGCTTCATGGGATTACTTTTATTCCGGTACTCCCATGGTCAGTTTTAGACACCATCAACCCACAGGAATTTTCCCTGCCTGCACCAGACTAAAAGTAAAAATAGAATGCAGGGTTGAGTAAGCAGAGCCTGTCCAAGTCTGTATGTGTGTGGAATGCAGAGAGGAGAGCACACCAGGAAATACATGTCTTCAACGTCTATCCACAAAAAACTAAATTCAGGTTCACAATGACAATGAAATTGCATTAAAAAAAAAACAATCTCCGGTTTTAACTTTAGTTCTAAATTTGTTGGGCTTCAATTCCCAAAAAGCTCGGTTTAGTTTTTAGCCTTGTGTAAAAGCTATGATTTGGCTTTCACACAAGATCAACTTTTGTGCAAGTAAATATGTTAGCAGAATCATAGGAACTAGACCTTAATTTTCCATAACTGCTGTGCTAGAAGTTGAGCAGTACTAGAGTAAAAAAAAATGGAAATCATACACATACACTTCAACCCTCACCTGAATCACAGCTTGAGAATGGATTTTCAGGAGCCTGTAATCTCAAAAGCTATCCATGCAAGCACAAAGAGCATTATAATGCTCAAATCATCAAGTGCAAAAGGTGCAACCACAGCACCAGTTTCATGCATACAATAAAAATTAGATACTTGACCAAAGTGACAACAAATGCAATCTTCTGAAATCACATCGCATTAGTTATCATTGCATGAGAGACCCAAGACACCAAACGAACCAAGTTCAAATCCATTTTAGGCTGACTCATACTAATGTTCAGAAATATTCACGCCTATGGCTTGATGCTGTAAAAGCCACGTATGAGCAATGTCAGGAACATCAAGATACGGTTGAAGAAATGACACATGCAAAAATCTGAACAGCCAAAAAAAGGGTTTGAGGGAAAAGCATTTTCATGCCTATTGAAACAATAAAAAACCTTTCATCAAGATTTAGTCATCCTATTTTCAAAACAGATTAAAATACAAAGTGCAAGTAAACGGCTCACAAGCATTTATTACAAAGTTTCTAATTTATTTAAATTAGCATAAAATAGTCAAAGATATACATGTTTCTAAAAATTGCATGAGACATAGCACTGAAGATTTACGCTCTAGGACTTGGCCCATAGCCAAGATACTCCAGGACACTTCCAAAAGTGACATCCACCTCACTATATGGAAAAGTGCCAAGTATGCTCTGTCCACAAAAAGGAAACCCAAACCCATCAATTACTGTCCCAGTCAATGCTCAAAAGTGCTGAAAAGTGCCATGGATCATGTTATTAAGCAGTCTTTACCCTACAACAACCTGTTCATTAGCATTCAGTTTGGGCCCCACTCTGCCCATGGCAATGAATTCCATGGGCTCACCACCCTCTGGCTGAAGAAGTTTCTCCTTATCTCAGTTCTAAAAGGTCTTCCCTTTACTCTCAGGCTGTGCCCTTGGGTCCTAGTCTCTCCTACCAATGGAAACATCTTCCCAACAGACACTCTGTCCAGGCCATTCAGTTTTCTGTGTGCTTAAATTAGATCTCCCCCCTCTCATCCTTCTAAACTCCATTGAGCATAAATCCAGAGTCCTCAAGCATTCCTCATATGCTAAGATTTTCATTCCTGGGACCATGCTCCTGAAACTCCTCTGAACACAGTCCAGAGCCAGTGCATCCTTCCTGAGATATGGGGCCCAAAAAAGTGTGCACAATACTCCAAATGTAGTCAGACCCTACAGAGGTTCAGAAGTACATCCCTGCTTTTCTATTCAAGTCTCAAAAGAAATGCCATCATTTCAGTTGCCTTCTTAACTACTGACTCAACCTGCAAGTTTACTTTAAGAGAATCCTAGATGAGAACTTCCAAGTCTCTATGCACCTCAGACTTCTAAATTTTGTCCTATTTGTCACATTCCATGTGTCTAATCTTCCCACAAAAGTGCATGACCTCACACTTTCCCACCTGTATTCCATCTGCCATTTATCCACTCTCCTAACCTGTCTAAATCCTTCTGCAGCCTCCCCACCTCCTCAGTGCTGCCTGTTCCTCTACCTATCTTTCTATTGTCTGCAAACTTAGCCAGAATGCACTCAGTTCTTTCATCTAGACCATTAATGTATAAAGCGAAAAGTTGTGGTCCCAACACTGAGCCTTGTGGAAAACCACTCAGGCTGCCATCCTGAGAAGGACTCTTTTATTCCCACTCTCTGCCAGACAGCCAAGCTTCAACTCATGCTAGCAACGTGCCTCTGACACCATGGGCCCTTACCTTACTCAACAGCCTCCAGTGTGGCACCTCGTTCAAAGGCCTTCTTCAAGTCTATGTATCGGGTATGATCAGGTAGTGACAAAGTTTAAGTTTTGAGTTCGTGAAACAAGAAGTTCAGCTGAGCATGACTCAGATCAGATAAGCACTTGCAGTTGACAATGGGTTGCTGGAGGCAAGGGTAATGGGTTAACAAAGTGGAAAAGCATTCATTATGTAGAGCCATTTAACAATATTTCTGGATGTGTTTTGTTGGCAACAAACCCAAACAAGCAGACAAAACACATCCGGAAACTCTAGCCACTCTTCCCTACATCTAAGATATCTCGGAAATGACCTACACAGCCATTCCCTATGGACAAGCCCAACGCATACACCGGATCTGCTCAGATGAGGAGGAACGTGACGGACACCTGGAAGTACTCAAGGATGCCCTCAAGAACGGGGTACGATGCTCAACTCATCGACCGCCAGTTCCAACGTGCCACAGCAAAGAACCATAAATGATCTCCTCAGGAGACAGACACGTGTTGCAACTGACAGGGTACCCTTCGTTGTTCAGTCCTTCCCAGGGGCTGAAAAATTATGCCATGTTCTTCGTGACCTGCAACACATTATCAATGAGGATGAGCACCTCACCAAGACCTTCCCCCCACCTCCACTACTTGCCTTTAAACAACCGCCAAACCTCAAACAGATCATTGTTCGTAGCAAACTGCCCGGCCTGTGTGTGTGTGTGTAGTGAGTGCAGAGTGTCTTAAGTCTGTGAGGGGGTGTGTTTTAAGTCTGTGAGCAAACTGCCCGGCTCTCAGGACAACTCCATACAACCCTGTCAGAGTGGACGCTGCAAAACGTGTCAGATTGTGGACATAGATACCACTATTACGCGTGGGAACACCTCCCACCGTGTACATGGCAGGTACTCATGTGACTCAGCCAACATTGTCCATCTTATACGTTGCAGGTAGGGATGCCCAGAGGCATGGTACATTGGGGAAACTGAGCAAAGGCTACGACAATGGATGAATGGGCACCGCACAACAATCAACAGACAGGAGGGTTCCCTCCCAGTTGGGGAACACTTCAGTGGTCCAAGACATTCAGCCTCGGACCTTCGGGTGACCATCCTCCAAGGTGGACTTCGGGACAGGCAGCAGAGGAAAGTGGCCGAGCAGAGGCTGATAGCTAAGTTCTGTACCCAGAGGGAGGGCCTCAACCGGGACCTTGGGTTCAAGTCACATTACAGGTGATCACCATTGAGGGTGATTGTGGAGGGCTCGATCGTAACACAGAATTTATAGCAAAGATTTGCAGTGTGATGTAACTGAAATTATACATTGAAGAATTGATTGTCTGTTAAGCCTTTCATCTGTTAGAATACAGTGATAGTTTCACTTCTTTCATCTAACAGATGAAAGGCTCAACAGATAATCAATTTTTCAATGTATAATTTCAGTTACATCACACTGCAAATTTTTGCTATAAATTCTATGTTACGATCAAGCCCTCCACAATCACCTGATGAAGGAGCGTCGCTCCGAGAGCTCGTGTACTTCCAATTAAACCTGTTGGACTATAACCTGGTGTTGTGTGATTTTTAACTTTGTACACCCCAGTCCAACACCGGCATCTCCAAATCGGAAATGACTGCCAGACTGCTCAGACCCCTTGGCATCATGGTAGCCCATAAACCCAACACACTAAAACAGCAGCTAATGAACTTGAAAGACCCTTTACAGACAATAAGCAAAACTAATGTCATTTACAAAGTACCATAGAAGAACTGAAATAAATACTACATTGGACAAACAGGCAGAAAACCAGCCACAAGAATACATAAGCACCAACTAGCCATAAAACAACATGACCCTCTCTCACTAGTATCCTTATATACAGATAAGGAAGGACACCACTTCAACTGGGACAATCCATCCATCCTAGGACAAGCCAAACAGAGACATGCACGATAATTCCCAGAAGTACGGCATTCCAATCGGACACAAACACATCGAGTTAGACTCCCATCTACAACCCCCTGAGAAAAAGAACAGGAAATGACATCACCATAGAAAATTACATCACCAACCCAAAGAAACCCAAACATCTAAATAGAAAGCAGGAATCATGAACAGGTCCACTGAAGATGTTACCTAGTAGGTGACATAACATTTGGAAATGAATCTTCCAGCTCAGCGAGCAAACTTACATCCAGAACTATACCGTGTCTCTGAGCATTTTGCTTTGACTGGGGGGGGGGGGGGGAGAGACACAGCTAGATAGCATCCATGGGCTCTCCTTGATCTAACGTACTTGTTACTTCCTCGAAGATTTGTTAGACATGACCTCCCCTTGATGAAACCTTGCTGACTTTGCCCTATTTTACCATACATTTCTAAGTATTCAGGCTATACAGGCTAATCAGTCTGTAATTTTCTATCTTTTGCCTTACTCCCTTTTTAAAAAGGAGGAACCCAACCAAAACAGGATTCAATGGGAATTAGGGAGAAATTCTTCAGTGGCTTAAGTCACAGCAACTACATAGGAAAATGGCATAGGTTGTTGGAAAAAGTGAGGACTGCAGATGCTGGAGTACCAGAGTTGAAAAATGTCATGCTGGAAAAACATAGCAGGCCAGGCAGCATCCGAGGAGAATCGATGTTTCGGGCATAAGCCCTTCTTCAGGAATGTTGGAAGTCAATCTCAGCTTTTGATTTGATTTAATTTAATTTAATTTATTATAAGCATGTGTACCCAAGTGCAGTGAAAAGCTTTGTTTGTGAGCAGTACAGGCAATCATACCAAGCAAGGGCATACAGATCATAGGTTACACTGCACGAGATGCATGAAGCAAGATCAATAAGATCAAAATTATTTGAAATTAGATAGTCCATTCAATCTAATGATAGGAGGGAAGAAGCTGCTCTTGAACCTGTTGGTGCATGTGTTCAAGCTTTTGCATCTTCAGCCTGATGGAAGAAGTTGTAAGAGAGCATTACCAGAATGGGAGGAGTCTTTGATGATGTTGGCAGCCTTTCCATGCCAACAAGAAATGTAAATGGAGTCCAATGATGAGAAGTTAGCTTCTGAGATAGTCTGAGTTTTGTGCACAATCCTTCTGTAGTTTCTTCTGGTCCTGGGCACAGCAGTTGCCTTGCTAGGCCATTATGCACCCGGACACTGAAGTCGTTCTCAAAGTAGCGCCCAAGGTGAAACCATCCACAGCTGCTTCAATGAGCTTCTCTCTATCAATATCTAAGCCAAGGATTTGCAAAGTTGGCATCACATGCAACATTGCAGATACTGAAGTAGTCCACATTCAAATACAACAAGACATGGCCAATATTCAGACCCAGTTAATAAACTATTTAAGTGCCAGTCAATGGCATCTCCAATTACCACCCTTAAAACATTCAATGGAATTATCTCCTTTGAATCCCCCACGATCAATATCAGGGGTTACCAGTGAGAAGAAACTGAATAGAGCTAGCCATATACACACAGACTACAAATAACACATCAGAGGTTAAGATTTCTGTGGTGAGTAATTCATTTCCTGACACTTCAAAGCCTGCCTACCCTCTACAAAGGGACAATCAGGAGTACAGTGGAATTCACAATAGCTGATTAGAATAGATTCCCTACAGTATGGAAACAGGCCCTTTGGCCCAACAAGTCCACACTGACCCTCCGAAGAGTAACCCACCCGGACCCATTCCCCTGCCGTATGTTTACCCCTGACTAATGCACCTAACACTATGGGCAATCTATCATGGCCAATTCACCTGACCTGTACATCTTTGGATTGTGGGAGGAAACCGGAGCACCCGGAGGAAACCCACGTCAACACGAGGAAAATGTACAAACCCCACACTGACAGTCGCCAGAGACCGGAATTGAACCTGGGTCTTTGGCGCTGTGAGACAGCAGTGTTCTTGGATTCAATAACGAGAGCTCACGCTTTCAAGATGAGAGGTGGAAAGTTTAAGGGGGATACACGCGGCAAGTATTTCACACAGAGGGTGGTGGGCATTTGGAACACGTTGCCAGCAGAGGTGATAGGGGCAGGCACGGTAGATTCATTTAAGATGCGTCTGGACAAATGCATGAGTAAGTGGGGAGCAGAGGGATACAGATGCATAGGAATTGACCAACAGGTTTTAACAGTACATTTGGATCAACTCAGGTTTGGAGGGTCAAAGAGCATGTTCCTGGGCTGTAAATTTCCTTTCTTCTTTTCTTGGTTCTTTGCTAACCACTGAACCACCGTGCTTCTCATGAGTGAATTCAGATCACAACATTCTTGAAGTTCAACACCACACAAAGCAAAGCCCACTCGATTAGCACCACACCACCATCTTCAGAATTCATCCCAGCCATCAACAAAGCACAGTGATGGTTGCAAAGTGCAGTGGCATCATCTACAAGATGCATGGCCACAACTGAAGGTTCCTTGGACAATACCTTACAAACCAATGACCTATAAAGACAAGGATAAAGACATATGAAGATAGCACAACTTGCAAGTTCCTTTCAAAATTGACACATCATGCTGACTTGGAAATATTTTGATATTGTTTTACTGTTTCTGGATCAAAATCCTGAAATCCCTCCGAAACAACTCTCTGGAAGTACCTAAGCACCATAAACTGTAGTGGTTCAAGAGACACCTCACCAAGTCTCAAAAAGGCAGTTTCATTGCTGTGCGACCCAACATTACAAGAAAATCACGTAATAGCAGGATCATTTAAAACAATGGGATCGGAATTGCGCTATAGCCAACACAGGTAAGGAAAAGTTTGCTTCCTACAAATACCGGTATAGCCAGTTTGCGTTGAATAAACGCACATTATAGCAGAACTGACTGTAATCAATTGTGACTCCACATTCCATGCTCTTACTTTGTGACTAAGCTATCAAATTATAACCATCAATTAGATTTTTTAAATCAACCATTTAAAAAAAAGCTAGAAACAAAGCAAAAAGTATTTGACAGGAATCATTATGTGCAGCTTTATCACCCAGAATTGACAACACACAAAGCTAAGAGAATGTGAGGGCTGCAGATGCTGGAGATCAGAGACCACAGTGTGGCGGTGGAAAAGCTCAGCAGGTCAGACAGCATCCAAGGAGCAGGAGAATCTACGTTTCAGCTAAAGTTGTTGAATTTAACCAAAAGTAGTAATTAAATATGTACATGTGTCCACAAGGAATATTCAATCAGCTTAAAATAGTTCCAATGACGACCAAAAAAATGTAATAGAAAAGGACTCCACGTTTAACTGAAAGATGTGCCTTTGGTGAAAGGAAGGAGGGAATTATCACTTTACTTACTACAGTACATAATAATTGCAGCTTTTTAAAAACTGGTGACAACAACCTGCCCCCTCAAAATAATCTCATGGAATGGAGTTTCCAGTATGGGTGCAAAAAGCAAATACTTAGCTAAAAATATCGGTTGCCGAGCTAACTTGGCA
Organism: Chiloscyllium plagiosum; assembly: GCF_004010195.1. Classification (NCBI taxonomy): domain Eukaryota; kingdom Metazoa; phylum Chordata; class Chondrichthyes; order Orectolobiformes; family Hemiscylliidae; genus Chiloscyllium; species Chiloscyllium plagiosum. The sequence continues at coordinate 31,083,770 of NC_057732.1, forward strand.
CTTTTCTTTGCAGTCTTAGCACACAAAATCACCCTTGAATCAGGGTAATGAAGTAATGCAAGAAAAATTAGAACAATGCATTCTTCAAAGTGTGATATTGCCAGAAAATGAGCTATTCTTCAAACTGAAGTTAATGCTCTTTATATCATTAGCTTCATTGATCCTTTGCTCTTTATAACATCAATTGAGGCCTCTGATGTGTCCCACTCTGCTCACATTACACTACTTTTAGTCAATTACATCAACAGAAGAAACACACCACTCAAGTTTCAATCCACTACGGGCCACTACAAGTGCAGATGTTACATGACTACAACCACTAGTGCCTGGGCATTGGGTGGGCACAATGTGAAAAACACTTCCAAACGGACACAACTGGTGGAAACTCACCATGCTGACCTGGGACATGGCCCTATTATCTGTGGAAGTCGCTTTAAACAAACAGACTTGTTAAACCAGACTCCAAAGATTGCTGATAGCTGAGTGCAGCAGTTACAAATACATCTCTTGTTTTAAATTAGGCTACCTTTAATGCAACTTAGCTTTATCAACTATAAATGGTATCATCGAGAAATTCTCGTCCGAGGAATGTATGTTACAAGAATATAGTCACAATGTGAACCTCCATTATTTCAAGATTATGACCATATTCTGTCTCTCTTTTTTTTGGCAGGAATACTAAAGAGAGCTGCACAGCTATTACATCAGGGAATCTCGCAATCTGTATGAGAATTCCCATTTTGTTGTTTGGATGCTGAGTTATCTGTCTGAATTTATAACCAGAAAAAAAGATGCGTTCAAACCCTAGGTTTGCAGATCTTGGTTTCCTCTATTACATAATTTAAACAAATTTGAATTTCGTCACTGCTCCATGAAGTGCTTACCAAAACCAATGTTTACCATTCTGTGCTCACATCCAACAAGCAATTTTAGTATTTTAGTTACTTGATACATTAACTTTCAGCAAAATAAAATTCTTTTTGCAATAGGAAGCACTAATTCAACTCAGTGAAAAATGCTAATATTCTTTGCAACAATAATTCAAAAAGTCAAAGAAAACATTAAACAAAGGTTTGTACACAAATACGTAACAAGTGATTGCAGAGATTCTGAAAGGTTTATGTACATGATGCATTCCCACATGTACCAGAAAAAATACTGGAGGACAAGAGCATACAGAACTTCTACCCAGCTCAGCACAGTCATGGTAAATATTAAAAAGATACGAAATAGAAACAGGAGTTGGTCATTCAGCCCCTTGAGCCTGTTCCACAATGCAATAGAGTTATAGTTGATCATTCCTGATGAAGGGCTTTTGCCCGAAATGTCGATTTCCCTGCTCCATGGATGCTGCCTGACCTGTTGTGCTTTTTCAGCACCACTCGAATCGCGACATTGCTCATGTCCACTTTACTGCCTTTTCCCTGCTCTTTTCATTGCCCTAAATAATTAAGAATGTATCTCAACCTTAAAAAACTCTGCCCCCACAGCTCTGTAGCAAGCAATTCATAAGCATACAACCTTCAGAAGAAAATCCTTGTCATTTCAGCCTTAAATTGACGCTCCTTTATCCTGAGACTATGCCCTCTGATCTAAGAGTCTCCCATGAGGAAACCTCCTCTCAACATTTAGTCTGTCAAGCCTCTTAAAAATTCTCCATGTTTCAATAAAATCATCCCTCATTCTTCTAAAGTCCAATTAGCCCCCACCTATTTAACCTTTGCACACAAGGATTATCCTAGCAATCTTCTCTCAACTTCCTTCAATGAAACAATATCTTTCCAAAATTAAATTTTATCCCAAATAAACGGGGCGGCACAGTGGCTAGCATTGCTGCCTCACAGCACCAGGGTCCCAGGTTAAATTCCAGCCTCGGATGACTGTGTGGAGTTTGCACATTCTCCCAGTGTCTGCGTGGGTTTCCTCTGGGTACTCAGTTTTCCTCCCACAGTCCAAAGATGTGCAGGTCAGGTGAATTGGCCGTGCTAAATTGCTAATAGTGTTAGGTACATTAGTCAGAGGGAAATAGGTCTGGGTGGGTTACTATTCGGAAGGTCCGTGTGGACTAGTTGGGCCAAAGGGCGTGTTTCCACACTGTCGGGAATCTAATCTAAAGGGGCCAAAATTGGTCACAGTACTCTTGATATGATCTCTCCAGCACATTGTACAGTTGCAGCAAGACTTCCTTATACTTACACTCCCGCCACCCACCCCCCACAATGAAGGGCCAACCTTCTGCAAACTTCCCTGATTGCCTACTGGCTTTCTGTGCATCATACACATGTACCTGTGTGTTGCAGCTCTGCCATTTTTTTAAATAATACTGTTTTTTTTTTTGCTTCTCCTTTCCAAAATTAGAATTATAATTAGCCTTTATAGCCAAAATTCCCATTTTCCTACATTATATTCCATTTGTCAACCTTTGGTCCACTTACTTAACCTATCAATGTCTACTGTAAACTGTTTGTATCCCTCTTACAACCTGCCTTTTCACCTAATGTCTGCAAACTTGCCTACAGTACATTCGCTCCCTTCCTCCAAGTCATTCATATACCTTGTAAATAGTTGTGGTTCCAGGACTGATTCCCTACGGAACCCCACTCGTTACAAGTCACCAACCTGTAAAGATATCCCCACTTGCTGTTTCCAAACTATTAGCCAATTCTCTATTTATGCAATACATTACCTCCAGCACAGTAAGCTCTTCTCTTATGACTTAATCTTGAGGTACATATCAACTGCATCCCCTCTATCCAGTTCAATTGAGACTTCCTCAAAAAATTCAAGTTCATTAGTTGGACAATTTCCATATCATGAAACCATTCTGACTCTGTCTGATTAGACAATTTTTCAATTTTGCAGCTATTATTTCCCTATAGATTGATTGCAACATTTCCAACAATCTATTTTGGCTCATCGGCTTTGATTACCCACCTTTTGCCTCCCTTTTTGAATAGGGGCATCATGTTGGAGAAGTAGCGATGAATTGGAAAACTGCCAGAGTCCAAAGAGTTTGGAAAAGTACAAACCAATGCATCCACTATCTCTGTTGCCACTTCTGTTAGGATCCTAAGATGCAAATCTTTAGCACCATTAGTTTGTCTAATATTACTTCTCTAGTGATGGTGATAATATAACATTCCTTCTCTGTATTGTATAACATTAATGAGATGTTCAAAGTATCTACCACTATCTTGGGCTTTAACTCCACTTGCCTATTAATTCTCCATCTTTTGGTTCCCTGTGAGGCCAGAAATCTCTATCGTACCCATAAAATAATTATTTAATGAACTTTTACCTTAACTCCATGAAACAGCTATCAAATTATGCATTGTTTTAGAAAATCTGTCTCTTGGAATCAGATCTCCCTGTGTTCCTCCTTCAAGGTGTCAGCTGTGAATCAATTAGTAGCACTCTTGCCTCTGAATCATAAAGTTCTAAGTTCAAGTCCCACATCAGAACTGGAGCACAACAGTCAAGGCTGATAGTTGACAATCACTCACTAAGGAGGATGAATGCCCACCGATGAAGTTCCATGTCAGAGGTCATCAGTTCTGCAGATCATTGCACAGCTGATCAGCTAATCCTAGAGTCACACCCCTAATCACGTTTGGCAGTGGTTTCCAGGAGGTGGAGTTGGCCGTTGACCTTGAAATTACTTGCATACTTTTTCCAGTTCCTTTTCCGTACTTCCTTTGCTTATGGGTTTGTTCCCTTCATGCAGAAGCTACCTCCATTTAGTTTCTTCTGAACAAAGGTCGCCCATCCATTGACATCTACATCGCATTTCTTGAGATTGCATTCACAGTCTTTGTCATGCTTCATTTGTCATGCTTTCTTCGAGCTGGATGAAGATGATTTGCTTTGGCAGTCAGAACTCTGGCATCCTAAGCACGTGATCAATCAAAATAAAGGCTCATCTGCCTCCTCAAGCAGATGTAGAAGATCCCTTGCACCATTTCAAAGAGGAATATCCTCCATTATTATTCATCCCTCAATCAATAATCACAAAATTGACATTAAGTACTTTGGAATATCTGATAGCTTTATATCATGCTTTTCATGGCTACGTCCCTCTGACAGTCCAACACTGTCTCGCATACCTAGTTCATAAAGCCAAATTTCAACTCCACCCATGCATCTGACAAATGAACAAAGAAAAATAATCAAAAATTTAATATGCACAGAAGTCAATAAGTTAGTGAATGAAGCTTTCGATTACTCATAAATTCATAATTGCTGAATTTTTCCAACAAGTTTGCAGGGTTTATTTACATACATGCAAATATAATACATTAGTTGCCTGGACCACAGCATACAATAAACAGTCCCATTCTGGTGATATGTTAAGGTTGAAGAAGTGTTAATAATAGTGTTGGTCTTCACAGACTATAATGTTAAAATTTACAACCTCAATATTGGAGTTTAAATTGAAGCATGAGGAGAACACTAGATATTTGCAAAACTCAGGTCTGCAGTGTGATGAAATACCTTCCATTTGTCTGGATCAGTGCAGCTCAACAACACTCAGAATCCGACACCGTCAAGGACAAAGCAGCTCAATTGATCATGCAACTCATCAGGGCTTCTGTGAAGGAATCTTCCAAACCCACAACTTCAAATCATTAAGAACCAGGGCAGCAAATGCATGGAGACATCACCTAAAAATCCCTCTCCAAGTCAGGGACCTTCCAACTTGGAACTATACCTTCACTGTCTTTGGGTCACTTAACAGTTTTGAGAGTGTACCTATGCCCCACAAACTGCAGCGGTTCAAGGGAGCAGTTCACCACCAGCTTTGCAAAGGCACTAAAAGCCTTTTGGGGAATTGGTGCGAGTCTAGCAGTGATACACATATCCCAAAATATTAAAAAACTAAATAGATTTGAAAATCACAACACAAGGTTGTAATCCAACAGGTTTAATTGGAAGCACTAGTTTTAAAGCGCTGCTCCTTCATTAGGAGCAGGGCTCTGAAAGCTAGTACTTCCAATTAAACCTGTTGGATTATAACCTGGTGTTGTGTGATTTTTAAACTTTGTACACCCCAGTCCAACACCAGCATCTCCAAATCATAAATAGATTTGTTTTGTTTCCACACCAAATATTTTATGACAAATCAACACATTTTCAACTAAATCACAAGATTTGTTGAAATATGATTATAAAAAGGACAAATTTTTGGAACGAAAATTATTCGGAATCTTCAACTTGCATATTTAACAACTAACGTCACATATTTTGATCCTTAAAACAAATTTTACGGCACCAGTTGTTACGTGTACCTCAATAGCTCTGCCCAATCTCAGGGCAATAAACGCCAGCCATAACTGGTGAGACTTCATTTTATCTTCCCAGCTATTTGCTTATCTGCTGATATATTCTTAAACACCCTTTTCAGTTTTTTTTAAAAATAACCTAATCAATCTGTTCAGGAGATGCTATTACACACCTCTGGAGCAGGTGGGGATTGAACACATTTTTCAAATATCCATATCCCTGAAAAATAATCCTATTCAGCATATTAAGATTGGCAGTTCAAGGCAATGAGGAGTTTACAAAAGCAAGGGGTGTGTTGGATGGCAGTTTCAGGAAGTATGAAAAACCACAGATACAGATACAGATACACTCAGGCAGAAGGGTGACCACTAAGCATGTTGAGAGATATACCACACAGCTACAGGAGACTCCTGTACTATCCCCATCTCAAACAAGTATGCCATTTTGGATACCATAGAGGGTGATGACCTCTCAAGGAAGTACACCACTGATACCAGGTTTCTGATTTCGTGACTGGCTTTACTGTGATGAGTGGTATGCCAGGATCCAAGTGATCGATTGTAATCGTGACTTTAGTCTAGGGCACACACATATATTGCTGCGGCTGTCAGCAAGATATCACAATGGTGTGATGCCTCCCTGGTGCCAGGGTCAAGGATGTCTCGGAAGGATATAACTGCAGGATATTCAGTTATCAGCAGTAGGTCGTTATGCAAGTTGGTACCTATGACATAGGTAGGGAAAGGGATGAGGTTCTGCACAGAGAATATAGGAAACTAAGCAGGAGGTTAAAAAGTACATTATCCAGGGTAGTAATTTCTGACTACCAGTGTTATGTGCTAGTTAACAGCAAGAATAGGAGGAGAGAGCAGATGAATATGTGGTTGAACAGCTGGTGCAGGGGTAAGAATTCACATTTGAGGACTATTGGGATCTCCTCAGGGATAGAAGTACAAGAGGGATATGTTCACCTGAATTAGAACAGAATCAATATCCTTGACAGGAGAGTTGCTCGTGCTACCAGGAAAGCCTTACTGAGTTTTTCTTTGGGAGGGGGGGGGGGGGGGGGTGGACAGTACATGAATAGGAAGGATTTAGAGGAGTGAGGATTTTTCACTTTCCAAACATGGACTGTCAGTGTTAAGAGCTTGGATGGAGAGAAATCTGTTAAGTGTATACAAGAAAACTTGCTTATTAAATATGTGGATCTATCTCCTGGACAAGGAGCAATACTTGACCTTCTCTCAGTAAGTGACAGATGAGCACTTTGACACAAGTCATCATAATTCTCAGTGTTAAAATGGTCATGGACAAGGATAGAGCTGATCAAAGTGTTCAAGTTCTAAATTGGAGTGAGAGTGATTTTGACAGTATTAGATAGGGACTTCAAAATGTGATTGGGGAGGCTATCTGTAGTTAAAAAAGGGGCAGTTGGGAAGTTAGTGGCCTTTAAAAATTAGATAAGAGTTTAGAGGCTGTACATTCCTGCTTGTGTGAAGGGCAAGGTTGGTAGTGCAGGGATGAATGACTCAAGAAACTGGGGCTCTACTCGAGGAGAAGGCATATAACCAGGTATATAGACAGCTGGGATCAAGTGAATCCCTACAGAAATATAAAAGCAGTAGGAATATACTTAAGAGGCCAAAAAGGGAACATGAAATAGCTTTGATAGAGAATCTCTTCAGATGCTCCTTACTATCTTAGTATATTCAGAGTAAGAGTGTAACTAATGTGAGAATAGGGCCCCTTAAAGACAAATGTGGCATCACTGAAGATAGGCCAGACATTAAATTAATATTTCACATCAGTATTTACTGTGGAAAAGGACATGGAAGCTAGAGAACTTGGGGAAATAACTAACAATGTTTTGAAAGGAGTTCATATTACAGAAGAGGTGGTGCTGGAGGTCTTGAAACACAAAAGGTAACTAACTCCCCAGGACTTGATCAGGAGTGCTTCCCAGAACTTTGTGGGAAGATAGGGAAAAGATTGCACAGCCTTTTGTTGAAATATTTTATCACCAACAGCTACAGGTCAGGTGCCAGAAGACTACAGGTTGGCTAATTTGGTGCCATTGTTTAAGAAAGGCTGAAAGGGAAAACCAGAGAACTATAGACCAGTGAGTGGTGGGTAAGTCAGGACAGATTTTACATACATTTGGAAAGGAAAGGATTGATTAGGATAGCAAACATTGCTTTGTGCATGGAAAAATCATGTCTCACTAACTTGACTTGAGTTTTTTGAAGAGGTGACAAAGAAGATTAATGAAGGCAGAGGAGTAGATGTTGCCTATATCAACTTCAGCAAAGCATTCGACAAGGTTCCAAATGGTCGTTTGGTTAGCACAGTTAGATCACATGGGATCCAAGGGAAGCTAGCTAATTGGATATAAAATTGGTTTGAAGGTTAGAGACATGGGGGGGTGGTACAGAGTTGCCTTTCTGATCGGAGGCTTGTGACAGGCAGTGCCAAAAGAAGCGGTGCAGTGTCCACTGCTTTTCATCATTTACGTAAATGATTCAGATGTGAATACAGGAGGCATGGTTAAGAAGTTTGCAATGACATCAAAATAGATGGTGTAGTGGTCAGTGAAGTAGGTTATCTCAGAATACAATGGGCTGAGTAGTGGCAGATGGGGTTTCATTTATATAAATGAGAAGTTTTGATTAATTAGATTTCCTACAGTGTGGGGACAGGCTCTTTGGCCCAACGAGTCCACACTGACCCTCCAAAGACCCAGACCCACTTCCCTCTGACTCATGCACCTAACACTATGGGTAATTTAGCATGGCCAATTCACCTGACCTGCACATCTTTGGACTGTGGGAGAAAACTGGAGCACCCAGAGGAAACCCACGCAGACATGGCGAGAATGTGCAAACTCCACACAGACAGTCACCAGAGGCTGGAATCAAACATGGGTCCCTGGCGCTGTGAGACAGCAGTGCTAACCACTGAGCCACCATGCCACCCTTTTGCATTTAGTAAGGCAGGAATTATACAGTTAATGGCAAGGCCCAAAGGAATGTTGCTGAACAAAGAAATCTAGGGCTACATGTATAAAGTTCCTTGAAAATGGAGTCGCAGATAGACAAGGTGTTGAAGATAGAGTTTGGTATGCTTGTCTTCATTGGTCAGTGCTTTGAGTACTGGCACTGGGATGGCCAATTTCAGCTGTCCAAGGCATTCATGAGGTCACTTTTAGAATACTGCATACAATTCTGGTCGTTTTTCAATAGGAAAATGTCATTAAACTTGAGGGTGAATAAAAGATTTCCAAGGATGTTACCAAGACTGGAGGGTTGAGTCATAGGGAGAGGCTAAATAGGCTGGAGCTGTTTTCCCTGGAATAGAGGTTGAGGGGTGACCTTAAAGAGGTTTACCAAATCATGAAGGGCATGGGTCGGGGGAATAGAGAAGATCTTTTGCCCAGAGTAGAGGAGTCTAAAACTAGAGGGCATAGGTTTACGGTGAGAGGGGAAAGACTTAAAAGGGACCCAAGGAGCAACTTTTTCACAGAGGATGGTGCATAATTGGAACAAGCTGCCAGAGGAAATGGTGGAGGTGGGTACAATTACAACATTTAATAGGCACCTCAGTGGGTATGAGAATAGGAAGAGGGATACAGGCCAAATGCTGGCAAATGGGACTAGGTCAGATTTGAACGTCTGGTGGGCATGGACGAGTTGGACCAAAGGGTCTGTTTCCATGCTGTAGGACAATGACTCTACAACTGGATATCTAAACATTTGCAAGTAAAAATAGGTCAGAACCACAGTCAAGCTAGAGGATAAAGAGACTGTTTCCTCAGCGTGTCAATGCTGCTGAATAAACTAGCCACCCTTTATACTTACCAGCACCTCGTCTGCAGTTTACAGTGCTTTAGGTGCAGATTCAGGTTTCTTTTGAACATGTTCTAGGTCAAACACAAAACCACAACAAATTGCAGACACTCATCATCCTGAGTGAAAACACTTATCCTCATATCCCCTCTAATCGCTCAACCTATCACCTTAAATCTCTGCCCCTGCATAAGTTGGGGGATGCTGTTTTCTCTGACCACTCATTCAAAGCCCTATTCTGTCCACTTTGATTTAGCTATCCCAAAACCCCCACTGTTTAAGGGAAGCAACCATAGTTTATCCCTCATACCTGCAATTCTCAAACCCTGGCAATTTTTTTGTAAATTACCTCTGTACTCTCTTTGCACAATTATGTTTCAGTTATGGCTATCAGAATTGTACACACACAGCTGTGACTTAACCAGTGCCCTGTGTAGATCTAGCTTTACATCCTTCCACCTGCATTCAATACTTTTGTCGTCAAGGGAAGGAAAGTAACCTACATGCCTTTAACACCTTATCTGCCTGTCCTGTCATGTTAAGGTACTTGTAAATGGACACTCCACAGCGTCTCACCTCCTCTGCCTATCTAAAAATCCTTTTGTTTATTGTGTATGCCTTGGCTTGGTTTGTCTTCCCAAATGCAAAACTTAATTTCTTTAGATTGAATCTCATTTGTCAATTTTCCACCCACTCAATCAAACCATTGCTATCTTCCTAAAAGCTCTCTGTACACTTCCGAATCATGTCTCTCACATGTAATTTTTGATCATTTCTGAGTATCAAACACTACGAGACTTATAACTGAGCCTGACAGAACACCACTGGAAACTAAATTTTCCATCTGCAAAAATATCCCTCAACAGATACCCTTTTGTTCATCATCATAAGGCAATTTTGGATGGAACTACCCACCCTCCCATGGGTTTTCGACTTTTCAGTCAGTGATGTGGGACCTTGTTAAATGCCTTGCTAAAATCGAAACAATAATATCCTTCGCATCACCTTCAATCTTCCAGTTACTTACTCAAAAAAGTCAACTGTTGATCTAACATAACCTCCCCTTAACAAAATGATTTTGTCTATCCATAATTAATCTATGCCTCTCCAAGTAATAGTTATTTCTCTTAATATTGATTTCATTAATTTGCCCAAGATGGGACTGACCTATAATTACCTGCCCTATCCTTCATATCTCTTGAATAATAATAATGTTTGCAGACATCCAATCTGGTGGTATCATGCCTGTATCTATTAAGGATTGGAAAATGATCCTTCAGAGCATCCTTCATGTCATGTCATATCATGTCTGACCCTGAAGATTTACTCACCTTCATAAGGACACCTGTCCCTCCAATACTTCCTGTCTCATTATGCTTACTTCATCTAATATTTCACACCCCAAACTAAAATGTTTATAGTATCATTATCCCTTGTGAAGGCTGTCCACTTTTTCTGCACCTACCACAAATTAACATGTACATGTTTAATGGATCCAAACCTTAACTTTACTGGACAAATTTATTTTGCATCCTTTTTAGACTGAGGCTCTGGATAGACGGGAACTCTCGACTTGGCAATACAACTAATTTTTCTTTGTGTTACATATCTACTCTGCATCCCTAGAAACTCTTGAATGCCTCCCACTGGTTTACCACTGACTTTCACTTAGGTAACTGTAACCAATCTGTTTTTACCAAATCATCACGGTTTTGTCAAGTTTGCCTTGTCCCAATTTACAACTTTTACATGCGTTTTCCCACTGTTCCTTTCTAGAATGCTAAATATGATCACTATCTTCAAAATGGTTGTCCACCTGCCTAGAATCAAGTTACATCATCTGTTATCATAGAACCCCCACAGTGTGGAAACACGCCATTTGATCCAAACGTCCCCACCAACCCTCCGAAGAGTAACTCCTCCAAACCCATTCCCTTACATTTCTCCTGACGAATGCAACTAACCTCCACATTCCTGAATGCTATAGGCAATTTAACTTGGCCAATCCACCTAACCTGCACATCTTTGGACTGGAGGAGGAAACAGGAACACCCAGAAGAAACCGACGCAGACATGGGGAGAATGTGCAAACTCCACACAGGCAGTCACCACAGGCAAGAACTGAACCTGGATTCTTGGCGCTGTGAGGCAACAGTGCTAACCACTTTGCCACGGTGCTGGCCTAAATAGGATTTGAACTGTTGCCCCCAGCGCAGTTGCTTGTGCCACTGGATTACTAGTCATGTAACACTACCATTGTTTCATAATTCCCCTCCTGTTGTTGGGCTTGTTGTTATGTGCTAACCAAAAAATGTTCTCTTTAATGCCATTTTAAGAGAATTACTTGGGTAATTTTCAAAAACAAAATCGGTTGCATTAAATGGTAAGTTAAACTATAAAATACTTTGTACTAGAAATAGTATCATTACTCCAGCTGTACCCTTACCAACAGACAGAAAGTGTTCAGAAAATCAAGTTCTGAATACCCATGTTTTAGAATGCAAGTTTTAACTTTAAAAAATAAAGCTAGGTTTGAGGTTAATGCATCAAAATGTATGTTAAATGGAAGCAGCTGATTGCTTCTTGGTTTCCCAATCTTGATCTAATTCAAATAGACCTGAAGCATTCCCAGTTCAAAGTATTCATTTGAGGAAGGTGAGAAGGCAATGGCCTAGCGGTATTATCACTAGACTATTAATCGAGACACCCAATCTGGGAACTTGGATTCAAATTGTGCCAATAGCAAATGGTGGAATTTGAATTCAATAAAAATCTGGCATTAAGAGTTTAACAATGATGTGAAACCATTGTCAATTGTCAGGAAAAACCCATCTGGTTCACGAACTGACCTTCAGGGAAGCAAAGTGCCGTCCTTACTGGATCTGACCAACAGCAATATGGTTGACTTTCAATTGACCTCTTGGCAATTAGGGATGGGCAATAAATGGTGGCTTGGCCAGTGATACCCACATCCAATAAATGAAATGAAAACACTCAATAACAAAAGGACTTAAAGTATAATGACCTCTTTTCTGGACCTCTTGTTCGAGCCAGGATGTACGTCTATCTTGATAAAAGAAACGGAATGCAGCTTTTCTTTCTAAAAAGAATGAGGGGGGTGGGGGTTTCTTCAGGCATCTGGAGACAATAGAATTACACCCATTGGGAATATAAATTATTCATATAGATTACAAAATCAGAAAGTTGTGCTGGAATATTCATTTAAATTGTTTTGAGGCCATGTCAAAACGTGTCATGTTATCATAAACTCTCTCTATGGAGAGAACATCACTCTATTCAAGCTATGAGCTATTTGCTAAGAAAGCAGGCACATTTTATTCTAGTTGAACTTGTGTACCACTGGATTAAAATAGCCAACCATAGTTAGCCAGGCATGTACTTTATTGCCAACTTTATCATTCACCAGGCAAATGACGATTGAGGCTCAAGCTCAGTTTAAAATTGGAGGGAGAAAGCAGCTGGAAGATTCACCTAGTTTGTAGCCAGAGAAAAAAATCTACATGATATTCACAACTTATGTGAGAACCTCTTTGACTCTGTCGAGGAAATCTTGAAACCCATTGTACAAGGAACCCCCAGCTTCTATGGCGTCATCATGGGTTTCTTACAGAAACTCAAGACTACAAACCAGTTGAACAAGAAACATTCCTCATCACAATGGACGTTTTGGCACTCTACACCAGCATCCCCCACAATGACGGCATCACTGCAACAGCCTAAGCACTCAATACCAACAACTGCCAATCTCCTAACATCCCACAACTCATCAACTTCATCCTTGACCACAATTGGCAACCAGTTCTTCATCCAAATACACAGAATAGCCACAAGGACCAAACTTGCACCCCAATATGCCAACATTTTCACCCCAAGTTTGAGCCAGATTTCTGTGCTGCGCAGGACCTCCAAACAACACTACAAACCTGCTAAATCAACAACATTTTCTTCCTTTGGACTCATGGCGAGGAATCACCGAAAACAACTACATAGCAATATCAACAAGTTTCATCCCACCAGATGTACCGTGCACTACTGTTCAGAATTAAACAATCAATCTTGGACACCCACATCTCTATCAAGGATGGACACCTCAGTACCTCTCTTTACTGCAAGCCCATGGATAACCTCATGATGCTCCACATGCCTAGCTTCCACCTTAAACATGTTAAAGCCACCCCTTCGGACAGGTGCTACACATAGACAGGATCTGCTCTGAGGAAGAGGAACGTGACGAACACATGAAGGTGAGGAAGGATGCCCTGATAAAAACAGGATATGATGCTCAACTCAATCGCCAGTTCTGACATCCCACAGCAAAAAAAAAAGCAATGACCTCCTCAGAAGAGGGACACAGGGTATGGCCGATAGAATACCCTTCATTGTCCAGTACTTTCCCAGATCAGAGAAACTGCACCATATCCTTCATGGCATTCATTAACAATGATGAGCATTGTGCCAAGGTATTCCCTATGCCTCCACTTCTCTCCTTCAAACAAATGCCAAACCTTAAACAGACCACTGTTTGCAGCCAACTACCCAGCCTATTCAGGATAACATGGACCACAACACACAAGCATGCCACAGTAACCTCTGCAAGACATGTCAGATCAACCAGGATACTACCAAACATGGAAACACCAATCACCATATACATGGCAGATACTCATGACTCAGCCAATGTTGTCTACCTCATCACTACAGGCAAGGATGCCCCGAGGCATGGTCTATTGGTGAGACATGCAGAAGCTATGACAATGGATAAATGGACACCGCACAATAATTGCCAGACATGAATGTTCCCTCCCAGTGAGAGAGCACTTCAGCGATCAAGGACATTAAGCCTCCGATCATTGACGTACAAGGTGGACTTCAAGATACACAATAACACACAACCACCGAGCGTGATTGGTAGCCAAGTTCTGTACCCATGAAGATGGCCTCAACTGTGATCTTGTGTTCATGTCACACTACAGGTGACACCACCACACTTCTGTATTTGTAAAATCTTTATTATCCTGTTTTGACAACATCACCATGATAAATTGTTTCGACTTCTCCACCTTAATTTACAGAGGTTTTGTTTACCTATTACACACACACACACACACACACTCTCAAGCATGCATGCACGCGCGCACACACAAAAAATCTATGCGATGAATTGTTTCATCCAACATGTTTATTTGCAGATATATTCCATTTTGTTAAAAAAATGGATAATTCATAGTCACAGTCAGTGATTGTGGCATTTTACAAATTCCTGCTTTCGGAACAAGACCAGCCTGATTTTGTATCTCTGACCGACTGAAGTATGGGAAAGTTTGACAGACACTGATAATACCTTTAATTGTCTCGAGGCAGTGACTTGAAACAAATTATGAATTTGCATCTTAATAAATCGAAACTTGCATTCCTTTCTAACAGAGTTCTCCATCAGCTATTTTAGGTTTGCTCATTACACTTACATCACTTGTATGATCCTTTGATCTCTCTGCTTAAAAACTCTATCGGTGTGCCCTTTCTCATTTCACCCGATAAAGAAGCATTGCTCCAAAAGCTAGTGATTTCAAATAAACCTGTTGGACGACAGGCTATTCTGCTATAACGCAACAACTGCATTCCCCTACAACCTGACGCAAAAGAAAATGGTGTTATGCAAAACCACTATATCAGTTCAGTCGAATGTTTGCATATCCAAACTGTGTCTACAATTCATCAATTGTGTTATAGCCAATTTACACTGGCTACACCACTCAGGTACAGAACAGACAGATATATAAATACCAAAGCAGGACATACCAACATTTCCAAGGCGCACTGATGTCACCTAGCAAGGCGACAAAACATTTGCAGAAAAACACACCAGCTCAGCGAACAAATCCATGACTTCAAGGTTATAATTGTTGGACCAAGCCAGTATATCAAGGGCATGATGTTCTTTTTATTAAAAAGGGTAGTAGCAAATTCTTACTGTGCATGCCAGAAAATATTTTTTTAAAACCTCAAAGACCTTTCAATAATACTTGTAATTCTGTTAGCACTTATCCCATCTCATCTCTAAGAGCTTTTGAGTTCTACAGGTCTGCAATGCTTCTTTGCTTGGAAAGGCAAGAAGCAAATTATAACTTTACGTTATAATCCTTCTGATTAGATTTAAAACCAAGGGGATTTCAAGAGAAATCATGAAGATAAATGACTGTCCTCAATCTACACTTAGCGTCATAGAGATGTACATCACAGAAACAGATCCTTCGGTCCAACTCGTCCATGCTGACCAGATGTCCCACGGGACTTGGTTCTAAGATTTTCAAAACTAAAATCGAGATTGGTCAACAAAGATATCAAATTGATTTAGGCTATATTTTGTTTTACTGCAATTACACAGAACATTGTTGTAAGTTAAATTCCTTTTGTCCCCCATTAGGATAACACAGTAGCTGAGACTGTAATAATTTCTAGTTCTGCTAATTGCACTCAGTTTTGGTCTTTACATATAAAGCACATTAAAATATTTAATTCTATCTTTCCTTAGGACTCTCTCACCTCTCATTTATGAAATGTTCGATTTGTATTTTTAAAATTTCATTTGTAACCTTGAACATTTCAAACATTTTAAAAATACTTATTAAAACTACTACATTGCTGCCATCCTGCTTTCTCTCACTCATTTTGGAAGCTTGTAAAGATGGGAGTGGTTTTTAAATACACCATCCAAATTCTGATAATAATGACTTAATTATCAAAAAATACATTTCCATTGGTCCAAACAGTTGTTATCGCTCGAGACTGCAATGCTTAGCACTGAACACTAAACATGCATGTCTTCCAAAATCTAGTAATTATTTCAAGAATGGAAAGGCAGGAATCCCCTTCTACAGATTACCAAAAGGCACACAAACCAGGGGCCCCCCTCAGAACCACAGTCTCACTTCCTGGCACTCCAATATTCAGACTGGCAAAACGGCCTCAACACAAACTGAAATACCTAGTAGAAAACTCACGCCATTCCATCCACTCCACCCAGGAATTCCTGAACAAAACACCAAGAGATAGAGGAGGACAAAGTCATGGTTTCTTTGGACGTGACAGCCCTATTCACACCAATAAACATCACCCTGGCCAAAGAAACACTGGCTGCACTACCAAGGACACAACAACCAGACGGCACCAACTCCATCAGCAGAGACAGCATCCTCAGACTAGTAGGCCTTTGCCTCACAACCCACTTCACCTTCAACGACAAAACTTACAAACAAATTAATGGGACACGCATGGGATCACCAATATCAGGAGTCTTAGCAGAAGCAGTTATTCAGAGGTTGGTATAAGCAACCCACCCTACGATCCAGCCCAAGCTTTGGATCCACTATGTGGATGACATCTTTGTCATCATGAAATGGAACAAATTAGGAGAAACCCAAAAAACACAAACAACGTCCTTACTGGTATAAAATTCAAAGAGGAAGAGAACAACAGACTCCCCTTCCTCGAGGTCACAGTAGAACAAAAAGCCAATGGACAACTGCAGACCAACATCCACAGGAAAGCATCACACACAGACCAGATACTCAACTACAGTAGCAATCATCCGAACACCCACAAACAGAGCTGCATCAGGACATTATTTAAACATGTCACAACACACTGCAGCATCCAGGAACTACAAGAAGACAAAGGAAAACACCTATACAATACTCAAGACAAACCCAATAAGCAGAGTCTGCCGATTCTTACACAATACACCTAAACAAGACGACACAACACAGCCAGACATTCTAGCCACCCTGCCATACATTAAAGACAACTCCGAGATGGCGACCAGACTACTCTGGCCTCTAGGCATCATAGTCGCCCACAAACCAACGGCCATACTGAAATAGCTACTGATGAATTTAAAGGCCCTTGTAGCAACAACCAGCGTAGAGTCACAAAGCCTCCGACGCTCCAGGGAAAACAGCGAGAGCCTATTCAATCTCTCCCTGTAGCTCAAACCCTCCAACCCTGGCAACATCCTTGTATAATTTTTCTGAATCCTTTCAAGTTTCACAACATCTTTCCAATAGGAAGGGGACCAGAATTTCACGCAATATTCCAACAGTGGCCTAACCAATGTCCTGTACAGCCACAACATGACCTCCCAATTCCTGTACTCAATACTCTGACCAATAAAAGAAAGCATACCAAATGCCTTCTTCACTAGCCTATCTACCTGCAACTCTACTTTCAAGGAGCGATGAACCTGCACTCCAAGGTCTCTTTGTTCAGCAACACTCCCTAGGTATTAAGTGTATCAGTCCTGCTAAAATTTGCTTTCTCAAAGTACAGCACCTCGCATTTATCTAAATTAAACTCCACCTGCCACTTCTTTGCCCATTGGCCCATCTGATCAAGATCATGTTGTAATCAGAGGTAACCTTCTTTGCTGTCCATTACACCTCCAATGGGGTCATCTGCAAACTTACTAACTGTACCTCTTATGCTCACATTCAAATCATTTATATAAATGAAGAAGAGGACCCAGCACCAATCCTTGTGGCACTCCACTGGTAACAGGCCTCCAGTCTGAAAAACAACCCTCCACCACCACCCTCTATCTTCTACCTTTGAGCCAGTTCGGTATCCAAATGACTAGTTCTCCCGTATTCCATGAAATCTAACCTTGCTCACCAGTCTCCCATGGGAAACCTTGTCAAATGCCTTGAAGTCCATATAGATCACATCTACCATTATGCCCTCATCAATCCTCTTTGTTACTTCTTCAAAACATTCAAGTTTGTGAGACAGGATTTCCAACGCACAAAGCCATGTTGACTATCCCTAATCAGTCCCTGCCTTTCCAAATACATTTACATCCGGTCCCTCAGGATTCCCTCCAACAAGTGCCCACCACCGACGTCAGGTTCACTGGTCTATTGTTCCTTGACTTGTCCTTACCACTTTTCTTAAAAAGTGGCACCATGTTAGCCAACCTCCAGTCTTCTGACATCTCACCTGTGACTATCGATGATACAAATATCTCAGCAAGGGGCCCAGCAATCACTTCCCTAGCTTCCCACAGAGTTCTAGGGTACACCTGATCAGGTCCTGGGGATTTATCCACTGTTATGCGTTCCAAGACATCCAACACTTCCTCCTCCGTAATATGGACATTTGTCAAGATGTCACCATCTATTTCCCTAAATTCTATATCTTCCATGTCCTTTTCCACAGTAAATACTAATGCAAAATACTCGTTTAGTATCCACCCCATTTTCTGCGGCTCCACACAAAAGCCGCCTTGCTGATCTTTAAGGGGCCCTATTCTCTCCCTACTTACTCTTTTGTCCTTTGTGTATTTGTAAAAACCCTTTGGGTTCTCCTTAACTCTAATGTGCCAAAGCTATCTCATGTCCCCTTTTTGCCCTCCTGATTTCACTCAAGTATACTCCTACTGCCTTTAAACTCTAAGGATTCACTCGATCCATCCCATCTATTCCTGACATATGCTTCCTTCTTTTTCTTAACCAAACCCTCAATTTCTTTAGTCATCCAGCATTCCCTACACCTACCAGCCTTCCCTTTCAACCTAACAGGAATATACTGTCTCTGGACTCTCGTTATCTCATTTCTGAAGGCTTCCCATTTTCCAGCCATCCCTTTATCTGCGAACATCTGCACCCAATCAGCTTTTGAAAGTTCTTGCTTAGTACTGCCAAAATCAGCCTTCCTCCAATTTAGAACTTCAAGTTTTAGATCTGCTCTATCCTTTTCCATTACTATTTTAAATCTAATAGAATTACGGTCGCTGGCCCCAAAGTGCTCCCCCACTGACACCTCAGTCATCTGCCCTGCCTTATTTCCCAAGAGTAGGTCAAGTTTTGCATCTTCTCTAGATGGTACATCCACATACTGAATCAAAGTTTTCTTATACATACTTAAATTCCTCTCCATCTAAACTCTTAACACTAAAGGCAGTCCCAATCTATGTTTGGAATGTTAGAATCCCCTACCATAACCACCCTATTATTCTTACAGATAACTGAAATCTCCTTACAAATTTGTTTTTCAATTTCCTGCTGACTATTAGGGGGTCTATAATACTATCCCAATAAAGGTGATCGTCCCTTTCTTAGTTCTCAGTTCCACCCAAATATAACTTCCCTGGATGTATTTCCGGGAATATCCTCCCTCAGTACAGCTGTAATGCTATCCTTTACCAAAAAATGCCACTCCCCCTCCTCTCTTGCTTCCCTTTCTGTCCTTCCTACAGCATTTGTATCCTGGAGCAATAAGCTGCCAGTCCTGTCCATCTCTGAGCCACATTTCTATAATTGCTATGATATTCCAGTCCCATGTTCCTAACCATGACCGGAGTTCATCTGCCTTCCCTGTTAAGCATCTTGAATTGAAATAAATGCAGTTTAATTGATCAATCCTGCGTTGTTCTCTGCTTTGTCCCCGCCTGCCCTGACTGTTTGACTTGCCTTGGTTCTCAACTGTACCAGTTTCAGATTGAAATCTTACCTCACTAAAGGAAGCCAGGAAATTAAGGTTAATAACCCAAATTGTTGACCTTTAATGAGTGAATTTCTATTTACTTTATTGTAAACAAATTGGCATTGAAAATACACCAAAATTAACTTTTGATGGTGGTGGTGAAGGGGTCGGGTTATTGTCATCCTGTTTCCCCCCCACCTCACTCGCACCAAAACGCTTAGAGACAGATGCCTTCATCTTTATCCTGGGCCCTGGAGGGAGAGAGAGAATGATCGCCCATGTGCACAGGGGCATGGGTTCCCAGTCTTCTCTGGAAGAGCAATTTCTTAATGAATTATATAGTCATTTTACAGGGAGGGTCACCGTTACAATCAACAAGCATCAACAGTAAAGGATAAGCCAGCTGCTGTTACACAATGAGTGTTCTTAACCCTAACTGGCTCTACATAACGAATACTTTTCATCTTGTTAAATTGACCTTACATAATTAATTCTTCCAATATTGTTAAATGGCTCTACATAATGAATGTTTTTCCACCTTGTTAACCCAATACCCTTGCCTCCAGCACCCCATTGTTAACTGAAAGTTCTTAACTGACTTGAGTCATGCTCAGCTGAACCTCTCATTTCACAAAACTCAACTTAAACTCTTTCCCTACCTGATCACACTCGATACACATTTGCAGGGTGAGTGCAAGGTCTTCATGATACTCTTGGCAAATAAGATATGCTCGATAGAATTTTGAGTTAAAAATATTCTGTTCCCTGGGTACTGAGCAAAATTATTTATCTACAAGGAATAATGCACCAAGATTTTCATTCAGCTTCCAATTATCACTGTTATGTATCAGCAATTATTTATAGAGGAATAACTGACATCTATGATACATTCAGCAATACTAACACAAGGTAAAAACAATGAAGGTTCCATTCTACTATTTTAACAAGCATAAACGAATTAGTCAAATTACAATTTCAAATTAAAAATATAATTTTGGGAACAATGATGATGCACTCCAGCACCCCCCATGCTCACAGTTTGCAGAAAGACCAAAATGGTGATCAGCACCTTGTGTTCCTTCTCCAAAGGGATCCTGACACAGACATCACAAAAAAAAACAGGTAGTCAGATAGAACAAACCCCTGCCTGTTCCTTTGCCTGGAACTGTTAATGGTCAGCTTGATTAGTCTCATGAGTTAACCCACGAGGCCCAGCCCTGTCTAATGAGTGCTCAAGATCAGTAGCAGGAGACTAACCAGCAATCCAAAATTCAGAGCTCCTTTAGAAAAACAAAGAGGACGATGGGACTGCTCTAACAAATCTCCATAACCACGGCTTACCAGTTTCCCCAAGGTTGCAAACATTATAGGCAGCCTGGGAGTTTGGAAATATATTTAAACTATGGCTGCACAGGTCTGCTGCATACAACATCCTCCACCCCAAAGGAGAGGGAGTGGAGGCAGAGAAGGAGCCAGAGATGCTCATGCCTCCATCCCCACTTTTGCAAACTGATGCCACACTCAGTTTTCAGTGAGGTGCCTCAAAAAAGCTTCAAGACTCCAGATAGGCTGCCAGCAGGAAAAGAATTGAGAAATACTTTAAAGGACAAATAGAAGTTACCAGAGTTCCAATTTTGCTAAATTTTGAAAATCCTGTTGTCTTAGAAATAAGGTAATACTTATTGTTACATCTAATTCTTTATATCAGTATAGAAGAATAATGATCATCTGTTCATTATGGATTGGGGCATAAGCACTGCCTACGAAGCATCAGAATCTACTGACACAGAGTAAACCTATCTCTGAACCAGGAAGTCAAGTTCAAGTCCCACTTGTTCTAGGAGTGTCTCACAGCATTTCTGGACAGGTTGATTCGGAATGCATCACACATGGTACTGACATCCTGACAGTAAATGATCTGTCAAGGAGGAGTGTGAGGCATCATCCCTCACTGCCACAAAGACATACAATGCTTCTTAGGGGATCCTGTGGCACAATGTCCCTACCACTGAACCAGAGATAGCCAGTAACATCTCTCAACAAATTGATTATAAAAATATCTATGAGACTTCTTGAATGTGATTTATTGGAAGTTACACATATTAGGTGCAGTGGTTATATTTACTAACTTGGAGGCAGACATATGGAAGTCACTAATTTTGTGATACACTCTCCAAGTAACATGCTTAGTTTTAAACTACACGAATGAAATACTGTCTGTCTATTTCACATACCAAGAATCAAATTCAATAATAGATAAATTCAGAGTCAATTTACGATATTTTGTGTTTTGAGTAGAAATATTCTTAGTGAACAGATGCACCAGTTGTTTCAAAATAAAAGCACTTTTCAGAAGATCTAGTAGCTGAAATTCACACTGGCTTTCCAATATTTTTCTCTTTTATTCACAAATTATACGTTTAGCTTAATTTATTAGTCTCCAAACATTTTTCTATCAAATCCCAAGCTTGTTAATTATTTGTCTGAGCTCATTATTTACAAATAAATTTCAAATGTGCTGTTACCATGTCTTGACTGGTTATTGTATTCAACGTCAGATTTTAACACACAAATTAAGTTGCCACTTTGCATGAGCTATCGATATAATTTTTAAAAATAGATACCGTCTGTATACTATCACGATTTGCTGAACTACAATTAACATCATAGGAAAACCCTAAGTTTTTTTTTGATGCATATATATTTGGAACAGAACATTGAAAAAGCCAGTACTCAAATGTCAACTTCATTTTTGCAGTTACAATTTTAACTCGGTAGAAGACTGAAAACCAAACACCCATGAAGCAAACCACAAATGTTGGAGCATGTGAAGCGGTGACAAAGTAAACATTTTTTGGGGTTCCTGCTCTCGTCAGTGAAGTGAAATGCTTTCAACCATCCACTCATTGAGATTCTGCTTACTTCTGCTCAGTCCCCAATTCAATTTACAATGGACAAACTTTAATTTGGTTTCTGTATAGGACTTAAAACTACTTTACATTCCTGCTTTGTTCTTCAGGTTTTAGATTCTACATCTGAGTATACTTCAGTCTCATTATTTGAGGCTTACTATTTCACTCCACGTGCAAAGATTTCATAGTAACACAGTGACGACGGCCTTGTGGTATTATCACTGGACTGTTAACCCAAGACACAGGTAATGTTCTGGGGAACTGGATTCAAATCCTGCAATGAAATTGATGGGTGGAATTGGAATTAAATTAAAGAAGTGGAATTAAGAGTCTAATGATGATCATGAATCCATTGTCAATTGTTGAAAAAAAAACCCATCAGGTTCACTAATGTCCCCTTACCTGGTCTGGCCTACATGTGACTCCAAACCCACAGGAAATGTATTTGATTCTCAATCACCCTCTGGGCAATTACGGATGGGCAATAAATGTTGGCCTCATCCCGTGAACAGTTGAAAACTAAAATCCATGTAGATAG
Organism: Chiloscyllium plagiosum; assembly: GCF_004010195.1. Lineage (NCBI taxonomy): Eukaryota > Metazoa > Chordata > Chondrichthyes > Orectolobiformes > Hemiscylliidae > Chiloscyllium > Chiloscyllium plagiosum. The sequence goes on from NC_057732.1 coordinate 31,106,839, forward strand.
CATTATGCTGAAGGGAGCAATTCTGTGCTCCTAAATCCACCGTGAGTTGATGACAGAGATGAATAGTAAACTTACAGTCCTTCCCCGTGGATCAAAAAACATTGAACATTAATAATTTTAATCAAACTGTTCATACATGCTGTGACACACTGCAGCAGGTAGGACTTCCAGATCTTCTGAGGGAGGGACTTGTAGTTGGTGCTCCTATGCATCTACTGCCTTTGTCCTTCTAGGTGGTAGGGGTAGGAGGTTTACAGTACATCTTGCAGATAATGGACGCTAAAGAGTAACGGAAAAAGTGGATGTCCAGCTTCTAAGTGAACTGTTTTGTTCCAAGATGGTGTTGTGCCTCTCTGGTATTGCTGAATCAGCAAAGAGTATTCCACTTCAGCTGTCCAGTAAGTCCCGCACTGTGCAATACCCAGCCTCTGGCACACTTCTGTAGCAGTGGGATTTATTTAACAGTCCAGTTGTGTTTCTAGTTAACGAGATCATTAGGATGTTATTGTCCGGGATTCAACCATGGCAGTATTGCTGAATACAACAGGGGAGAGGTGTTTCAAGTCACACTTCTTCGAGATGGTATATGCTTGGTACAAATGTAACTTCCCAACCCTGTATTCTGCCTATGATGACAAAATGTCTCCAAAAGAACAATGGATGGAAGTGAACACTGCAATTATCAACCAACTTCTCCACTCCTGACCTATTATAGAGAAATGGTCATTCATGTTGCAGCTGAAGATGGTTAAGTCCTAGTATACTGTCCTGACGAAGTACTATAGTGGCCCAAGACTGAGATGATTGCCTTCCAGCAGCCATATCATAAGTAAAAGGAGCTATTTGGCCAATTTAGCCTGCTCCATCAACCAACAAGATCATGGCAGATCAGATGACAATGAAATGGATTTTCAGATTTGTTCTCAATTTTGCCTCAATTCCCTCATTGATTAGCATTCCCAGCCTTGAATATTCTTAATTAACTAATTCCATCAGCTCTCTAAGGTAAACAATTCCACAGATTCACTACTCTCCAAGAGAGAAACTTCCTCTTCAAAATCAGTCTTAAGTTACCAAACCATTTGTCTTAGCCTTAAACCAGAGGGCATAATTTATCATACAAGGGAAAAACAAACCCACCTCTGTAATACCCTGTAAATCCCCAAAAAAATCTTTGATATTTTAATAAGACCACCTTTCATTCTTCTGAAATCCCACGCATACAGGCCCAACCTACTCACCCTCTGTGGGTATGGAAAGACTGGATCAACCTAGTGAACCTTTGCTGGAGGCAGCAGCCCAAAATATTCACATTGTTGAAGGTGTGATCAGACTGGTGCTCTGTATAGTTTTTAGTAAGACTTGGTTCTTTTTAAACTCCATTCCATTTGAATTAAAGGCCAACAATCCATTTGCCTTCTCTATTACCCAGTGAACTTCGATGCTGGCTTTATGTGATTCATACAGAACAACCCTCAAATTATGTGCTGCAGCTTTCTGCAGTCTTTCTCCATTGAGGTAATATTCAGCTTCTCTATTCCTTCTGCCAAAATTGCAATACCTCACATTTTCTCATATTCCTCTGTAGACTATCATCTTCACTACTTGTCGTTCTAATTACTTTTATGACAGCCACAAGTTTGTTTTTTAGTGCCTTCATTGCTCTCATCCCAGTCATTAATATTGGTCATAAATAACTGTTACTCTCCTAGTTGCAGGTTGCCTCCTGAAAAAGACCCCAACTCTGCCTTTTAACAGTTGGCCAATTCCCTATCCATGCTAAGATACTATCCCAAACAACGTGGGCTCTTACCGCCACATAGCCCGATGTGGAGTATCTTACTGAATGATTTTTGGAAATCTAAATACATGATATTTACTAGTTCCCCTTTATCTATACTGTTCATTAGAATTCTTTGAGGAATTAATCTATTAGTCAGACACGAATTCCCCTCCAAGAAGCCATGCTCAATCTGTTTAATTATATTGTGCATTTCTAAATATCCTGATTTGTATTCTTTATATTAAACTCTAATATTTTGCTAATGTCAGATGTTAAAGTAACTGACCTATAGTTAGCTGGTTTTTTTTGGGTCTCCCTTCCATTTTGAATAAGGTGTTATACTGGCAGCATTCCAACCCACTGGGACTGCTTCAGAATCTAAAGATTGCTCAAAGTTATCACCAGTGAAACACACCACTTTCTTCTTTAAATTTTACTGTCTTTAAAAATTGTGCATTGCAATTAAAAAAGATATATTTCTAAAAAAATAAAACAGGGTTTTACCAGGTTGGCTGCTTAATTTTACAGAAAGAATTTGATACCTACCATAAACAGTTTTGTGGCTATGCATTTCTGCAAAGTGTGCAGATGACCAACAATCAAGAAGTTGTTTACAAGTATAGCTGATTGGTTCTGAAGAGTGGTGAGTGAGCTTTGATTTTCACATTGAGAAATCAGAGATATTTAACAAGTGTACCACTCACAAACTAATGCTGGCATTCAGAGAAAAATAACTGAACATCAGGGACCGAGTGAGCCAAAAGGGTCGTCTTCACAATCGAAGCAAAGACAACAACATTGACTTCCCAGTTTTTTGGACCTCCCCCAATATCTATTTTGCCTATCCCCGAGAAGCTTAAGAGAGAATGAGAGTTTGAGATAGAAATGTTACTATCTTTTTACCTGTGGCTACAGTCCAATTTGTAATCCGTAATCATTGCTGGTTAATACAGAAACCAGGTCTGTGCCATCAATCTTGGTCTTAACAAATTAGGGTACTGTACAAACTTAAAACACTAGGAGGACTCCAGGAACAACAGGACTTGATTTACTGTGCACTTCCCGAGGGAGTCAAAATTTGGGGGCTCATCTAGAACTAGATTGGAAACATAAGAAATGAGGATTTGAGTGTGGTTTGAGAAATACAGGTTCAAGGAAAACATTGTGTTCAGCATCGAAGCAGTTAGCTATTTAGTTAGCAAATAAAAAGGATTACTCAAGCTCTCTTGCTCGAGAAGGATTTAGTTCCCACCAACAAGTTCATTGAAAGCCAAGGTGTTGGTCAATGGGATCAATACAGTTTACATCCCAGTTCCATTGTATCAAGCACAATTAGAATGGGACTTGTTGTTGGGACAAGTGGTGGTTAGAGTAACTAAGAAATGACCCGTGCAGGGATTTGATTTACAACCAAGGAATGATTTGGCCTCATTAATATTCATAGCTTTGCGATGATTCACAACAAATCCAGTTGAGGTTTAAAGAACGGTACAGTTGCAGAAGCAGGTTCCAGGTATTTTTTCCCCATTGTGTGTAGTGACCAGATCAATGGCTCAACAAAGTCCATCATCAAATGTCACATTAATATCATAAAATGTTAGGGTGGCTGAAGCTCAACTCAACAGGATAGTTCAAAAGGAGAAAGTGAGGACTGCAGGTGCTGGAGATCAGAGTCAAAAAAGTGTGATGCTGGAACAGCACAGGCGGTCAGGCAGCATCTGAAGAGCTGGACAGTCAACGTATCGATCACACATTCTGATGAAGAGCTTATGCTCAAAACGTCGACTCTCCTGCTCCTCAGATGTCACCTGATCGGCTGTGCTTTTCCAGCGCCACACTTTTTGACTGAGGAGGGTTCAAAAAGAGTCTTTGTTAATTGAGACAAAGAAAGCTGATCGAGACTTAAGTTAATTAGCACAGACGGCTTACACTGAAGCAAAGACTGAAGGGGCTCCAGAGTGTTACCTTAAAAGCAGAGCTTTGACAAGGAAGTGGTATCATCCTCAGATACACAGATGAAGAATGGACAACTAATCATCAAATAGTGATACCACACAGATTGTCTAAGGAGATGTTAAGAGTAACACATGAAGTGCCTGCGGTAAGACATACAGGAATACAGAAAATGTGGGCAGCAAAACAGGCATTTAACATGTCCAGACTTCATATAAATGGAGTGCAGTTATGTAAAACATGTAAAAGATAGTGTGAAAATCTCAGTATGTAAGCAAACCAGCACCTTCGAGACCCAGATTAGTTTTTCAAAAACTGTTTAGTTGACTTGAGTATTAATGGATTGTGTAGGAGAAAGCGAGGACTGCAGATGCTGGAGATCAGAGTCAAAACGTCTGGCACAGCAGATCAGGCAGCATCCGAGGAGCAGGACAGTCGACGTTTTGGGCATAAGCCCTTCATCAGGAATTGAAGGGGAGAAATTAGGAAACCGGTGAAGTCTTTGGTGATGCCTTGTGGTTGAAGGGTCCCAAAGGTGGAAGATGAGGCATTCTTCCTCCAGTCATCGGGTGGCTTGGATTTGGCGGTGGAGGCGGCCCAGGACTTGCATGTCCTTGGTGGGGTGGGAGGGGGAGTTGAAGTGTTCAGCCACAGGGCAGTGGGGCTGTTAGGTGAGTCTGTTCCACAAGTGTTCCCTGAAACGTCCTGTGAGTTTGTGTCCTGTCTCCTAAGACTTAGAGAAAACAAAAGTAGGTCATCAGTATACCCCTGAAATTATGAATATAACAATCTAATTCTCAGAGGTTAATCCTATAAGTACAAATACAGATAAAGAGATTAAGATTTTTTAAAACCCGTTCCAGATTACCAGTTGATTATGGTTTTAACTTGGTGTCAGTTTTCATTAGCAGCTTGGGCATAAAACAACTGAGGCCAACCATGTATCATGGTCACTTTGAGGGGACCCAGACTCTATAACTATGATTAAGACTTGCTGTCACAAATACCCACAGGGTTGGGGTCAAGGATTACATTTCTTACGATTTGCTATTAGAGATTCGCTGGATGAACCTATTGGATTAGCCCATTTGAATGGATTTATGATCATGAAATTAGAGGTCTATTAAAATTGATTAGGGAGAGGCTTGAATGCGAAAGATGAATCTTCAATGTTGGCTGTATGTCCATGTTTCTAGAAAGATTCACAGGAGCATACAGTAATATTTAAAGGTTTCACGGGCAAAAAAAGAAAGAATTGAAAGACAACATTCAGCAACTAGAATATTTCCCGCAGGAAATGAAGTCTTGGTATCGTTGCGCTTGCAAGGTGAATCTCAAAGCAAAATTCAGTCATTCACATACAGTCGTTAAAAAAGTTAGTCAAGCCACTTCTCAGAAATATTCCTGATCATTGGAAGAATCACCAGTTATGCCACATAAACATGCTGAAAAAGGTATGATCATAATGAAGAGGATAAGGAGAAACAACTGCGTCTGGTGGTAAGAGTGGTGGATGTAGATGGAGATCATGAGGTACGAGGAGAGGCAGACAGTTTTCAAAGCAAAGCCTCCAACAATCTGACTAGCTATCATGTAAATATTCCAACAGTTAAACACTGTTTTCTCATATTTAGAAAAAAGGACAAGACTATTTGAAAGATGATTGTAAATGAGGTAATCTGGATGTACTACATCAGCTAGACACGAGCTGAACATAGGAAGGTCAGGGTCAATAATGCATTATCAGCTGAGCCATTAAAAATAAACAGAAACTCAATATATATCATTGAGATACACTTGATTAAACCTAAAGAAATTTCTGCTTTTGGTATACAAATGGGTTACACCAAGTTTGGGTGGCGCCACCCACGTTGACGAACACCCCAGCTACATTCCAGTGGGTTATGACTAAAGTCTTAGCTGAAGCCCATATTTGGATGACATTATAGTATATAGCAACATTTGGGAACAGCAAGCGAGACAACTTAAAGACCAGTTTATGCAATTACAGTTGGTTGGCTTAGTGATGAAGAACCCAGAAATCTGCTCTGTGCTTTCTAAAGCAACCAAATTTAAAGTTCAGGTAAATTGGAGAACTTCATGAACTTTACAAACCTTTTCTTTTTCTGACAACTCCAGGAATAATAGGGCTTGATGTCAAGCTCACTAATCTAAAGAGTCATAACACAAGCCTATTTAGATGACCTTCACCCTTAGATGTTTATTTAGGCTCACCTAACAAACATCTATGTTATTTGCCTTGAACGCTCCCTGTAGTAATAATTTCCATATTCTCAAGTGAATATTTTTCTTTAAAATTCCTTATTTATTTTGAATAGCTTTCATTGATGGTCTCTAGTATTGCTCTTCTCTTCCACTATTTTTTTTTGTAATTTTCAATACATCTAAGAGATCACCCCTGAACCATCCTTTTCAGAGGATTGGGAAACCTAGCTTGTTAATCTTTTCAACAGGAATAAATCACAGCATGGCTAATAGCCTTGTAAATCTTTTCTTGCACTCTTCAGTGCCTATAAAGCTCTACATAACAGAGTCATAGAGATAAACCGAACAGAAACAGACCCTTCAGTCCAACTCGTCCATGCAGACCAGATATCCCAACATAGTCTAGTCCCACGTGACAGCATCTGACCCATATCCCTCCAAACCCTTCCTATTCATACATCCATCCAGATGCCTTTCTAATGTTGCAATTGTACTAGCCTCCACCACTTCCTCTGGCAACTCATTCCATACATGGACCAACCTCTGTGTGAAAATGTTGCCCCTGGGTCTCTTTTATATCTTTCCCCTCTCGCCTTAAACCTATGCCCTCTAGCTCTGGAAACCCCAACCCCAGGCAAAGGCTTTGTCTATTTACCCCATCCATGCCACTCATGAGTTTATAAACTTCCAAGGTCACCCTCAGCCTCCGACTTTCCAAGGAAAGCAGCCAGAGCCTATTTAACCTCTCCCTATAGCTCAAATCCTCCAACCTTGGCAACATGCTTGTAAATCCCTTTTGAACCCTTTCAAGTTTCACAACATATTTCTAAAAGGAAGGAGACCAGAACTGCAGGCAATATACAAACAGTGGCCTAACCAATTTCCTGTACAGCCACAACATGACCGCCCAACCCCTATACTCAATACTCTGACCAAGAAAGGAAAGCATACCAAATGCCTTCTTCGCTAGCCTATCTACCTGTGACTCCACTTTCAAGAAGCTATGAACCTGCACTCCAAGGTCTCTTTGTTCAGCAACACTCCCTAGAACCTTACCATTAAGTGTATAAGTCCTGCTCAGATTTGCTTTCCCAAAATGCAGCACCTCGCATTTATCCAAATTAAATTCCATCTGCCACTTCTCAGCCCATTGGCCCATCTGATCAAGATCCGTTGTAATCTGAGGTGACCTTCTTCGCTGTCCACTACACCTCCAATTTTGGTGTCATCTGCAAACTTACTAACAATATCTCCCATGTTCACACCCAAATCATTTATATACATGACGAACAGTAGTGGATCCTGGTGGCACACCATTGGTCACAGGCCTCCAGTCTGAAAAACAACCCTCCACCAACACCCTTTGCCTTCTACCTTTGAGCCAGTTCTGCATCTAAATGGCTAGTTCTCCCTGTATTCCATGAGATCTAACCAGTCTCCCATGGGGAACCTTGTCGAACACCTTACTGAAGTCCATATAGATCACGTCTAACGCTGGTTTTTTTGAAGAAGTAACAATCACGTTTGTAAGACATGATTTCCCACGCACAAAGCCATGTTGACTATCCCTAATCAGTCCTTGCCTTTCCAAATAAATGTACATCCTGTCCTTCAGGATTCCCTCCAACAACTTGCCCACCAGCGACGTCAGGTTCACTGGTCTATTGTTCCCTGGCTTATCCTTACCACTTTTCTTAAATAGTGGCACCATGTTTGCCAGCCTCCAGTCTTCCGCCACCTCACCTGTGACTATCGATGATACAAATATCTCAACAAGGGGCCCAGCAATCACCTCCCTAGTTACCCACAGAGTTCAAGGATACACCTGATCAGGTCCTGAGGATTTATCCACCTTTATGTGTTTCAAGACAACCAGCACTTCCTCCTCTGTAATATGGACATTCTTTAAGATGTCACTGTCTATTTCCCTACATTCTACATCTTCTACCTCCTTCTCCACAGTAAACACTGATGCAAAATACTTGTTTAGTATCTCCCCCATCTCCTACAGCTCCACACAAAGGCTGCCTTGCTGATCTTTGAGGGGCCCTATTCTCTCCCTGGTTACCCTTTTGTCCTTAATATGATAATTAAAATTCACAGAACACCAGGTATGAACTAGACAAATGGCAACACCTCTCTACTTTCCAATTTTGTCCTACTAGAAATAAACCCAAACACTTCGGTCATTTCTATATGGTCTTGCTAACCTATCTCAATACTTTACAAAAACACATGCAAACACCACAGAAAGTGATGATGAAATCTGTCATGATCCCAGCTGATTGTACTTCTGGACAAGTTAGATTGCACAACGAAACCTGACTTGATAAATCATGTGTTTGATTTTGTTTAGCAAACTAACATGTGAGATGAGTCATTGAGACATATTCATATGAGGCTACAGAGTACCTTTAAACACAACAGTAGTTTTAACAAGAGTTAAAAAATAAAAGTGATGCTATCTAAATACAAAAGACATGCACAGATTATGTGTAAAAACAGGATAGTTATGGTGGTAGATTTTAACTTCCTATATACAGACCAGGACTGTCAGTGCCAGAGACTTGGAGGGACAGGGAATTAGTCAGATGCATCCAGAAGGGTTTCTTGAAAAAATATGTAAGCATTCTAACTCAGGAAGGAGCCATATTAGACTCAGTTTTGGGAAATGAGCCTGGCAGGTGGTCAAAGTTTCAGGAAGACAGTGAGCTTCATTTTGTAAGTTATTTATGGATAAGGATAAGAACAATCCTCAAGTGAAAGCTAACTACCACAATATTATGCAGGAACTGGGAAAAGTAGATTGGGATTGGCTGTTTGAGGGTAAATCCATATCTGGTATGTGGGAATCTTTTAATGGCCATTTTCATAGGAACCAGCAGCTTAGTCAGAAAGTAAAAGGAAGCATATGTAAAGTTTAGGAAACTGACGACAGACAGAGCTCACAGGAACATTACAAAAGGAGGGAAGTTAAAGGAATTAGGAGAGCTAAAATGGGCCATTAAATGCTCTTGGAAAACAGGATTAAGGAGAATCCTAAGGCTTTTTATAAATATATAATTAAGAGGGTAGCTAAAGAAAGGGTAGGTCTACTCAAAGACAAAGGAGAAACTTTATGCATGGAATTGGAGTATATGGGTGATGTCCTTATGAATACTTTGCATCAGTATTGTCAAAGGAGAAGGAGATGGCATTGATGAGGGTTATGTTGTTAAACTATAGCACTTTAATATTAAAAAGGTGGTGGTATTAGGTGATTTGTAAAGCAATAAAGGTAGACAAGTCCCCAGGACTTGATGGGATTGATCCCAGAATGCTGAGGGAGGAAATTGCTGGGGCCTTGCAAGAAATCGGTCTCCCCTCGTTAATCACAGGAGATCCTAGAGGACTGGAAGATAGCCAACTTTGTTCCTGTAAAACAGACAACAGGGATAATCTGAGAAATTACAAACCAATGACCCTTACATCAATGGTCGAGAAATTATTGGAGAAAATTCTCAAGGACAGGATTCAATCACATTTGGAAACATATGGCCCTATTAGCAAAAGGCAGTATGGTTGTGTGTGGGGGAGGTCGTCTCTCTCAAAGTTGATTGAATGTTTTGAGAGAGTGACAAAGATGATTGATAAAGGGCAGAGTGGTAAATATAGTCTAAATGGACTTGAGCAAGGCCTTTGGTAAGGTTCTTCATGGTAGGCTGATGCAGAAGGTGAAGTTATATGGGATCTGCAGTCAGCAGGTAAGGTGGCTGAAGAACCGACTTCATCATAGAAGACAAGAGTAGCGGTGGAAGGATACTTTTCTGACTGCAGATCTGTGAACATGGTGTTCCACAGGGATCAGAGATGGGACCCCCTGTTGTTTTCAATTTATACATAAATAATTTGAAAGAGAATGTAGGTGGCCTGCTTAGCAAGTTTGTAGATAACACAAGATTAGGGGAGCTACAGATAGTGAGGAGGATTGCCAGAGGAAACAGTAGCATCTAGATAGGCTGGAAATTTAGATAGATGAAATGACTGATGGAATTTAATCCGGACAAATGCGAGGTCATGCATTCGGGAAAGTCTGATGCAAGGGAGAAGTTCATAGTGAATGGCAGAACCTTGAGAAGCATTAACATACAGTGGGATTTGAACTTAAGGGTCCACAGTTCCCTGAAAATGGTGACACAACTGGATAATGTGGTCAAGATGACATATGGAATGCTTATCATCAGTCAAGAAATAGTGTGTCAAAACTGGCAAGTCATGCTGCAGCTGTAAACAAGATTAGTTCAGCCATGTTTAGAATATTGCATACAGTTCTCATCGCCACTCAACCAGAAAAAAATGAAGGCTTTGAAGAGGATACAGAAAAGTTATACCAAGATGTTGCCTGGTTTGGAGGTCATTAGCAATCAGACAAACTGTTGGCTTTCACTTCAATGTCAGAAGCAGAGGGATGACCTGATTGAAGTTTACAAATTATGACAGGCATAGATGAAATGCATAGTCTGAGTCTTTTTCCTTCAGTAGAAATGCCAATTACTTGGGGACATAGGCTTAAATTGCAGGGGGAGGGAAGAGAAGGAGGGGATGTAAGATGCAAGTAGTTTTTACAAAGAGTGTTAAGTGCTTGGAATGTGCTGCCACAGGATAGTAGAAGCAGATACAATAGCAATGTTTAAGAGGCATCTTGGCAGACACGCGAATATGCAGGGAACAGATTGCAAAAGGCAAAAGATATCACATTGGCCCACCAACCCTGCACCTAACGGCCTGTTCCTGTGCTGTTCTTTGTAAGACAGCTAGCAAGATCCAAAACATACAGCAAAACAAAGTTTCAACCAGTTTCCTGACACCGGTAGAGATGCTCAAGTCCAAAGAAATACAAGAAGAGCAACTTCAATACTTGAAGGCTCTTTTTAACTGCCACTAGATAATTATTAGTGTTTAACCTAAAAAAAACAATCAAATTTATTTCTTAGGAAATGGGAGTATGAATGCCAGCTAACAAAAGAAAAACAAATATTTCAAAACATGAACTGCTGGCCTTTTACACAAAACTGCAAAACTGTGTAATTTCACCATTCTAAGGAATCTTCAACAATAAATTCCAAGAGATCAAGCAAGACATGCTACAGAACTAGGTTAATTACTATTGCTCAGCTTAAATTTCATCCTTATTTCCACCAAATTGAAAGGTCAGCGATGTCTGACAACGTAGGATGATACAACAACAAAAATTAAAACTTAAAAGAATTAATAGAATATTTTATGTTCAAAATTGCAGTCTAATCTATTTAAATCGATGCATTGACCTGCAAGATTTTAGTTATCTTTTTGAGTCATGACATTTCATTTCCTGCAACCCACCATTAATTTTGTGTCAAAAAGCAATGGGAGCTATATCAAGGATAACGTACTTACTTCTAAAATATGCTTTTCAAATTTGCTTAAAAATATGGGAGGTTACAAACAAGTACAATATTTTCGAAGGAGGTTTAAGCCAACACTAAAACACAATTTATCAATCTTCACTTTCAATAATAACATGACTAAGCAGACATAGGAACTACAAGTGTGAGGACATTGGAATTTATAAAGCCATTGGGCTGGATTGTGCAAATGAAAAATGGTGCCATCAATTGTGTTTGCTGTTATTATGGAGTAAATCACACAGTAGCTTCTTACATCTGTTCTTAAGGGTCGATAAAGTGTGGAGCTGGGAAAAAAAGCACAGGTAGTCAGGCAGCATCTGAGGAGCAAGAGAATCGATATTTCAGGCTTAACTGTTCATCAAGCGAGGGGGAAGGAGGCTGAGAAATAAATGGGGAAGGGAGTGGGGCTAGGGTAAGGTTGTTGGAAGGCGATAGGTAGGAAAAGGTAGGAGGTGACTGTGATAGATCAGTGTGAAGGGTGGAATGGATAAGTTGGAAGGAAGATGAACAGGTAGGTCAGGTCAAGAGTGGTGAGCCAAGTCAGAGGGTTGGATCTGAAATGTTCCATGAGTTTGCATTCAGTCTCTCCAACATAAAAGGAGACCACATCAAGAGCAACAAATGCAGTAAATGAGGTTCGACGATAAGCAAGTAAATCTCTGCTGGATTTGAAATGATCCTTTGGGGTCTTGGATGGAGGTGGTGGGGCTGGGGGAAAGGGGAGGGATGTGTTCGTGGGTTTTGGACCTCTTAGGGCAGCAGGGGAGATGCCAGGTGTGGAGAGGGGATTGCTGGGGAGTGTGGACCTAACGAGGGAGTTGTGGAGGGAATGGGCCCACAGAATGAACATGGGGAGGGGAGTGAAATATATTTTTGGTGGTGGGATCTGACTGTGAGGACTGAGGGATTCTATCCTGGAGTGGAATCTCTCGTCCTGGGAGCAAATAGGGCGGAGGAACTGGGACTAAGGGATCATTTTTTTTGTCGGGGTGGAGGGAGAGGGAGTAGGTATAGCCATCCCTTTCAACTCTCCCTTCCACTCCCCCCATGATTTGTCCATTCTGGGCCTCCTCCACCGCCTAAACAAGGTAACTCGCAAACTGGAGGAGGAACACCACTTCTGCCTCAGGAGCCAACAATCACACTCCCTCAACATTGAATCTACCAGTTTCCAAATGTCCCCATCTCCCACCCAATCCCAGATCGAATTTAGCTCCACTTTTGACATGACCTACCTGTCCATCTTCCTTTTTACCTACCAGCTCCACCCTTCCCACCAACCAAATCACAAACACTTCTGATCTGTCCCCAACCCAGCTACCTTTCCCCAGGCCAACTCCCCCAAATTGTTTTTCCTCATCCTCCTTCCCCCTCTCCAGTCCAGATAAAAGGTTAATCCCAAAACGTCCACTCTCTTGTTCCTTAGATGCTGCCTGACCTACTGTGCTTTTTCATTTCAATCGCCTCTGATCTCTCCAGCATCTGACGTCCTCAAAATCTCCACTTCTGTTCGTAAGCATATAAATACAGACACAGCAACCTCTGAACTGTGGCACTCAGCTTTGCCAACAGGTAAATGTAACAGAACCTTGCTAGCAGACAAAGTTACCTCCCACTTGTCAGCTCAAACCTACATATTGCCCAGGTCTTGCTGCATTTGATGTGGATTGCTTCAGTATGTGAGGAGTTGCAAATTGTGCAGTGTTCTCCACCATCAGCAGTGAACATTCTCACTTCTTCCCACCTTGTGACGGAAGGTAGATCAATGCTGAAGCAGCTGAGGATGTTTGGACAAAGGATACTATCCTCAGGAATGATTGCAGAGATGTCCTGGAGCTAAGATCATGGACTGCCAACAACTACAATCATCTCTCTTCATGGTAGGTTGGACTCCAGTTTTGCTCCAATCCTCAATGCCACACTTGAAATTCATCTCTTCTGTCTATGTTTGAAAGAAAGCCGTAATTAGGCGAGTGTTGCTGTGGAGCCCAAACTGATCATCAGCAAGCAGCCTGCTCAGCAAGTTCTCTTGACAGCAATGTTGATCACACCTCCCATCACTTTATTGATGATCATGAGCAGACAAATGAGGTGGTAACCCAGTTGGATTTGTCCTCCATTTTGAGAATAGGACATATGTGGGCAATTTTCCACTGATGAAGGGCTTTTGCCCGAAACGTCGATTTTACTGCTCCTCAGATGCTGCCTGAACTGCTGTGCTTTTCCAGCGCCACTAATCCGGAATCTGGTTTCCAGCATCTGCAGTCATTGTTTTTACCTAATTTTCCACATTGCCAAGTAGATGCCAATGTTGTAGCTGAACTCAAACAACACAACTAGGGACACAGCAAGTCTTCAAGCACCAACTCTCATTTTTATTGTTGGAATGCTGTCAGACCCCTAGACTTTGCAGTATCCAGTAACTCTAGCCATTTTTTTATATCACTCAGGCTGAATCCAAATGGTTGCAGATTGGCATTTGCGATGCTAGGAATCTCTGCAGAAGGCCAAAATGGATCATCCAGTCAACACAAGATTATTACAAATACTTAAGCCTTCTGGTTTTTTTTGGTTTGTTAATGAAATATAGGTATCACTGGCAAGGTCATCAATTTTAATTTAGAAAATTCAACTACTGTTCTTAAACTATGGAGACTTCAGGAGCTTGTACTTTCATCTAAAATAGCACAAAACAAAGAAAATAATGCCTTGACTGGAGTACAGTTTCTGGTGAATGATATAAATGGTCCTGCAGCACTTTTAGGTCAGTATTTCAGTACTGCTGCTACAAGGAATCAATCTAGCTATTCACAAAGGATGTACCCAAAAATAGCTCGTTGTTAACTTCCTATGATTCTGCAAGACATTAATAGGAGGATGGGCAAGCAAAGCTCAAACATCCTTAACACCCTGACTCATGCAGTAGTTAAACACTCCTATCCTCTTAAAGTTTTACTATTCAGAAACAATAATGTTAAGATTAATGTGGAAAAACTAACTTGGAAAAAATTCATGAATTGCAATTAGCAATTCAGAATAAATTCATAGGTTGCAAACTGGTTTAGAGATGGGCCCACTACAACATTTAATATATGCACCTAAAGGTTACAAAACCATTAAAAACCATGGAAGCTTGGTAAATCTATGGAATTCCCTGCCCAGTGAAGGAGTTGAAGCTACTTCAGTAAATGTTTTTAAAGCTAAGGTAGATATTTTTTGAGCAATAAAAAGAATTCAGAGATACGGTGAGGGGGCGGATAAAGTGGAGCTCAGTCCCCGAAAAGTTCAGCCATGATCTTACTGAATGGCAGAGCAGGCTCAAAGGACCAAATGAGCTACTCCTGCTCCTCGTTCTTCTGTCATAGAGATGACCTCGTGAATAGTAATTTATTATCTTCAGTATCAATTCATTAAAATCACAAGAAACTTTGTGTAATGACCACACAGAAAATAAAAAGACTTCAAAACAGTTTTGACTGAAGGTTGAGTACAAAATGAACAGTATGAGATGCAGTTTTGGTAGTTCCATATTTGGGAAGAGATTTTTATGAATTCTTTCATGGGATAAAGGTGTCACTGGCTAGGCCAGCATTTATTGCCAATCTATAATTGGCTGCCAGAAGGTGGCGGCAAGTCACTTTCTTGAACCAAACCAAGACAAAGAGGGTGACACCTCGGACAATTACCCTGGGCTCCTAACGGCATTGCCATAGTGTCATCACCTCCACAAATGACACAGCATGTAAACTGCTACAAAGAACAAAGACAAAATTTTTGAGACTTTTAACTGATCAATGTGAAGATATGAGGATATCAATTTTGTCAGCTGTACATATGGGGCAAGGGTACATATTAATTTTCATTGGCAATAAACAAAAAAGACAAACTGTCCCCAGCTAAGTTTGGTTATACAAGATAGAGTTGTATTAATCAAATGTAAAAGGCTACCAAGGATTAAACTTCAGCATTTGATCTAGTTTATAAAACTAAGAAGTTAACAAATTTCTGAGAGAAAAGGGTATTTCTAGTTAGGGGTAATTTGCAATTGAATTTTGGTTAACTATTATTTTAGATCTTGGTCAATTTGTTAGGGTAGTTAGGGAGAAGGAAGTTTTCCAGGATACTTCCAAATAAATCACTGTTTATTTTACCTTTAGGAGGAGTTACTATAAGACATGGTAGCTGTTGGTTGTACAATTGACTGAATGGTCCTTTGTTGTTTTTTTAATTCTTCTACTTCACATCCATCATTTTGGGACCAACGCAAAGCAATACCCAAATAAGTCTCCTTTTAATACTGAATTATATTTTTCATTCATTAAATTCATTCACTCAAATATGGTTCAAGCAAATACAACGGTAGAAGTACCATGGATTGTTTAATTAATCACAAGGTAGGAGATAACTCGAGTCACTTTTTAGCAGGCTGCCAACAAACAAAGAAAACAGTTAATGCAGAACAGAGTGATTGCCACTAAGTCATATGATTTTCACAATGCAGAGAAAGTCATCTGCCCATGAGAAACTATTTAATCTGCAGTCTCCCTCACACTGCATCCAAAAGGTGCATTCATTACACCTTCCCCCCCTTATGTTGTTAATTGAATTTAATACTTTGAATTTTTTTAAAAAACAGCAAGGAAATCCTTCTCATTAACAATATTTGTATTTGTGTATTTACATTGTAGAAAATGAAATATATTTCCAACATGGGAGTCAAACTTGGAAGCAACACAAATAAGATGCCTTGAACAAAAAGCTTTCCAAAGATATTTTCACAGCATTAAGAATGGGTGCCAAGCCATCTCAGATAATACTACATCGCAACTAAAAGCTTGTTTTAAAAAAAAAATTAAACTCGGCTCTCCAAAAGAGGGAAGGGGAAAAGAAAAAAAAACTAAATAGATAGAATTCCAAAGTGATGGCCATGAGTGTCAATGTTAGGACAAAAAAAGTAAATGGTGAATACCCATTGTTAGAGTTAGTGAAAGAGTTTGGCAGAGAGGTATAATGTGCTACGAATTTGTAAATAGAGAGCCATGGTCTATGACAAATTTGATGAAGAGTTAGCAATTCTGCAAGATGGGCAAATGTGACTTGGTGCAGGATCCCATAAATAAAGAGGAGCTGAGTGACAGGGCAGCTGGCAAAAGGAGCATTAGAACATTCAAATTAATGTGGGGAACCAGAACTGTGACAATAAGTCTGGTTCAGATGGAAAACTTGATTGGTAAATGGAGACAGTGAAATCTACGTCAGGTTACTGAGTTTGTGGTGGAAAGCAAAAATGACAGATTTGCCCTCTTCAATGTTAAGGTAATGTGCTCACTCTAGATTAACATGGACATTTTAAACATCGAAACTGAAATCAATGCCTCTGTCCTCTAGGCATCCCCAAGAGACAGCTGTGGGGGCACAATGCGTCCCATCACCATTGTTCCAAATTCATGATGTACAACTAGAAACTCATGCAAGGAGATACTCTTGCAAACAGAAACTTCTCCTCATTTGTGAATCTATTACACGCCAGTTCTCTTGTGCACTTGCTATGTTTGAAGGAACATAAGTAGCTTCCTGAAGCCAATTGGTAGAAACAGTTAAGTGTCAAGTCTGCTAGTCTGGACCTGTCAGACAGGTGCAACAGAAGAAGAGGCTCTCAGTCAGGAAGTATTTTGGAGTGGGAACAGAGAATCTTTCTTGTACAGATGCCCTGAACAAAGTAGTCCAGTGTGAGAGAGACATGCCAAAACTGTATCAAATGTCTGTTAGGCCACAATTCTGAAAACCACCTTACAAGGCAAATGTGACAGCATTGGAGAGGGTGCAAAGGAGATTTACTAAGTTGTTGTCTGAGCTGGACAGTTTTTGCTCTGAAGACAGATTGGATAGACTAGGCTTACTTTCTTTGGGACAAACAAAACTAATGGGAGAAGTGATTGAGATGTACAAAACTGAGGGGCACAGATCAAGTAGACAGGAAGAGACTTTTTCTCTGCATGTAAAGTCAATGACCAGGGGGCATAAATTTAAGATAAGGGGCAGGAGGTTGAGAAGAAATGTAAGGAAAAGAAGTTTCACCCAGAGGGTGATGGAACTCGAACTCACTGCAAGGGTGATGGAAACATTTAAGTAGTTTTTAGCTGTACACTTGAAATGCCACTCTTACAAGGCTATGCTGTTGGCCCCTATGAAACTATGACAGCATCACAGTGGGTTTGGCTGGGGACACACATGGACAGAGAACAAGCTTCAAAATTGCTTCTTCACAGAATTTCACGTTTACAGTTGTGCCAAACCTTATCTTTCTGAAATTTGCTCACTCCCCAAGAGAGTGAAAAACGGAAGTGTGACTCCATACAAAACAAAATTGGAAAATCCTGTTCCGGTCTATTTAATTTGCAGTGATATTCCTGATGTACTTTTGCAAAACAAGTTACTGCATATCTATTTAGTTCCACGCTCATTAGGCACCACCTTCCATTACTGACAAATGTTACCATTAAGCTGAGATGGTATGCAGAGTATGTACAAGGCAATTTATAAGTAAAACCAGCTTGAAGAGGTTGGTTTTCTTGAGCCTGAGTTTACTTTGAAGACAAGACTGTCAAGTAGAACATAAGTTTCGCAGCAACTTTATGCACCAAGTAACAGAGCATACAGCCCAGGAAAGTCCCAGGTTCAATCCAAAGCTTAAGGGGTCTTGATGCCTACTCTTGAATCATGAAGCCTGGGCTCAAGTCCCATCTGCTCCAGATGTGTGGAATAAAATCTCTGAACAGGTTGATTAGAAAAATAGGTTAATTTTTTAAAAATGCTAAGCTCATTAAAAAACACTTCAATCCAGAAATTTCAATGAGCTCATTTTAGCAAGATTTGTTCAATTAATGTGTTACAGCCCATGTGGAGAACAATGCTTTTTATAAGAAAATTTGAACTTCCAGATAACACCAGAAATGATCAAATGTCAAAATCTCATATTAAGGCATTCAATGAAATAGACTAAATGCATTATTGATCAGCATGACCTTGACAGACCAACCATATCTCAAATTTAACAGAATACTCCTGTCGTTCTCAGCAAAAGCAAAAAAAACTATTATATACTGCATCATCTTTGAACATGCAATTCTCACAGAATCTGTCCAAATTGATTCTTTTCCTCCAAAGCCTGACTTCAAATCCTTTCCTTTCCCAACATGGAAACTTAACACAAGAAATGATTTTGAAAGTGCAAAATTTCCCGAAGCCTTCTTTGTTTAGCTAAAGCTTTGTAAACCTTCCAGCTTTAAGCTCTTAAATTTTGTCTTTCCAATTTAAGAAGTTTCCACCCCCAGTGCAGTACAACATACAGTACAGGCTCTGAGCTGGCACTTTTTAAGCAACCTATCAGGATCAAGGGTGAGTTCCTTCTACCTGTTTCAAACCAGTTCCAAGTTCGTTGTTAGATCCAATGGGTGATCAGCAAACTCTGCCACATGCAGGCAGATCACACTTGGAGGATTGGTTTAATGGATTGTTTATGGGTTTGTGCACACTCTTACATGCCTCAGTTTTGCCTCTGCACATTTCAAAAGGTCTCATGTGTCTGGTGTCTTCCCAAATAAGCCAGCATCTTCCACAAGACAGCAGATAAACGACTTCAAGGGTACTTCAATGACATCCCACTTCACTATCCTCCTCGACGTCTTCTGCTGGGACAAAGTTTAAGCACAGAGCAACTGCATCTGGAGCCTCATGTCAGGCATATGAATGACACATCCTATCAAACAGATATGGTTTGAGTAATTAGTGCCTCAACATTCAGCAAGTTGGCTTGTGAAAGCCCACTGCTATTGAACCACCTTTCCTGCCACCAATTCTGGAGGATCTTGACATAGCATTGCTTATTATACATCTCCACTGTTTTGAGGTAGCTGCTGTAGGCTATCCTGAAGCATAACCAAAGGTCACTGCAGCTCAGGAAATGATTATTTTAGTCTCACAACCGAGGTCCTGCTACTCAAATTCTGTTCTTCAGTTGGCTGAAGGCTGAGGTAGCACTTACAAACAAACAATGAAAACATTTTGTCATTTATGTCCTCTTCATCAAGAGGAGGACTCCCACAATACAGAAAGTGGTTCACATTTGACCATGGATCTTAATTGGTCCAATTTTGTGCCATGGGAACTGATTGGAAAAGGTGGTGAGTTTTCTGGTGTTTAATGAAAAGCCCATTTTTTCACATGCTTTGAAGTCAACAGTGGCCTGCAGCTCAGTTTCTGAGCTTCCATATGCACAAGCATTTTCAGCACAACAAAGCTCTGATTGAGGTTGGAAGGGGCTTTGGCATGAAGGTAGCATACGTTGAACAGTTTCCAACCTGTTCTGTGATTATCTCACATTTCTGCATAATTTTCTGGAGGCAAAGGACAGTGAGGAAAACAGAGAACCACAGTTTTCACTGACAGCATAAACATCTTGCCCTTCTTTCCATTAAGCAATCACACCTTTTTTTAATTTCTAACAATCAAACCGACGCAGGATTTCTGCCAGGCAGAAGGCAGAAAAGTCTCACGAGCTTCCTTTATTCTACCATAAATGGAAGGCAATCCCAAAACAACATTAATCTCAATTATAACAAATATGCCACAACTCATGGTTTGAAAGGATGGGAAAAACATAAACCATAAATCCCATTTCAGATGAAAAATCTAGAACCCAATCAGAAGTGCAGTTCTGTATACATATTGAAAAGACCAAGCCTGTAGCTGTGACCAAGTGATTATTTGGCTTGGCATGAGATCCTTTAAGTTTCCCTGTTTAGTTTGAATCCTGCCTCTCCTTACATTCTATCTACACTGTTGCTCAGGTGGTAGCACATTTGCCTCCATGTCAGAAAATTGGTCCAGTATTCTAATCCCAATGTAGTACTTGAGTGTTTAGAGTCCTTTGAGGGCTAGCTCGAGTCAGAGAGATGTACAACACAGAAACAGACCTTTCAATTCAACATGGAATAAACGAAGGTAGGATTTGGGAGGTTCTGAGTTTAGTGGTAGTGCCTCCACCTGTGGGCGAAAACATCCTGACTTAAGTCCAACTTGCCTCAGTTGTGCATCATAACATGTCTGAATAATTTTGTTGTTAGGTTATGATAGGCCCGGTGATCAAATAGCTTCATGACATTGTCAAGTGTGAAACATAAATGACCATTTAACCAAGATACCAAAGGGCAACTAACACTTAAAACACAACTGCAGCAGAGACAATTCCTTGAGTGTGGCAAAAAAATTAGCAAAGACCAAAAAGAGCACATGACTGAAAAAGCATTATATGTATTATTGTTCAAACATCTATTATGCTGCAGTCGGATGTAAATTCATCTCTGCAATTCTCCACAAGGTCAAATACTAACCTCAAGTATCATGTTCGAGAAAAGGTGGCAAAATTGATGCCTGGTCATTTTGACTCACCAAAGGACAGCTGAATGAAAAAAATGTAAGATAGGCTGGTTGAGGAGGAAAATTACAGATTACTTGTGATCTGTGAACATCATTCTAAAAGTTTGGGAGAAGGTTCATGGTCGAGATGAATCATAGTACAACATAAAAAATATATCAATACAAGGTATGTATTTTATCATGCATTTACATGTCTTGTATATTACAAGATATCAATTGTTGTTTTCTTTTACTAAATATTAATCTGGTCAGATTGTACTATTCTCTCTTCAGTCATAAAGTTAGGGGATCAAGCTCTGCTCTCGACTTCAGCTGTTGAGTCATCCATTATTATAGCTTTTTTATTTTTCTCATTTTTGGTCAAAATGAACCATTGGACTGCTTTTTGAAGAACAGGAAAGCACAAAGAAACTAGTTATTCATGGGACCTGGCCTGGGAAGTTAATTGAAACTTGATAATTAGTAACGGAATACTGTTATTTCAGCTCCAAACGATACAATATGCTTCAAATATGGCAAATAATTTGTAGTGAAAGGGGCCATCACAGAGGGGCAGAGCTGACCCATCTAACAAAAAAGAGAAACCAAAGTTTGAACTGTGTTTCTTCGGACAAAAAGGCAGTGCTTTCAAAAACTGCTGCAAGAAGTTTTGGTTGCTGTCTAGCTTTCCTCCGATTACCAACTTATTGAAAGTTCAGAGAATAGAATTCTAGTAATAAGAAATGGTAGTATTGATTCGTGCCTTCTGGAAGCTATGTGCATTGACTGGTGTCTTCAGAAATCAAATAAAATATAATCCCTTGCGCCTGTGATACGACGCATTATCGAGAAAGCTCAAGTGAGCTGGCCAGTTCCATCTCTTAACTTCATCTAAGAAAGAGTAGGGCCTACATTCAAAGATCGGGTTTAAATCAGGAACCACTGGGGCAATTTTGAGGGCCACTGAACATTTTAATTTTACCATGTTGCAAATACAAGGATCAGAAGGCTAATTTGATTTGGTTTGCTGTCCCCTTCTAACACAGCACATAACCAAGACAACATTTCCATGTATTAAAGGTGCCATCTTCAGAATGAGATGTTAAACAAAGATTCAACAGTACATTTGTGTGGATGTTAAAACAAAAATAATGAGGAGCTGCAGATTTCAATAATCTTCCCTTAAGTTATATTTTTAAAAAGCAGATAGTCTTAGTGTCACAAAGAACCATTCATTTGCTTGTCAAATAAACTGTGGCTTGTAGATCAATTGCAGTCAATTACACATTTACACTTTGGATGCCTCAAGAATATGATAAAGTCCATTTGTTTAAATATAAACATATTTTCCACCAAACACAATCAAGGTGGCTATAAACAGTTCCAGGCAGTCAGCAGACAAGGGATTACTTTAGCCAGTTTGCCTGCTCATCTTAGGAAGTTATTGTCATGTCTGGGTGTCTTGGATAGGGAGAATGTGGTGTCCACTGGCATGCTTGAAGCCTGTGGCTTGTGGGAACCACAGAGACTGGAGCACATTGTTGATTGCCATAATAACATTTTAATTTGATTTTGTTCATTTCAATCGCAATATGGATTTTTGTTTCAGTGCCCCTTTAAAGGGCTGTCAGCATTTAAGTTTATTTTAATTTGGTTTGATTTGATTAACTGTCAAAAAGAGTTTCAAACAACAGAAAATCTATGACCACATTCAAGCAGAAGAAAGCATCCTTCTGATCCGGCAAAGAAACACATACTGATATCTTTGGAAGCACACACTGCTTCCTGTCTACAAGATAGATGGTGCAACAAAATAAAAACTGGAGAAAACAAGCAGAATTCCAGAAATATAGGCAAAGTCCAAAAAGCATATGATAGCAAAGAGCAAAAGAGACAAAATACTAAAAACCAAACTACAGACAAAGAATGGGTAGGACGGTGGCTCAAGGATCCGGGTTCGATTCCCGCCTGCGGCAACTGGCTATATGGAGTTTGCACGTTCTCCTCGTGTCTGCATGGGTTTCCTCCGGGTGCTCCAGTTTCCTCCCACAATCCAAAGACGTGCAGGTCAGGTGATTTGGCATGCTAAACTGCACGGTATTAGGTGCATTAGTCAGGGAGAAATGGGTCTGGGTGGCTTACTCTTCGGAGGGTCGGTGTGGACTTCTTGGGCCGAAGAGCCTGTTTACATACTGTAGGGAATCTAATCTAATCTAAAAAATTGTTGAGTGAGGGAAAGAATTTTTAAATTTATCGGAACACTAGAAGGAGGTTGAATAGATGGTGATGGGGGCTGGTAAAATGACGGCATTTAAAAGACATTTGGATGGTTATATGAATAGGAAGGGTTAATAGGGATAGGGGCCAAGTGCTGGAAAATGGGACTAGATTAGGTTGGGATAGCTGGTTGGCATGGACAAGTTGGACAGAAGAGTCTGTTTCTGTGCTGTACATATCTATGACTCTATGACTAGCGACCAGCTAACAATGCATAAGTGCATTACAATTCTCACCAGGGTTTGCATTACATAGTAAAGGCATAACAATCTCAGGCGCAGGACTACAAAATCAGAGAACCTTCACCCGAAAACAATTATAGACCCCCCTCATTAAATAAGCTGCCTGATATAATTCAAAAATTCTTATGGTTTTCACAAACCATTAGTTTGTAAATCTTCATTTAGGAGACCTCAATATATTACATCATTGATCTCCCCTTGTGCATACTTATTCTGAAAGGGTTACTTTAAATTTCTGTCTTGTACTTTTATCTCGCTTTCTCTGATTGAATCAGGCCACTCAAGCAGCCAGAGAAAATATAAAAGAAATGCACAGTTCCTATTGCATGGGAAATTAACAGATCTTCTACTCACCAAAATTTTGTATCCAAAATGTCAGTGTTGAAAGTATTTCTAATTTCATGTACAGGTCATTCTGCTATAACACAAATTGTATTCGTCTGCAACCTCATGCTATAGCAAATTGTACGGTGGAAAACTGCTATAGAAAATCATGCTGTAAAGGTCACTAACAGAAAATCACTATACCCATTTAATAGAAAGTTCGCATTATACAAACAACGCCCTCTCTTCGTCAATCGCATTATACCCAATTCACACTACAAAACACACAATACAGCAGAATGACCTGCATATCTTCTATCTCTGATGTTGGGTCAGTATAATCTGCCACACAGTCTCTGTCCAGCAGTAGGACAGAGAATTCAATGTAAAAGGGCTACCACTTCCCTCCATATTCTGCAACTAGTTACTTTGATATGAGAATCCTGCTTAAAGGAGTTTTAGATAAATTTACACCCCCCTCCCCCAAGAAGTAACTTAAAGCTTGAGGAGAAACCCCAAGACATAGATTCACATAAAAAAGGTTGAAAAATAGGCTAAGAGGCTTGCAGAAGGTACAGAAATTTGCAGAGAAAAGAATCAGTAGAAGCACAAAGGACAGACAAGTATGTAATATAATTGAATTGACTGAAATAAAAAAAACGACTATCTGTATTACTGTGCCATTTGTGCATATAAACATGAAAGGCAACCTGGAATTTGACTAAAAATTAAAATAAATTGTATTTAAATAAGTAAATCTGTTAAGCACTTCCTTCTAAGTTGTACGGCACAAAAAAAACTTAGCATTATCCCATATTGTATTTTATATCTTAACTTAAAAAGATTCACAACATCCTGCATCAAAGCCATAAACAGTAATGATACAGTGTACAGTTTTTACACAATCAGTAATTAACTATACACTCCGTATACTCTAGACAAATTTAGGGCTTTAATTAGTTTAGAAATTTTTACCATATCTCTTTTTTGAATTGAGATTAAAATAATTTCTGCCATCATGCCATTTTAATATGATTCCACATTGTTTTACTGAATCTAAATGACAGCATGACATTGTGAGAAATAAAAAAAATTAAGAATTGCCATCTCATTAACGAATAGCAATGCAATAGGTTTTCTAAGATAATGCAAGACATAGCTGCAAGGCATTTATTCCTATGTCAGTATGATGAAAATCTAATCTTCGACATCCAATTGGAAATGGAGTGGAGAATCTCTTGGGATATATATACTTTCCATAATCACCATAGAAAAACATCAGTTTGATTTCTCAATATTAATTCGGAGCAAAACTCAATTTTATTTATTGGTATTAAGAGGAGACAAAGCCGGTTTTAGGTTTTTTTTTCCTTATTCAAGTCTGAAAACAGTAAACATAATTATTCAAGCAGTCCAAGTATTTTGTTAAATTTAAAATCTTATTCTATGATATTATTCAGTTCATTTCACTATTTTCTCTTCCATGTCTTCCAACTTTAAAAATCACAACACCAGGTTATAGTCTAACAGGGTTTATTTGTAAGTACTGTACTAGCTTTCAGAGCACTGCTCCTTCATCAGGTAACTAGTCCACTTGGTTGTTTATGGCAATATCCCATTCTCCATTCATAATTATCCTAGAATGCCAAGTTAACTTTAATACATGTTCTCCACCACGAAGTGTTACTCTTAAGTCCCTGTCCCAGCCTTCTCCAATTCCAAGAACAAAGGCAAGGAACGCATGGACATCTGCCACATAGGTTTAAACCTTACATTATGGTGCTCTCCACATTCCTCCTTTTTACTTACCCAGCTAACACCTCCTCCAACCATTGAGTATTAAACTCTTCTATAGCTCTCCACCATTTATCTTTATAACTTCACTGTGTTCAGCTAGCTCATCAGACACACCTCCCACTCATAGGAAAGGCTGACCATTCATGTTCGTTAACTGATTTTACTCCACAGGTACTCCTCCACTCCCCTTCAAAAACAATCATCATAATATTTCTTAATAAAACAAGTCCTCAATCCACCCATCCTTGAAAACTATCACCACATTTCCAACTTTCTTCTCCTGGCAAAGTCTTGAAACATGCTTTCACCTCCAAGCTCCACTGCCATCATTTCGGGGATTCAATGTTTGAATCCGTCCAATCAAATTTACATCTCATCATAGTACTGCAAAAGGCTCCTAATGTTACAACTAACAGCCAACATGACTGTAGTAATGAAACATCCTCTTGAACCAAATCAATGAGTGTTTCACCTTCAACACCACCCTACGCCATCGTGCAGCTGAATGGGTTCACTTACATCCATTCGTAACTATTCAGGTATAGCCGAAGCATTACCAGCAATGGCTTTCGTTCCTTTCCTGCACCATTATTGATGGGGGTTCAAAGAATTGACCCTTCACCTTTCCTAATTCTCATCCACATCCTCCCCTTGGCAACATAATCCAAAACTACAATACAACAATAATCAAAGTACAAATTAAGAGCCACTTGGATAAATATCAACTAAAATAGAAAACCCAAAGCTAATGGGATGAAAGAAACCTGCATAGAAAATTTATAAAGGGATTGAAAACAACTGTGGATTTCAGTTTTTCAAGACTTGGGAGAGACAGAATGTTGTTCCTCAGGTTTCAGTACGAAGACCATTGCTTTTTAAAATATACATTAACAGCTTAGACTTGGGCAAGGCATAATTTTAAAATTTGTAAACATCATGAAATACAAAATAGTAAATAGGGAGGGAGTTAATAATAAACAAATATTATTCGTCAAGAATTAGTCAGACTTCGAGAACGGGCTGACAGGTTGCCAGCCAAAATTTGATGCATGCATGTGAGGTACTATATTTTGTTACAAACAAGGAAAAACAACACAAACTTAGGAGATGCAAGAACTTGATGTGCTCATGCACAAACCTTCAAAGACGGCAGGACAGATTATCAAAGCAGTCAATAAAGCATATGGAATCCTGGATGTATAAATATCAAAAATCAAAAAGAAAGCTAAACTAACATGAAAATACTGCCAGCTGGAAGTAATGTGCACTAATTCTGGGCACCACACTTCAGGAGGGTCCTGAAGGCTTTGTAGAGGATCCAGTAAAGATTTATTAGAATGACTCAGAATAAGGGACAATGGTTAGATGAATTGACTAACGAAGTTGATGCTGAAGGATAAGGAAAGATTTGATAGAGACATTCATAATCATGAAGGGCTGATTTGGATCAAAATAAAGAGAAACAGTTTCCAATGACATACCGATCAACAAGATATAGATTTAACATGACTGTCAGAAGAAAAAGACTGAGAAATAACATTTTTATGCATCAAGAGCCACAGGACTCAGAATATTAACTCTGCTTTTCTCTCCACAGGTGCTGCCTGACATGGCGAGTTTATCCAGCACTGTTTTTCTCTTAGGATTTAGGATGTACTGACTAATGAGATGATGGAAATACTTTGACTTATCATTTCCAAAAGGAAATCAGATGTAACTTGGGGGGTAAATAAAATTCAGTCCATGATGCAAATGCTATTCGCTAACCACTAATTCCAACCATCTCCCTTCCAACCTTAAAATAAAGACAGTTCACAACCTTGTCATATTTGATCAACTTTCAAACATGTATTCATAAATTCCAACTCTGCAAATTTCTACCTTTAGTGATGCCTGATTCCATACTCTGCAGCTCACCCCCTGTTCTGATATGAATGTCCTTGCTTGGTTTACTTTTGATTATTCCAATGCTTATCTGGCTTGTCTTCCATCTTAAATTTAAGCTCATGCAAAACTTTACTGTCTGCAACTTAACTTGCACAGATTCCACTCAAATATCACCTCCTTTCATGCTCTCTCCTTTATTGGTTCCTGGTTCAAACTAGCTCAATTTTAAAACATTCACCCTCATTTTCAAAGCCTCATTCTTTCCTATCTAGAATTTGGAGTCATAAAGATGTCCTACTAGTCTCTGCCAACCAGATATCCCAAGTAAATCTAGTCCCATTTGCCAACATTTGGTCAATGGCCCTCAAAAATCTTGCTCTGCATATACTCATCCAGATGTCTTTTCAATGTTGTAATTGTACCAGCCTCCACCACTTCTCCTGGTTGCTCGTTCCATACTTGCCTCAGCCCTAAACATCACTGTTCCTCCATTCTGACCTCATGTATATCCCTCATTTTAACTGCACCATCTGCAAACTTTAAAATCTACATTGTTGACCAAGCTTTTAGTTATCTGACCTAAATAATCTTTTCTGTGAAATTTCTTCTGCAAAATACCAAGAGGCACGTTACTGTAATTAAAGTGTTATATTAAGATGTGTAACAGTGGAGATGAATAACAGATGCAGATGTCAATGGACTGAACATCCCCTATTTTGTTGGCTATGTAGAACAGTCGATCTTCCGTAATTACACCTGCACCACTCCCCACCTCTTTCTCCGCTACATTGATGACTGCATTGGCGCCACCTCGTGCTCCCGCGAGGAGGTTGAGCAATTCATCAACTTCACCAACACATTCCACCCTGACCTTAAATTTACCTGGACCATCTCTGACACCTCCCTCCCCTTCCTAGACCTCTCCATCTCCATTAATGACGACCGACTTAACA